>NC_133770.1:44482744-44679302 GCF_003597395.2 Chelonoidis abingdonii
ATCTACACAATATACATAGACATAAAATGTAAAAACTTAAATATCTTAGAAACAGTAGCCAATCAGTTGTTTTAATTGTCATATTTGAATTCAGCACATCAAAATACATAATAAATACCACATTTTTATCTCTGAAGCAGACGACTTCTCAAAAATTGTAGACCAGTGTAATGTAATGACATCAATCAGAGTCAGGAAGCTGTATTATGCCACATGCTAACTTTATGGTGGGACAGTAATTACAGCTGTTCTGTAATAATTTACAATTACTGAATGTTGACCTGGTTATTGAGATGTTTACTGTCTGAATGTATTGGTATAGTTTAATATGGGACTGTAAGGAAAAACAGGCAAGGGAAGAAGAATGGATCAAGATAAACCTCTTCTCCACAAACCCTTGAAAGTTGTTAGGAGACAATGCTGGACAGGACGAGGGGTTGGAACTGAGACCAGTACATAGTGAGATATGAAACTAACTTTCAATGTCTGTCCCTGCTTCAGAGTGCCGCCTTCTAGCTGCCAAACACAGAATGGATTCCGTAGTTTTCTGCTATCAATATCTGTGTATCAGAATATAGCCAGTTAGGCAGAAAGTCATCCTAACTGAGACCAAGAGTATCTGCTACATGTTCATATTTGTGCAGAAAAATCACAAGGCATAATCTCAATTGTTCTACGGTGGATTATCCCAAACTGTCACATATCATATAAGAATATATAAATCTGTCAAGTCATGATGATTTTCATCCACCAGTGATAAAACTAACCCCAAACTAACTTTTAGTGTTTTATGGCACGTGATGTGCATATTTGTGGGTGTTAATATCTAGCTTGTGGAAAGGTAAGGGAACTTCATTTTTTTCACATCAGTCAATCCAGGACTTCTCCAAAGCACTAAGCTGAGTTAATTACTAAGGGTATGGTTACACTTGCATATGGCTACACAGCGCTGGGAATTAAACCTGTATTCGTACAGCTGAGCAGGGAGAGTGCTGCAGTCTGTCCACACTGACAGCTACCAGCGCACTGTCGTGGCCACATTTGCAGCATCTGCAAGGGCATTGGGAGCAGTGCATTATGGGCAGCTATCCCAGCGTTCAAGTGGCTGCAATATGCTTTTCAAAAGGCGGGGGGTGGGTGGAGTATGACAGGGAGTGTGGGGGAGAAAGAGTGGATTTTTGGAGCCGACACTGTGTCAGCACCCTGCCTTGCAAGTTCCGACCCCCTCCCCTCCACCCCCTCTCACTCACTGAAAGCAAACAGTAGCTGTTTTTTTCTCACAAAAAAAAGACAAGCAGCCTTGCCAAAACGGACCCCTCTCCTCTCCCTCCTGCCCGCTGCGCTGCTTCTGTCCTCAAGCCCCTTCCCTCCCCCTCTCTTCAAGAAAACACTAGCTGTGGGCACTCTAAAGAGAGCCCCCCTGCCTCTGCCCATTCACAGCAAACAGGAGCTGTGTTTGTTTTTTTGATAACCAGCTCGGGAGCCTGGAGTTCACAACAAAACAAAGAGAGGCATCTCAACAAAACAAAGAGAGTAATCTTCACTTAAAAGGTTTATGGGAAGCTTCTGGAGGTCAGTCACAGCGTACTAAGATTATTCCCTGTTTACACTGGAACCCCAGAACAGCAGCAACAAAGCTATACTCTTTATTCCTCTAAAAGAGGTGGAGTACAAGCAGCGCTGTAGCCACGGAGATACAGCGCTGTATGTGCCTTGCCAGTGTGGACAGGGAGTGAGTTACAGCGCTATAAAGCCACCAACAGCGCTGTAACTCTCAAGTGTAGCCAAGGCCTAAGCAACAACAGCAATTAACCCCCTTAGTGATGTATGTTCTTTGCTCTCTAGGTGAGATGTCTTTACGGATTCTCCATTTTGTTCCTTCTTTTTCCCTCCCTCCTCTTAAAGGTGTCATATTGCACTGACCTACCCTTAAGCAGTGGAAAGCTGGATATGACTCTCTTTGGAGTATAATGAGAGGGAGACGGGGTTGGAGGAGCATGTTTTAGTGTGATGTGAGCACTGGACAGGCAATCAGGAATTCCCGAGTTCCTATCCTGGTTCTGAAACAGATTTCCTCTTTTACCTTCAGCAAGTCACAACTTCTTTGCTTCAGTTTCTCCATCTCAGAAGTGGGGCTAAGAATACCCACTTACCTTGTAGCTGTGAGGCTTAATTACTTAATACAGGAGAACCTCAGAGTTATAAATACTTTGGGAGTGGAGGTTGTTCATAACTGAAATGTTTGCAACTCTGAACAAAGTGTTATGGTTGTTCTTTCAAAAGTTTGCAACTGGCCATTGACTTAACACAGTTTTGAAACTTTACTATGCATAAGAAATGCTGGTTTTAAAAATTTTAATTTAAATAAATCAAGCACAGAAACAGTTTCCTTACTTTGTTAAATATTTTTTTAAACTTCCTCTTTAGTATTTTAGTAGCTTACGTTTAACATCATAAGGACATCAGTGTGACCCAGTATGGCCATTCTTAAGTCCATCTATCCCAGTATCTTGTCTTCCAACAGTGGCTAATGCCAGGTACTTCAGAGGAAATGAACAGAACAGGTAATCATCAAATGATCCATCCCCTGTCACCGATTCCCAGCTGTGTTTGCTATTTTTTTTCCGGTCTCTGCAGCTGCCTGATTGTGTACTTCAGGTTCTAAATGAGGTGTGTGTGTTAACCAGTCAGTCTGTAACTCCGAGGTTCTGCTGAACTTGTGTTTTGAAGGTGAGAATTGGTCTGCAAGTACTAATATGGGTGCTGTTCCTTATGGTGACCAGAGGGGGGTAGCAGAAGGGCAACTTGCAGAAATCTTTCACTGTGTTTGACTAAGTGCTTTACTTCTAAAGCATGGAGAACATCTTGCAGCTCCTGACCAAACTCGAGTCCCCATTTTAACTATTTATACATCTGATCTGTTGGAATATGAACAATACACATTTCAAAAACTCATTTTAAAATGATTTATGTACATGATGGGCAGTAACAACTTTTTAAAAGGGGCGTGAATGATGGGGCGTGAATTTGCCAGTGTTCCGGGATTCAGCATGTTCTCTCTCTCCTGTGAGTGTGCCTCATCATCTATTAGTCAGACAGGTTGTATTTTTCAAACTAGCTGTAGAAAATATGAATAGCCTGTCAATAAAAAAAAAGGTGGGGGGAAGTCTAGGTTAACTGTGGCCAAGTGTGCGGTTGAGAGAAAACATGAGCCAGTTTGGCCAGAAGCTGAGCTGATTGTTAACAAAACCCAGGTACTGTAGAAGGAAAGGATGTATTGTGAGACTCAGGAGATTTAGTTATATTAAAAAAAACTATTAACTGTAAAGATGATAAAATCCTGTGGGAAATTTAGAATCCTGTTATAAAATAGGATTTGCATCTCAAGAGAAAATGTTAGGGGAGAAAAATTTCACCCCACCTTCAAATTCTTACACTATTGATTCAACAACACCAGTTTTGCCTTACCATGGGCTTAATGATTCCCATGTAGACTTCTGATTTATGGCAGATATGTGCTTTCTTTTCCCAATCTCAATCACATTTTAAGGAGAAGAAGGAAAAAGTAATTTAACTCCCATTGACTTCAGTGGTGATTTCCCTGAGTCAGGAAAAATAAAAATGGAATAAAAACTTCTGGGTATGGCCCAATTAAATTAAAATAATTTGCATGAATGAAATCTAATGCACAATAAAAAAATGTAAATGCACATATGCAAAATCCTATTCATTTCAAAACAGAGCCCCTCTCATGATAATCCCAAGAGATTTAACTGCTCTAAAACATTAATAAAAATGATATCTAATGCTTTCCATCTGTAGACCTAAAAGCACTATGTAATGGAGGTCAGTATTGTTACCTCCAGTTTGCTAATGTGGAAACTGAGGCACAGAGAAGCAAACTGAGTTTCCTAAAGTCAGTCTCTTCCTCTCCCAATTTCCAACAGGACCAGTTATCACCTCTTTGCTTGGCCCACTAGACCCTAGTTCCCTAGATTCTAGTTCTTAGCATTGTGATTATGCTCGGCACTTCTGTGTGGAAGACCTAAAATCAATGCTTATGTGAATGCTAAGAAGGAAAATGTGTGACTAAGGCCTGGTCTACAGTACAAAGTTAAGTCAATTTAAGACACCTTGTGCCATCTTAGTTATGCATGTGTCTATGCTTAAATGATGTAAGCTCTTCATTACACTAACATAGTAACACCACCTCCCCAAGCAGCATTGAGCCACAGTCAATGTATTGATGTCAACACGGTGACTGTAGATACTGTTACCTGTGTTGACCTTAACAGTCCTCCAGCAGCTGTTCCACAATGCCCAACAGTGAATTCCACTGCCAAGGGCTGATGGTGAATGGAAGCCTCCCTCCCATCCCTTTAAAACCCTGTGAATTTTTGAATGCCTTTTCCTGATTGTCCAGCTTGGAGACCACATCTTGCAGCTTGCATTGTTATATGCCACTGGCCAGCTGACCATGCTGGCTACATACTCCAGATACACTTTGGCTTGGAGTAGACAAGAGATATTGGCTCTCCTGGGCCTGTGGGAAGAAGAGACTGTGCAAGTATAGCAATGGACCAGTCATAGAAATATGGACATCTGTGATCAGATTGCATGGCAGATGCAAGAAGAAAGATACAACAGGGATTAGCAGTAGTGCCGCATGAAAGTGAAGGAACTGTCGAGTACATACCAGAAGCCCAGGGAATTCAACAGTCATAGCAGGTCTGCAGCTCGGCACTGCAGCTTTTTTAAAGATTGTCATACCATATTTTCTGGATACCCTATCATCACCATGGATACCCTAAGCCATATGCCCCTGGCATGACAGGGAGGAGGAGGAGAAGGAAGAGGGACATGTGGCCAAGGGGTCCAGCTATTCCATGAACCAGGACCTATTTGAGACTCCACTGCAGTCCAGTCAGTCCCGACATTCGGGCATGGGTGACCTGATGTAGGGAAGGAACTTTGGGTTAGTGTGTACATTTATTTCCCAGTGCAGTGATGCTTCCCCCAACTTCTCATTGGAATTTTAATGTGGATACTCTGCAATTCTTTCCCAAAGGTTTCTAGGGATGGCAGCCACATTTCCTCCCCCATGGTGGGACGCTTTCCCACGCCACTCACTGATAACTTCAGCAGGTACCATTGCAGTACACAGGCTAGTAACATCTGGGCATGGGTGGCTTTGGGATGCCATTAGCAGTTGTGGCCTTGAGGGGTTCTCCCTCTAGCTCTGCTGAACACCTGAGCCAGATAAGGGAGAGAAGAAAGAGGACTTGGGATGACATGTTCAGCGAGATCTTGCATCAGACTGTGAACAAAGGGCCTGGAGCATGAATATTGCAGACTGTATGGAGAAGGAAATAGTGGGCAGGAGACAGGCCCAGGAGTCAGAGAGGATGATGCACCAGTACATAATGGCACTTGTCCAGCAGCACACACAGATGCTGCAAACTCTTGTGGACCTACAGGTTCAACAATCCTGGGCTCACCTCCTTTTGCAGTCCATGGAGAACTTCAGTATAGAACCTCTCTACAAACCCCCTCAATATTCCCTGTGGAATCAGAAGCTACATCCTTATTTCTACCGATACACCTCGGGGGAGGACAGGGGGGTGGGGAAGGGGGATGACACACATTAAGGACAACCACATCTTCATGTACATTGATTTGTGAGAACCACTGTTGAAGAATGTGTAGCTAAAAAGGAAATGAATGTTCCTTTCCTTTTTTTAAGCTCTGTTCTATAAATTTGTTAAGATTTTAATGTATTTGCTTTTAACTTGCACTGAAATTTTTTGAAGTGTTTTCATTACTCTGTAGAACTCTATTGTTTGGAAAATAATTCATCTGTATTAGTTCCCAACATGTGCTGCAAAGTGTCAAGCAGTTCTGAAAGCACCCACCTACTTCTTATTGTACAGAGTGACCCAACTCATAGGATCAGTGACAAACACAGCGTTCTAATCATAAATGTACAGCAAACATCACCAGATTAATAAGTGCTTTGTCACTTTTATATTCATAGATGTGCACCAAGCACCACATAGTTCCTAACAGGCCCCTAAACTTCAGGGCCAGGTAGAGCACAGTACACCTCAACGCATTACTGTGGCTTGGTGTTCTTTCAAAGCCTCCCTGGCTTTGAGCTATTCTGATAGCCCTTGTGTCTGGCACTTCAAACTAGCAGACACTAGGTGGAGGACTCCCCCTCTACCCTCCATCCCAGCACCAACTTTTCTACCTTTGCTTCACAAATATTATGCAAGCCAGAGCAGGCAGCTAGAACCCTTGGGATGTTTTTCTCACTGAGATCCAATTTTGGGAATACACGATGCCAGCAACCCTTCAGTCTACCAAAAGCATGTTCAACTGTCATTCTGCACCGGCTGAGCCAGAAGTTCAATCTTTGCTTGGTGCTGTCAAGGTGGCTGTAGTTCAGCTTCATGAGCCAGGGGAGTAAGGGGTAGCTGGGTCCCCCAGGATCACATCACCATTGGTGAGCTGCCAGTTGGGAAAGAAAGTCACTGTTTGTAGCTTTCTGAACAGTCCTGTGTTTTTAAAGATATGAGAGTCATGCACCTTCCCTGAGCAGCCAACATTGATGTCAGTGAAGCATCCCCGGTGACCCACGCCGTGCTTGCATAACCATAGAAAAATAATCTTTTCCGTTGATATACTCTGTGTCATGGTGTTCTGGTGCTGTCTGTTGCCTGACTGCAGTTTGGGATCCCAGTTTCTGCAAATTCATCCATTATGTCCTGCATATTGCCAGTGCATGAGAGGAGACAATTAATTGCCCTGCATACTTGCATGGCAGTGCCCCTATGCCCCTACAATGGATTTTCCAAGTGCAAAATGATTTCCCATTGACTGATAGCTGTCTGCAATCTGATGTCGTATGTTTCCACAGTGTGATCAGCACTTGCTTCTCCACTGTCAGTGAAGCTCTCATTCTTGTGTACTGGCACTGGAGGGCTGGAACAACTTGGCACACAGATCCAGGAATACAGCCTTGTGCATCTGACAGTTCTGCAGCTGCTGCTTGTCATCACAATTCTGCATTATGATATGATGCCACCAATCACTGCTCATTTCTTGGGCCCTGAAGCAACGTTCCTCTGCCTGAAGCTGCTCTACCTTTAACTGGTTCTTGCTATGTCCCACGGCAATCTGACTGCCTGGAAATCATCATGTTCCCCACGGCTCTTCTTTGGGCCCTGCAAATACCAAAGGATCATGCATCCTGTGCTTGCAGTGCTCACGGCAATGGTGCAGAGCTGTGGAGGCTCCAGGCTTCTGTCAGAGATGGTGAACAGTAAAAAGTCCCGTGCAGGTTATGGGATTTTTAAAATAGACACATAAATTGTGGGTTAGAGATGGCACTACGAGTTGGAGAAAGTTGTATGATGGGAACTTGACCCTGCAGTCCCTGTCACCTCTGCAAGATTCATTTTTGCTCCACTAGGCATTGCCAGAACTTCCCAAAAGATAGTACGTGTTGGATGGTGGGGAGTTACCTACCCATAATGCACTGCACTGTACATCGAAACAAGCATTCCTGGGGAGTATGCACAGTGCCAACGTAAGGATGCATGCACACAACCATTATATTAACTGCAGTGGTTTTATGCTGCCGTAACATGCATTGGCAAAAATTTGTATCGTAGACATGCTCCAAATGTGAGGCTAAGCACTGGCATGTCTCCTCCTCCTCCTGCATCTGCAGAGGGCTAGAGTGGAGACTAGCATAATCTTTTAGGAGAGTAGAAAGGAAATCCATGAACTGTATATGGCATCAGGTGGGAATGATCTTGTCTACAGATTGGACGTTACTGGATCAGAATTAAAACTAAGAATGGGAAGTGCATCTGCAGTGTGGCCACTGGAATATTAGCTATAAGTGCTGCTGTTTAGTCTACAAAGTCTCACCTAAGAGCAGACAGAACAGGTTTCCAGGTGTTTAGTTCACACTCATTCTTTGGGATCACAGGAAACCTACCCCTCGAAGGTTTCCCCAACATTTTAGAGAAAAGAAAACAGCTGTGCCTCAAAAGTAAGAAAGTTCAAAACTTGATACCCATGTAAATAAACTTTATGTAATTGGAAATGGGAATTCCTGGCGCTTTAATGATTCAGAGCTTTCTTCTCTAGTTCCAAGGAGTTATGAGATATGGGTCTGAATATTGCCTATCCTGGACCTCAGTAACTCCTGGGGAGAAGCATCCCACTTGGAAGAGTAAGAAGGAAGCATTTTCTGACAGATTGATTTTTTCAAATAAAGAAGCATCAGTAGTTTGATAGCTGCACAGGGGTTTGGAATATTAGTAGTGTAGGTGGAGATGGATTAGTGGGCAGAATGCAGGTTAGGCTGTTTAAAGTGCATGAGAAAAGCAAAGTATTGTTACCACACAGACCACATAAAGTTATTCTTTCCCCCCTACATTTTTGGGGAAGGATGACAGTTTTTGGGTGGATGTATTGTAGATATATAATATAGCTGGGATCAATTGTTTGAGTGGGATCTTTTTTCTCCTTTCTTCAGTTTGAGAAAATTGTTGTGCTTGCTTTTGTTTAAATTGTTTTTTGGAAAGGTGGTTTTGAAATTTTTTAAAATCTAAATAAATAAAATAACTAACTATGCAAATCAGTACTGCACCAGCAAATATTTGCATACGCACCCATTCAGTATGCAAATCCTGCATTTATCCATTCATAGAATCTTTTGCAGATGCAAGTTAGGTAGCTGCGTGCTTAACTGCTCGTAGGTGTAATTACTCACTTGGTGAGCCAAATGAGAATTGCACCTACTCATGAAGGCTAAATTTGATCTAACATATGCAAATACTGGATTTACAGGTGTACCTATTACCTGCTTAGTTCTCAAGTGTACAGTTGTGGCCTACAATGTTGTTTTAACATAGATTCTTATTTGACTATGTGGATTAACATTTTTCTTAATTGTGTTACTGCTGTGTGGACTTAAAACACAAAAACACTCCCACAAGATTTTTGCTTAGCACATGCTTGACCCATTCTGTGCACTGCTGCTGCCACATGTACGCTGATGTGGGAGGCTGAGTTCTGGATTCCTTGAAATGATCCTCTATGACATGTGGCCATCGGGGCTAAATTCTCCTCTCAGTGACACCACTGCAACCCCCATTGAAATAACACCAATGACATGATTTCAGTGGAAGTTCCACTGAAGCTGCTGTCGTGAGCATTGGGTCCACACCATGGATAAATGCTGTGCTAGGTCATACTACCAACAGGTGCCACATGGCACAGTTTGCTGAACAGATTGAAAAGCATGTGATGTTTGGTTGACCTGATGGAATCACAAGGAAACTTTCTGCATAAACTCTTGATTTCTGCAATGTTAGGTAATCTTAGTCCCATTTCAGGAAATAACATTAGTGCTCATTTTAAATTTATTCATGAGCCTGATCCTGAGGTCATTGCTCAAACAAACCCCGCACTGAAGTCAAAGGGAATTTCCCTGACTAAGGTTTGAATAAGGATCTTAGATTTGGTCCATGAGAACTTTATTATCCAACTCACATTCTCAGTAACGAGGCTGTGAGTTGAGGGCATGGGCAAAGAGTCCTTTCTTTCCCACCAATGGAATAGCAGGAGAGCCACAATGGCTCCCTAGACCGTTGCTGTTTCCATCCTCCATATGAAAAATGGCTGCTGGATTCATGTAATAGGCAGAGATCCACTGGCCTTAGCACCACTCCTTCCAGGGCCACCTCCTGCCCTGCATCCAAGACTGTCAACAGCATTCAAAAAAAAACCCTTATGGAGCTGGTGTCCACACAGTGGTAGAGCCACATGGGTTTCATTGCAGGAATTGCCCTCTGGAGCCCAGTGAAAGGAGGCAGCATTTCTTTGAGAAACTACATGCTGTTTTGGCATTTTAAAGAGCTGCTGTTCTGAGTCAGGCAAAATTACAAGTTAAGTCAATCAACATTTAGTATGGGATAAGGACTAAAAGGAAGGAGGTTCAGCACACCTGAGCATGGATTACAATTATTAGCAAAGCAGGAGGTTGAGTGGTTAAGGCACTAACCTAGGACTTGGAAGATGCTAGTACAATTCCCTGCTTCACCACACACATTCTGAGTGACCAGAGGCACAGCCTCTCTGTGCCTTGGTTGCCACTAAGTAAAGTGGGGATAATAGCACTTCCTATCTTCTAGGGGTGTGGTGAGGATAAATACATTAAAGGTTGAGAGGAGCTTGGACACTACTGTAATGGGGGCCATATAAGTATCTATGATACAGTGAAATAGCAGCTGTTTTGTGTTGTACTCCCACAGAAGCCTGTTCTCTAATGAAACATGCAGTGTACGGTACAAACAGAATAACACAGTCTGAGTAAATTCACAGATGTGTCCATTTTTATGTGAGACAAGGTGGATGAAGTAATATCTTTTATTAGACCAACTTCTGTTAGTGGGAGAGACAAGCTTTCAAGCTTACACAGAACTCTCTTCAAGTCTTAATATCCTGGGACCAGCACGGATATAAGAGTACTGCATACATTTGTATGTTGTATGGGGAAAGCTGCAAGAAATAGTTGCTGTTTTATCATGATCTCAGTACTGGTTTGGCTTCAGGAAGTGTTATATGTGAAGAGCTACCTGGTACATAAAAGCCACATCCAGATATGGTGGTGAGATGTGCTCCCCTAGCAGGAGCTCCTGAAGGCTTTATGTTTCAGACAGGTGCAATGTCTGAAAAAAAACAGCCATATTGTGCTTCAGGCAGACCCTGTGACAGGTACCAGCTTTGCTGGCCTGTATGGAGAAAAGAGAAACAAGGCCATAGCTTGACTGATGCTCGACTCACATACTCTAGTTAGTTACCCCTGAAATAATCTTGTGCAGGCTATCTCACTGTAGTTTAGTCCCTTTATCCTATACAGCATCATGGCTTTAAAAGTGTCAGGGGCTCATGGGACAAAGTGTAGAGTTAGAATCATAGAATATCAGGGTTGGAAGGGACCTCAAGAGGTCATCTAGTCCAACCCTCTGCTCAAAGCAGGACCAATTCCCAACTAAATCATCCCAGCCAGGGCTTTGTCAAGCCTGACCTTAAAAACCTCTAAGGAAGGAGATTCCACCACCTCCCCTGCTAACCATTCAGTGCTTTAAACCAGCCCTCGCTAGTGAAAAGTATTTCCTAATATCCACCTAAATCCCCACTGCAACTTGAGACCATTACTTTGTTCTGTCATTGGTCCACTGAGAACAGTACTAGACATCCTCTTGTGAACCCCGTTTTAGGTAGTTGAAAGCAGCTATCAAATCCCCCCCTCATTCTTTCTCTTCTCTGCAGACTAAATAATCCCAGTTCCTCAGCCTCTCGCTCATAAATCATGTGCTCCAGCCCTTAATCATTTTGTTCCCTTGCTGGACTCTTTCCAATTTTTTCACATGCTCTTGTAGTGTGGGGCCCAAAACTGGACATAGTACTCAGATGGGGCCTCACCAATGTCGAATAGAGAGGAATGATCACATCCCTCAATCTGCTGGCAATGCCCCACTTATACAGCCCAAAATGCTGTTAGCCTTCTTGGCAACAAGGACACACTGTTGACTCATATCCAGCTTCTCATCCACTGTAAACCCTAGGTCCTTTTCTGCAGAACTACTTCCTAGGCATTCGGTCCCTAGTCTATAACAGTGAAAGGGATTCTTCCGTCCTAAGTGCAGGACTCTGCGCTTGTCCCTGTTGTATAGGGTTCTGCAGGAGCTCTGAAATCCCAGCCTCCATCTTGGATTCATTCTCAGAGGGGTAATTCTTGACAAGAGATGTTTGTAAAGCATAGCTTCTATTCACATTTGAGTACAATCTGCCTGTACACAAATATGTTTGTTTCAAATAAAAATAGTATTTTCAAACTAGAAAAGTGGTTGTGAGGATTCACTCTTCAGAGTCAGTCTAAGGTTGGCAGCTGTAAGTCAAAACCCATGGTAGATTTTCAAGCTTTAAAATCTTTGTTTTCAATCAAGACCACATACTTGAACATAGCCTGTGTTCAGATATGTTGGTTTAATCCAAAAAGAAGCTTTGAGAGCTTGAAAGTGTCTGCATGTCTGGCCCCTTTTGGTGAGCGAATCAAAAGAGTGGCACCAAAGGGTGGGTGGAATTTGGCACCTCCCACAATGCAATGCCTCACGAAGGTCATCTTCTGTCACCCCCCTAAAGTTTTGGCCCTTTAATAGTTTCCTGCTTAAAAAAAAAAATTAAGTATATTTTTATATATATTCTTGCTGATTTCTGAAAATCACAAGTATGCATGCAATAAAGTTTCTGGCTCTTTTGCCAGTTCTGTAAGTGCTAATTGCAGTACTAGAAAACCTGTATTAGTGAGGCACAGAAATATACAAATTTCACATGGTTCATATAAATGAAAGGAACTTTCTAAAAACTTTCATACATTCAGTCTGAGTCAGTTTTTCTGATCCTGTGACTTCATACGTAGTGTTAAATTAACAAAAATACAGATGCTGAGTCCTCCTATCCCCTAATATAATGGTTCTTTCACCCCAATTCAGGTTGTATCAGTAACATTTATCAGCAGTTATTGCACAGCAGAGTCTCCAATGCCACAATATACCCTGTGCTTAGCCCTGGTCTACACTACGAGTTTAGTTCAAATTTAGCAGCATTAGATCGATTTAACACTGCACCCGTCCACACTTCAAAGCCATTTTTGTCAGCTTAAAGGGCTCTTAAAATCAATTTCTGTGCTCCTCCCGACGAGGGGATTAGCACTGATATCGACCCTGCTGGGTCAAATTTGGGTAGTATGGGTGCAATTTGACGGTATTCGCTTCCAGGAGCTATCCCAGAGTGCTCCATTGTGACCGCTCTGGACAGCACTCTCAGCTCAGATGCACTGGCCAGGTAGACAGGAAAAGCCCTGCAAACTTTTTAATTTTATTTCCTGTTTGGCCAGCGTAGCGAGCTGATTAGCACAGGTGACCATGCAGAGCTCATCAGCACAGGTGACTATGAAGTCCCAGATTCACAAAAGAGCTCCAGCATGGACCAAATGGAAGGTACTGCATCTGATCGCTGTATGAGGAGATGAATATGTGCTATCCGAACTCCATTCCAAAAGATGAAATGCCAGAATATTTGAGAACATCTCCAAGGATATGAAGGACAGAGGATATAAGAGGGACCCGCAGCAGTGCCGTGTGAAGCCTACCAAAAAAACAGAGAGGCAAATGGACACTCTGGGTCAGAGTCCCAGACATGCCGCTTCTATGATGAGCTGCATGCCATTCTAGGGGGTGCCTCTACAACTACCTCACCCCTGTGCTTCCCTTCTCTTCCACTCCTCCCGAGCTACCTTGGCAGTTATCCCCCCATTTGTGTGACGAATTAATAAAGAATGCATGAATTTGAAACAACAATGACTTTATTGCACCTGCAAGTGGAGATTGAAGCGGGAGGGGAGAGCGGTTAGTTTTGCAGGGGAGTAGATGAACCAAGGGGGCGGGTTTTCATCGAGGAGAAACAAACAGAACTTTCACACCATAGTCTGGCCAGTCATGAAACTGGTTTTCAAAACTTCTCTGATGCACAGTGCGGCCTGCTGTGCCCTTCTAACTGCCCTGGTGTCTGGCTGCGTGTATCAACGGCCAGGCGATTTGCCTCAACCTCCCACCCCACCATAAATGTCTCCCCCTTACTCTCACAGATATTGTGGAGCACACAGCAAGCAGTAATAATGATGAGAGTATTGGTTTTGCTGAGGTCTAACCGAGTCAGTAAACTGTGCCAGCAAGTTTTTAAACATCCAAAGGCACATTCTACCACGATTATGCACTTGCTCAACCTATAGTTGAACTGCTCCTTACTACTGTCCAGGCTTCATGAGCCATGGGAGCAAGGGTTAGGCTGGAGTAAGTGCAACCACGCGGTGCTGCTGACTGGGAGAGCAGCCTGAGACAGAAGCCTCCAGCTGGCATGATATTCCAGGCAGGACTGAATCGCCACTAGATGAAACTTAAAGAAGAGAAATGACCTGGAGTCATTCCCATTTTTGTCCAGGGTCTCCCGACCGACCTCACCAAGGCTGGCTAGGAGCACCCATGTCTGCCCAGGCGCCCCCGACTGACCTAACCGAGGTCAGCCAGGAGCACCCACAGGATGATGACAATGGCTAGTAGTTGTATTGTACCTGTCTGCTGTCCACAAGGCAAGGCAAGGGGACACTGCTGTGTAGCACTGCAGTACCGTGTCTGCCAGCAGCACCCAGGAGACATACGGTGACCGTGAGCTGAGCAGGCTCCATACTTGCCATGGTATGTCGTCTGCATGGGTAACCCAGGGAAAAAGACGAGAAACGATTTTTTGCTGTTGCTTTCAGGGAGGGAGGGAGGCCCGACGACACGTACCCAGAACCACGGCAATGTTTTTGCCCCATCAGGCATTGGGAGCTCAACCCATAATCCCAATGAGCGGCAAAGACTGTGGGAACTGTGGGATAGCTACCACAGTGCAATGCTCTGAATGTTGACACTAGCCTCAGTACCGTGGACGCACACAGCCGACTTAATGAGATTAGCGGGAAAAAAACAATCGATTGTATCAAATCAATTTCTAAAAAATTGACTTCTATTAAATTGACCTAATTTCATAGTGTAGACATACCTAGGAAAGAACATAGGTATTTCATCTACCACTGTCTGTAATTGCAGCAAAATGTTGACTTTACTTTTTACTGTATGTTTTTGTTTTTCATTTACCTAAATTCAAATAATGTAATATGATGTTAAAAAACTCTCTACATTCCAGGTTTGACAGTGTGTGTGTTTTCATTTTCATTGAAAATGCGTAAAAGTGCGTTGATTCTTGTGAAATACTCTTTGATAAGAACCAGAGAGAAAAGTAAGAAGACAGATATGAGGAGATATGGGTAATAAGCGGCTTATATATAAATTGAGAAGTTCATTAGGAGTGACTGGTGAGGGAGGAGCATACTTTAAGACCATGTGGGAAATCAGTTTACTTCAGAGTGCTGAGGGTGAAAGGAAGGGATGTCTGCTTTTTATTAAACCTGAAATGCATTATAATTGGGCTGAGTCTTTACCCAGATGGCTCCTGTTATGCTGACATCTGCAAAGTGTACATAAAGCCATGTTAAAGAACTGTCTCTTGTGGCAGTATGTACACATGTAATTCAGTTAAGAACTAAGTCCTTTACGATACTTAATACTGGTCCTTGAATAATGCATGCTGAGAAATTACATTTGCCTGGCCAACGATGATTATAATACATATTTTGTCACAGTATAAAGCTATGTGACTTTTGAGAACAGTTTCATGACATTTTTGCTTATTTTGCAGGGATTCCTGTTCATTCTTTATTAGAAATCCCCAGCTAAACAAATTTTTCAGTGCTGATAGAGGGCTAGACTTTTCCTTAGTTTCCTACGTTTTTCATTGCCATTACAGTCATTTCAAATATTTAATTTTATGAGAATTTGATAGAGGCATTTTTCATTGACCAATGACATGCTTGAACAATATTGAAATGCCTTTACCACATTAATGAAACTTGTCTGAGGATGACAGATGTGATATAATTCATGTCCATTGCTCTGTTATCTAGCTGAAGCCAACGAAGTAACATTTTTTTAAATTAGATACCAGTAGTCTGTTTCTTTCTTTGTCAGACAACAGAAAAATCAAAGTCAACAGCACCAGGGAACCTATTGAGTTTAAGTCAAATCAGTGGTTTGGGGCAACAGTCAAGGCTCATAAAGGAAAAGTTGTGGTAAGTTTAATGAATTGATGTTCATTTTCAGATGTTTACGTTTTCTGAACTGTATATCTTAAGTGTGTGTGCACAACTAATACGTTTTAGAATATACATATATACAAAAACAGATTATATATAGAGAGAGATTAGACAATAAAAGCAATATATAAAAATCAGACTGAACTGAATACTTGAAGACCATCTGAATGCAGTGTTAGAAATGAAGAAAGGCATTTTACTCATCGTGCAAGGAAATGAATAATCTATTTTATTATTCAAAGCATAAAATAGTGGAACTATTTGAGATATATAGGAACTGATAACCATATGTTTAAAAAACTGTAATGTATTGTAAAGCTTTGAGGAAAGTTGACTACGGAATTACCTGAAGGAAGCCAAAAATTCCCCTGAAGATCAGTTGATATCCTGATGAAAATGTTACTATTCAATATTGTATCGATATTTAATTTTGTTTTATAGGGTAATCATATTATATTGTATTGTTATATTGTAGTCATGGTAATGACTAAAGAAGAGTTTTGCTTTAAAAAACATTAAGTGTATGTGTTCTGCTTTTATAGAACATTTTGCAGGCACCGATAGAAAGCCCCTACTGCATATTTATACTGATATATTTGATTTCTTTCTTATACTGAGTAGTTTTATTGCACAGTATGCAGTTGATGCATGCTATACACAGGCATTTTACATTTACAGTTTTTGCACTAGGATTCACAGTGAAAAGGATACTAATCTCTGTGATGTGAAACTTTAGTTTGGCCATACTTTAGTTTCCTTACAATTATGAAACAACAACTTTTGCCTTGGGATTTGTTTAAAAGCTGTTTCAGTTATTAATTAATGGGGCTAAGTATCTAAAGGAAATGCCGTACTTTAAATAGTTGATCTTGTGGTTAACCCCAGAAAAGGATTTTGACATAAAACAGGTAATGAATAAAACATTGCTCTCTTGTATTACAGAACTAACATGTACAGTTACATCTGCGGTTTTGCATCTGAATTATCGTAGCTGTCAAGTTGCAGATTTGGTACCTGCATCTGGTAGACATACTTTTATTTACAAGTTGATAACATATTACAATTATGGAAATCCTAACATATTATTTGGCTTTAACTAAAATTTGTCATAAAGTGTTATATTGATTTAAATAGCTGAATGCTCATCATGTACTCTAATAATAACAGTTAGCAAGCAGAAATATATCATCATCTTATACAACTATTCACTGAAACTTAAAATGCCTTAGTTTTAATCAGATGTGAGGAAATCCCACCATTGATTGCTGTGCCATGAAAAAAAATACAATGTCCATTATAGACCGGTTTTGTTTTGGTTCTGGTATGTTTTCTCATCAACAGTTTTGCTAAACTTTCTGCAGTGGAGCTATAGCAGTTCGTGGCAGGACCCTCTTGGCTCTTGCTCCTGCCCCTGCTCTGCTGATAAAGTCACTTGGATACCTTGGGGTTCAGTAACCACTGGTGCTTTTTAATTCACAAGTTGTGCTCCCACAACCTTTTCCCAGGGGTGAAAGTAACTTAAAGGACTTAACTGGTATGCCAGAGTCCTGAGCAGAGAGTAGGCCTTAACTGGAAGAGGCGGGGGCTTTAAATCCCCAGGCCCTTTAAATCAAGATTTAAAGGGCCCGGGGCTCTGGCTGCGGTAGTGGCAGCTGGGAGCCCCAGGCCCTTTAAATCACCCCTGGAGCTACCTGCTGCAGAGGCAGCTGGGAGCTCGGGAGCGAGGGAGCCATCTAAAGGGCCCAGGGCTCCAGCTGCTGCTACTGCAGTGAAGCTGTAGGCCCTTTAAATTGCAGATGGAGCCCCAGGGGCTCCCAGCTGCCATCGCTACCCCGGGCTCAGGGCTCTGGCAGAAAGTTAAAGGGCCCAGGGCTCCACTTCAGTAGCAGTGGCTGGAAGCCCCTGGCCCTTTAAATCAGTGCCGGAGCCCCACTGCTGCTACCAGGGCTCCAGCACTGATTTAAAGGGCCAGGGGCTTCCGGCAGCAGGGCTCAGGTGGCGATTTAAAGGGCCTGGAGTTCCCTGCAGCAGCCAGAGCCCTGAGCCACCGCTGTTACCCCGGGGCTCTGGCAACAGGGCTCGGGCAGCAATTTAAAGGGCCAGGAGCTCCCGGCTGCAGCGGAGCCCCGGGCCTTTTAAATTACCAACGGAGCCCCAGGGGCTCCCGGCTGCCACCACTACCCTAGGGCTCCTGAAGCGGGTGTCGGGTGGTGATTTAAAGGGCCTGGGACTCCACTGCGGTAGCGGTGGCCGGCAGCGCCCGGGTCTTTATATCATCGCTGGAGCCCTGTACCGCCGCTGCTCCCGGGGGTCTGACAACAGGGCTTCAGTGGCAATTTAAAGGGCCCAGGGTTCCCTGCAGCGGCTGGAACCCCAGGCCCTTTAAATCACCACCCGATCCCTGCTGCCAGAGCCCCCAGGGTAATGGCAGCAGCCAAGGGCTCTGGCAGTGGGGCTCTGGTAGCAATTTAAAGGGGCCGGGGCTCCAGCCACTGCCGGGAGCCCCAGGCTCTTTAATCACTGGCCTGGGGAAGCCAGTCTGGTCTGGTATGGTGTACCGGCTCTTGCCAGTATGCTGTACCGGACCATACCGGCTTACTTTCACCTCTGCCTTTTCCCCATACACAGCTTGCTTCTAGTGTCTGCTCACAGGAGGGAAGGACTATCACTCTGCTTCCTCTCCTTCCCCTGGCTTCCTTCCCTGAGGCCTTTATCTAGCCCCAGACTAATTGGGTGGGCAGCTGTCTCCCATTCACTAAATAGCTGCAGGTTTTCTCTAGCCAGCTCCAATTTGCTTTCCATAATGGGGGTTGACATGACAGAGGGCTGAGTCAGCAGTTCTTGCCCAGCGCCCTGTCACAGTAGCTGAAGTCAACAATTTTAAGACAAAACCTTGAATTGATGACTTTGGGAAGTGGTTTAAACTCGGATAGGGTTCCATGGGGAAAAAGGGAGAATCCATTATCACACTGCTTGCAGTTTTTTAATACAGCAGCAGCAACAACAAAATAGAATTGGGCCAAATTTTACTGTTTTAAGTTTTCTGTTGCAAATGATTTTGTCAAACTCTCTGAAGTGCATCTAAAATTATATTACAAGAAATAAATTCATTTTGATTGTCCTCTATTTTTTCTCTAGTATGTTGTTAGACTGTAGGTTGCCCAGGGAAGTGCCCTGTCTTATGCATTTGCAAAGGAATGTGCACACCTTCAGTAAGCTGTGTGTGGGCACCGGGATTCACTCAGCCAGAGCTAATTGCAAGACTGGTACCTTACAGTGACATATAAAATGACAACAATACATTACCACGGAGCAATTAATGTCTGACTGTAAATCAATCCCAAGACAAAAGTGGACAGTTTGTCAGCTCCATCACACACTAATTTTTATTATAGAATATATTCTATATTATTAAATGGTTTTGTATCAAAAACTCATTTGGCAAAAAGTCACTCAGTCAGGGTTAAATCTTGCCTGTTGTGCCAAGTCAGAAACAGAAAAAGGTCTCAGAATCCTACCCCCAAGGCTGGGGAGAAGCATAGGTAGAGCTACTCCAGTATCTGTTCCATAGCTGTGTTCTCTCCCTGGCTCTATTTTGGGTTTGAAATAGGGATCAATGTAATAGCAGACCACCGGCCACACCCCCCATACTGCAACAGAAAGAGCTCAGCTCTGCAGAACCGAACTTGTATTCCCCTGTACAGCAGAACCATGCTGTAACAACCAACATCGTGAGAATCATGAGGGATTGATTGAACCAGGGACCTTTCAAACTAAAACCATGGGGCAAAGGACAAAGTCCCCTAACTGGGACAGTAGCAAACTCATCTTCTGTGGATCAGGCACAGAGGGAGTTTAATAACACATGCTTAAAAGTGGGTAACACTATCTGAGACAATTTACTTGTCCAGGGAGAGGAGTGAGAGGACAGGTTTTGGTCCTTAGATGTAAGTGGATTGTTAATGATGCAGAGGGAAGAAGAGAACATTGCAGGTTATGAAGGTTTCCATGGTTCTTTTATTTATCCTAGTATGACAATTTCTACCCAAATGATAGAAACTTAACAGGAACAAAATTAGCTAATTTGTTTAATGAAGAACTGACTTAGCCCATGTATGGCACATAAAAGATCTGTTACATAATTACTGTTTTAATAGGCTTGTGCTCCCTTATATCATTGGAGGACCCTTAAAGCCACCCCTGAAAAGGATCCAGTTGGCACCTGCTATGTTGCAATTCAGAACTTCAGTGTGTATGCTGAGTATTCTCCTTGTCGCAACAGTAAGTTTTAATATAAATGCTCTTGCCTCAATAGAACTGAAATTGAGATCAGTGGTTTCATACTTTCAATCTTAGTGCTGTTTTGGCTAGATGAAAATTACTGAGTGATGTCACCCAGGGAAAGAATATAAAGAAAGGCAGACATTAAACTGTATGTTTCCACTTGGATGCTTTATCATATAATTAAAGAGCAGAGATTAACTAAATAAGGCTTGTGCAATTATATGATAAAATATAATTTGCTTAATTTAACAGGGTTTAAAATGTAGCAAACAGATCTCGAAAAGCATAAGTAAGCATTTTAAAATGGTTGCTCATTCTGAATGTGAATCTGTCATTATAGAATTGCTATCCTAGGATCAGATCCTGCACTGACATAGAAACAGCTGCATTATCTGAATCACCAGCAATAGGCTGATTGTGTATTACTTCCTGTGCACAAGAAGGCTTCCCACAGTACAAGTGCTACTGCACATGCTGCTCTGAGTTGTGTGGGAATTGAGGAGCTCCTCCACAGCTCTAATGCCTTCCTGCTTGTGGAATAGGTAAGAGAGGGTGTGTATCAAAGCCAAAGCCCAATTATTTATAGGAATACACAAAATACCATACTAGGTCAGACGAGTGAAACATCTAGTCCAGTATCCTGCCTCTGACATTTGTCATTTCCAGATATTTTGGAGGGAGGTGTAAGAATTCCCGCAGTAAGCAATGATGCAATAACCTGCCCCAAGGAAGTTTCTTCCTACCTCAAAAGCTAAAGACTGGCTTAAGCCTCGAAGCATGAAGGTTTATAGCTGTTCCAATGCGCGCGCGTGTGTCTGTGTGTGTGTGTGTGTGTGTGTGTTGGACTTTTAAATATTTACTACAATATCTCTACATATTCTTGTTATCCATATGAATGACTTGATCGCTTTCTGAATCCTGCTAAGCTCCTGGCCTCAATGATCTTTTTTTTTTCTTTAAGCAAAAAGTCACTTCGTATGCTATTTCCCTGAACTCTAAAGGTGCGCCTGCACAGCTGCTGGGAGTGAGTCTCACAGCCTAGGTCAACAGACTTGCATTAACAGGGCTCTGGCTAGCACGCTCAAAATAACTTCGTAGATGTTGCTGTGACATTTGAGCTTGGGCCCTGAAGCCAGGACCGGCTCTAGGTTTTTCGCCGCCCCAAGCAAAACAATTTTGGCTGCCCCCCACCCCAACCCTGGGCTTCCCCCCTCACTCCCCTGCTGCCCCAGCCCTGGGCTTCCCCCCTCCACACACACTCCCCTGCTGCCCCAGCCCTGGGCTTTCTCCTCAACCTGAACTCTCCTGCTGTCCCTGCCCTGGGTCACTGGTAACTCGCTCCCAGGGCGGGTCATTCAGCAGGAATTTTGGATGTGCACAGAACACAGACAGGATTGGTTGCCATATGGTTACAGAACTTCGGTAAAGTGGAACAATTTTCAGCTTGTGTGATTGGAGGATATTTGGATGCATGTTATAAGACTGTCCTACATAAATGAAGAAAAGTTGAGATGACTTTATTATTCTTCTGTTCCACTCTTTGTTTCTATGGGGAATTTGCCAATGCAATATTACTGTCTTCCTTTTAAACAAATAAAACTTTTTTTTTTTTAAAAAGGGCAATAGCTGTTGAAAATAGCAATTCCAGTCCTAAAAACCACTGGGAAGCATTTCTTGCTTCTTCATTTCTTATCCTACTTTTTCTACAGCAAATTACAGTGGATCAGTATATTTGATTTGGGAGAAATGAAGTAAAAGCTGCCCAAATTGAGCTTGAGCGCTCCTGAATTTTGAGGTGTTCAAATCTGGAAGGCAGGTGCTAGATTCCCTTTCTGAATATTAGCTAAATCTGGAAAGGAAAAGTCAATTTCTGCATCCATGGCTCAGAAGTGGAAATCCTCCTACGTGCCTGGTACTGTATCTAAAGCTGCCGAAGTCCCCTAGTAGAGCCTCCCCTCCCTTACTTTTCATTTTAAATTCTAGTGGGATCCATGTACCTCCCTTGCTAGGCTTCAGACAGAGAGGGGCACTGTCCATTTAGTCCAACTAATTCCTTCTTTGGGGGCTGCAAGGTGAGGTCACACCAGTATCCCTAATTAAGTCTGGGAAAGTCTTCTGAAGGAGACATCTGGGGCAAAGCCTTCTACTCCTTGGGCACACGTGTTCCCCATTCACAGTGCCACCCCTTTCGACTCACAGCATGGCTCAGCTACCTCACTCCCTACCCCTCCCTTTCCTGTTGATAGCTGCAAAGGGATTGCTGGGAAATGTAGTTCTTTCCCTGTTCCAGGTCTGGCTCCATAGGCAGGGAGCTAGGCAAGGAAGTACAACTCCCAGGGTCCCATGGGTTCTCAGCTGGATCCCCAGCTGCTCCGTGGCTCCGCTTCTGCAGGATTGTGAGAGGGGAGGAAGTGAGTTTTAAAAAAAAAAAAAAAAAAAAAAAAAAAAAAGGATGGCCAAAATGAAGCCCCCTGGAAATGTGTCATCCTAAGCACCTGCTTGTTTTGCTGGTGCCTAGAGCTGGCCCTGCCTGAAGCCCAACCCCCTACCTCAGTTTCAGAGCCTGAGCTCCCACATTGCTATTTTTAGCGTGCTTGCTAAAATCTAGTACAAATCTGTCAACTCAGACTGCAAGACTCACTCCCAGCAGCTGTAGAGAGACCTGTTAAAGGCTCACTTGTCTGTCGGTAAAATCAATGAGAAGAACCCATTGACTTCATGGGACTTGGATTGGGCCCATACAGAATCATTTCATTGTCTAGCAGTTACTTCTCCCACAGACCAGAAATAGCTGCTGTTTCACAGCTACTTGCCATGTGGTGTTCTCCAAAGCTAGTAGTCAATATTGTGGGCTAGCCTATGCCTCTGGGTGGAAATGCCCCCAGGAGGGCTAAGTTATCTATGTTCAGTTTGTTATTTGTGTAGTGACAACAAATTACTGGGCAAACAAGTAAACAGACATGCCTCCTCCTTTGAAGAGACTACGATAGTGAAATTTGCCAAGTTCCTTCTTGTGGAATTCTAGAGATGACATCATGCCATGCTGTGAGGTTTGCCTACAGGGCCACCCGAGGCAGGGGAACCGAAAGGGCAGTTTTCCTGAGGCCCCTCATTCTGAGTGTTGTGACCTGGTGCATGGGGTGGCAGCACCATTCAAGTTTGACATGGCCGTCCTTTTGTCATGACTAGGTCACAGTGCACAGAGTGAGGTGCTGAGCCCAGTCCCATTGGACTGAAATTACCACAGCTGGGTGAGTGTGGGGCAGATTCACTCTTCAGCCCCATCCACCACCCTCTGGGGCCTCTTTTGAATCCATGATAATTTTGTTGGAAAGGTAGTGGGAGGGCTCAGTTTAGATTTTGCCCCCAAACCTCTGTGTAGCCCTATTTGCCTGCCTTGAGAATGCACACCTGAGATGTGTGCAACCAAGCAGCCCTGTGATTCTTCCTAAGGTCTGCAAGAAAATCCCATGGAACTCAGCACATACGAAGGCGACTGGGATATCTGCATGTAGAGCCAACCCCTCAGCATTACCCGCTAGGTTCTCCACTGCAGAATTGCTCCAGACAGAGCTGCATTACCAAGCATCCCTCTCATGGCCTAGCCCTTACACCCAAACCGCCAACAAGAGGAGAGATGACACCACAGAGTGAGAAGCTGAATCTGTGGGAAAATAATGTACACAAGCTCTGCGCTAGTTCTTGCTGGTGTGTCGCTTTGGCTTTGTTCAGGGATGATGCCATGTGGAGGGACTGTTCCAATGGCCATTCTCACTTGCTGCCCAGTTGTAGCCCCCTGAACCTGCACATTCCCAGGTGCCTGGTGTTCATAGGGAAGGTCCTCTTTAAGGATTTGAGGCAGGAGAAAAGATCGCCACATTCTTCTTCCCTCCCTCCAACAGATATTGGGCAACCGTAGCAAATATACACGAAAATGCAGAATTATATTACAGTTCAATACTGGTTTAACCCAAAATCCAGTCTCTCAAAAAGCTTGGCTTTATGAATTACCTGTGTGTGCCTCAGGGTTGTATAGATAGCCAGGACCTCCTGCAGGGTGGGCTCCTTTGAATACACCCAGATTGACCCACCCTCCAAATCACTATTTATTCAAAACTTTCAAACTTCCTAAGAGACCCTTATTTTTGTATTTATGGCAAATCAAGCTCTTGCAGCAATTCTATGAGTCCTCGCTAAGCCACTTATTTTTGGTTACCCACACTGGTTCGGACAGGATGCCTATTGATTGTGGCCAGAGATCCTGGCTAGGCAGTGAGAGAAGAGTGTCCCAAGTAGTAAATATCATTTTTCAAGATATCATCATTTGGCACCAATCTCATGGCTCTGCAGAGGGCCCTGATTTGTTCATTACATAAAATCCCATATAATTTCTTTTCCTCCTTAGGTGGTTGTGTACCTTTTGCCTCAAGGCTGTGGGGTTTATTTAATTACATGGTATATTTTTTCACAAAAATTCTAGAAAGCTGCTAATTGTAACTAAGCAAACAAGACCACATCCTTAAGACAATAACTGCATAAGCTCACAGCCTCACTACCAGCACCAGATCCTGTCAGACTGCATCCCTAGAACGTTTTATGTGCTGTTGTGATTCTGCTATCCGTAAATACATTCAAACAGGGGTTCTCAATTTTTCCTTTCTGAGGCTCCCCACAGCATGCTATTAAAAACTCCAGGGCCCAACGGGAGAGAGGGAGACTTGGAGGTCGGGCCGGGTGGGTGGAAGGGCCCTCGCACATAGCTGTACTTTGACTTCTATTTTGAGTGAGCAGGGACCAGTGGGGGTTGAGCCAGCTCTGCATGACTGGGTCTGGGGAGGGAGCACCACCTCCACCCCTTGACTCACTCGCCTGTCTGGGATGTGAGGGGTGGGGCACAACCAAAAATTATAACTCAGAGGGAGTGCAGGGAGGGGGTAGCTAGGAGCTATGTGCGGGCAGGGGGGTAGCTCGGTGCAGAGAGAGGGGGTAGCTCGGTGCAGAGAAAGATAGCTACGGGCTGTGTGTGGCAAGGAGGGTAGCTCAGGGTGCAGGAAGGGGGTAGCTCGAGGCTGTGTGTGGGCAGGGGTGTAGCTTAGGGTGCAGGAAGGGGGTAGCTAGGGGCTGTGTGTGGGCAGGGGGTGGCTCGATGCAGAGAGAGGGGTAGCTAAGGGCTGTGTGCAGGCTGGGGGGTAGCTCAGGGTGCAGAGAGAGGGGGTAACTTGGTGCAGGGAGGAGGGTAGCTAAGGGCTGTGTGTGTGCAGGGGGGTATCTCAGGGTGCAGGAAAGGGGTAGCTCATGGTGAAGGGAGAGGGGTAGCTAGGGTCTGTGTTCCGGGAGGGCTCCTCTACAGTTCCTTTCCCTGAGGGCTCTTCCAGCCTCAGAGCTGGGTCCTCCTGCCCAGGCGGCTCTTACCAGCTGCAAGAGCAAAGGGGGCTGGGAGCTGAGAAGCAGCTTCAACCCCCGCATCAGCAGCAGCAGGAGACAAGGGAATTCCACAGCTGCCTACTCCATGACACCAGCCAGAGCAGCAGCTGTCCTGCACTGCCTGGCTCTTGCTTCTTGCCTCTGACCTGGCCAGGGGGCAGGGAGAGAAGGAGGTGGCGAGAGTGTGTGTGGGGGGGGAGCTGCCACAGGATTGCCCTGCTCTTGCATTGTAGATTTTTTTTTGTGAGGGAAAAACCCACATGTCCCTCCAACTCTGCCCGTGGGCTTGGGGCTTCTGCCCTCTTGGAGCACCGAGGCTTGGGGCTCCGTAATTCAGCCCTGCTGCTCCTGGCATCTGTCCTGCATGGGGCGCCAGAGAGTGGGGCTTCAGCCCCGCAGGATGTGCTGGGGCTCGGGCTCTGGGTTTTAACTGTGGGGCCCCTTGATCCCCCTGAAAGGGTTCACAGACCCTCAGAGGGTAACAGACCCCTTGTTGAGAACCACTGCATTAAAACATATTTCTCCAAAATAAAAATTTAAAATAAAATCATATAAATGCTTTTATATTTTCTTCCATCCTCTTTCACTGAAATTTTCTTCCTACTATAACAAACTAGAGTACTGATACAGGAGTTGAATGTGCACTATCACTTTGAATTATGGCGATCAGGCAGTACTACAATATTTAATAAAATATGTACCCACAACGGAAATCTGTAATTCAACACAGTATATGTTTTTTCTTTTTGTTGTTGCAAGTAAATCTGGGTACTAATTATTTCTCTTTGGGAAATCTTGTAGTGATGTAGTGTATGGCAATTCAGAGATTATAAAGTCAGAAGCGGCCAATGTGATAATTTGATCTAGCCTCCTGCATTACAGGCCATAAGACTTCCCCAAATTAATTTCTCTTAAGAGAATGTCTGCTAGGAAAACATCCAAACTTGATTTAAAAATGGCCAGTTATGGAGACTCCCCCATGACCCTTGCTAAGTGGTTCCAGGGGTTCTCTGTTAAAAAATTACACCTTATTTCTAGTCTGAATTTGACTAGTTTCAACTTCCAGCCATTGGATCTTGTTATATCTTTGTCAGCTAACTGATGAGCCCCCTATTATCAAACTTCTGTTCCATATATAGGCATGCACAGATTATGACCAAGACACCCCTTCACCTTATCTTTGTTAAACTAAATAGAGAGAGCTCCTTGTATCTTTCACTATAAGGCATGTTTTCCAATCCTTTAATCATTCTTGAGGCTCTTCTCTGAACCCTCTCCTATGGGAATAAGTAAGTTCTACTCAGGCATTATGAGATCAATAAATATTCATATTTTGATAATGCAGGCAATGCAGACCCTGAAGGACAAGGTTTCTGTCAAGCAGGCTTCAGCTTAGATTTTTACAAGGTAAGAGTCTACTTTTTTAACTCCTTGGATGAAATTTTATGCTAATGTATCCCCATTGACCTCTTCCTTCATCTATTCCAGTCCCCTGACTGGAAATTCACCCACTTCTTGTTTTGAGTAACATTTTTCATGAAGTTGCTGCTGTGATATTATACTCCATATTCTTTATGGAAATATGCTTATGATGTGGATATAACATAACTGAGATATACTTTCTGCAAGATGGCTCATGTAAAGTATCATTGGAAAGGTTATGATTTACTAAATGTGTTTATCTAATTTGTATGCATGTATCATTTTTGTATCTGAAGCTGGGAATATTGACCATGTCTCTGTATTTCAGACGTGCTACATTGGATGAGGCCAAACAATGCTAGGGACTTATGCACACAAACATAAGGATTACCCCAGGAACTGTGTGCAATAAAAACCTCTCAGAGATATCTCTACACAATGGAAACTGTTTGACCCAGATCGGATAGCTCTATACAATAAGATCTGTTTGCCCCAGGTCAGATAGCTCTATATAGTGGGAACTATTTGACCTAGATCACAGCAAAAAACTTTCCAGCAAGTGGGGGGAAGATATAAATGAGGAACAATGACAACATGAGAGGTCCTCACTCTCCCTAGAACAACACACCTGAAAACACCTGAGGAACTAAGACTGAACTGTAAGAGGTAATGGTCATAGAATCATAGGAGATTAGGGTTGGAAGAGACCTCAGGAGGCCGCCTAGTCTCACCCCCTGCTCAAAGCAGGACCAACACCAACTAAATCAGGTTTTTGTGTATGAAAACCTGGGAGATCCAAGACAACTTGTGCCTTAAGAATCTGCCAGCCTGTTTATCACTCAGGGTGAGAATTTGCTAATTTGTATCCTACCTATCTAGTGTGTAAAGCTTAGTTTGCATGTTTTGTTTCATTTGCTTAGTAATCTGCTTTGTTCTTTTTCCTATCCTTTTAACCATTTAAAATCTACCTTTTGTAGTTAATAAAATTTGTTTATTATTAAACCCAATTTATGCAATTTCTAACTGGTAGAGGCAAGAAGTCATGCATATCTCTCTTCTCATTGAGGAAGAGGGTGAATTTTATGAGCTTGTGCTGTACACATATTTCTATACAGTGCAAAACAGAATTATTTTGGGTTTGTCTCCCAAAAGGGGTGGGCACATGAGTTCTGGGGGAGCCCTTTCACATAGAGCTGACTTCAGTCTGTGTCTGCAGCGGGGTGTGATCCTACTTGTCTGTGTGTGCTGCAAGAGGCCAGAGAGCCTAATTCAGCAAAGCAGGAAGAGGGAACCCAGGCTAGTTGAGCAGGAGAGGCTCCGTTAAACCCCAGTACATCAGGTGGCATCCTGGGGAAGGGGGGAGTAACCCCTCACAGCTGTAATTTCTCAAAAGTTTTACAGACTTGAAACTTCCCAGTTTAATTTCAAAAATAGATGAAAGCTGCTACAGATAACTTCTTACTTGTCAGATGCACTTCCACTGACTTCTGAATCCATCCCAGCCTGTGCTATACCTAGGGTGACTGGACAGCAAATGTGAAAAATCGGGATGGGGGTGGGAGGAGGGTAATAACAGTCTATATAAGATAAATGCCCAAAAATCGGGACTGTCCCTATAAAATCGGGACATTGGGTGACCCGAGCTATGGCATTACTGTTGCTCTGACCATCCCAACCTTCAGAAGTGACTAGTGATTTTGGTTGTGTCATGAGGTGCATAGACCTTAGGCAGGCCTGGCAACCAAGGGGTTAATGAAGGAACTGCCCATCAGTGCTGATTGGCAGCTTCAGAGCAGCTGGTTGAATAAAAGAGCTGAAAAGCAGAGGGGTGAGGTGGCTGCCAGAGGAGCCAGCAGACCCAAGAAAGAAGGAGCTGCCAGCAAACTGGTGAGAAGCTGTCTCAGAGTGACAATGACCCAGAGAAGGGACAGCCAGAGCCACAGGCTGCAGAAGCCTACAGAACCAAGGAGGCAGGAAGGAGCTCAGGGTATAGCAGGATTCTGCCTGCCTGGGTTAAGGGATCTGAACTGGAACCCAGTGGAGTAGTTGAGCCTGGATTCCCCTACTGACCCCTTAACAGGGACTTAAGAACCCAAGGAGGTTCCAGGCCTATTGATGGCAAGGGTCTGATTACCCCTGTCAAACATAAGGTCTGGCCTGTACACTCCCATTGGACAGAAATTAACGTCCTTTTCTCCAGAATAGGACTATAGAGATTCAGAGAAGCAGGGTGGCTGGCTGCCCTGCTGATCTGGGCAGATGCTGTGCAACATCCTATTTAACCAAAGGGGGGCACTGGTGTCCCAGCCTATGGGGTGCCTCCATTTTTGTGTGTCCAACTTGAGTCACTCACCAGGGCCTGATTTTTAGAAAGTGCTGTGCATTAGCCCTTGAGTGGTGTGTGTTTGGTTTGTTTTGTTTTGTTTTAAATCCAAGCAATTTATAGGAGGATTCTTTCAACAATAGGCTAATAATTCAATAAAATTGGTTTCTTCTAGGGGGAAAAAGAGCTTTGAAAGTGTGTCCAGTGCATTCCCCTATGCTACCTAGTAACAATACTATGGACCCTAGGAATACACTTTGTAGCTAGTGGGTCTGTACCGCTACTAGACCACCAGGGCTTCACATGTGCATCTAATCACAATAACTGTAGATTGTGTTTCTGAGGGTATGGCTACACTTGCAGCTGTACAGCGCTGGGAGTTACAGCTGTCTTCATACAGCTGTGTAGGGAAAGCACTGCAATGTGGCCACATTTGCAGCATTTGCAGCGCTGTTGGGAGTGGTGCATTATAGGCAGCTATCCCACAGAGCACCTCGTCCCATTTTGGCACCATGGGTTGTGGGAAGGGGATGGAAGGGTGCGAGTCATTCCGCTTCCTGTCCCAATGCCCCATGATGCATTGCTTCACATCCCAGCAGTCACTGTTTTTCCGTCCACGTTTGGCACCATTGTGACTCTCCCAACGGTTTCTGTGCAGTGCAATTTCTGTGGGAAATGGAGCCCGAGCTGCTGAGGAGTATGCTGATGAGTCTCATCAGCACATCACGTTTGGCAGTTGAGCGATTCCTTCAGCTCCAAAGTGAGAGTGAGGAGTCCGATGATGATATCAGTCGCCTGACGCATATGACACTAAATTGCTTGTGGCATTCACGGAAATGCTCAGCACCGTGGAACGCCGCTTTTGGGCTCGGGAAACAAGCACTGAGTGGTGGGATCACATCGTCACGGAAGTCTGGGATGGCAAGCAGTGGCTGCAGAACTTTCAGATGAGAAAAGCCACTTTCATGGGACTGTGTGCTGAGCTCGCCCCAACCCTGCAGCGCAAGGACACGAGACTGAGAGCTGCCCTGTCAGGGGAGAAGCGGGTGGCTATTGCAGTCTGGAAGCTGGCAACTCCAGACAGCTACCGATCGGTCGCAAACCAGTTTGGAGTGGGAAAGTCGACCGTTGGAATAGTGTTGATGCAAGTTTGCAGGGCCATTAATCGCATCCTGCTAAGAAGAACCGTGACTCTGGGGAACGTGCAGGACATTCTGGATGGCTTTGCACAAATGGGTTTCCCTAACTGTGGAGGGGCAATAGATAGGACGCATATTCCTATTCTGGCACCACCCCACCTGGCATCCGAGTACGTTAATCGAAAGGGGTATTTCTCTATGGTTCTCCAGGCGCTTCTGGATCACCGTGGGCGTTTCACTGACATTTACACAGGATGGCCTGGAAAGGTGCATGATGCACGCATCTTTCGGAACAGTGGCCTGTTCAGGAAGCTGCAGGCAGGGACTTTTTTCCCAGACCGGAAGATCACAGTAGGGGACGTCGAAATGCCCATTGTGATCCTTGGAGAACCCGCTTACCCGTTAATGCCTTGGCTCATGAAACCATATACAGGGAAGCTTGACAGGAGCAAGGACCGGTTCAACTACAGGCTGAGCCGGTGCCGAATGACTGTGGAGTGTGCTTTTGGCTGTTTAAAAGGGTGCTAGTGATCTCTGTATGGGAAGCTAGACTTGGGGGAAAGCAGCATCCGTGCGGTTATAGCCGCGTGCTGTACCCTCCATAATATTTGTGAGGGGAAGGGTGAAACATTCAGTGAGGAATGGACCTCCGAGGTTCAATGGCTGGAGGCTCAATTTGCACAGCCAGAGAGCAGGGCTACTAGAGAGGCTCAGCACAGGGCTACAAGGATTAGAGATGCCTTGAGGGAGGAATTTGAGGCTGAAAACCAACAGTAATGTTTGGTGCCTTGCATGGGAGTGAAGTGCAGTGGTTACAACGTTAGTAGGAATCTGTTTTTCCTAAAATGATTTGCAGTGCCTGTTTCTTTCCTGGGCTATGGTGTCTTTCACTTTCTGCAACAATAAAGACTGTTTTCAAAGCCAAGAATTCATTTATTGAAAAGAAAATAACTTTCCTGACAGACACACAACATTTTGGGAACCTAAAAGGGCAGGGGGGGTGAGGTGGTGAACTGTATAGTCAGAGGTTTGAATATGTCCTGTCTGGAGTGCTGTGCAATGCCTGCTGCACTTCAGGATGAAAATACTGCATGGTGCTGGGGATTGAGTGCAGAGGGTAAGGGTCGTAGTTCTCAGGGCTGGTTGGTGAATGTACAGGTGTTGGGGGCAGCTGGTGGTGGTAAGAACCTGGATGCTGGGGAAGGGGGTTTGGAGCTGACATTGGGGCACGAGGGAAAGAGCTTTGGGATGGCGGGGGGTGGGGACCTGCATGGTAGTGCTCTGCCTGCATGGCAACGAGTGACTGGATATAGTCCACTTGACGCGCCAGGATGCTTATCAACTGCTTTGTGCTTTTCTTCTTAGCCGCTGCGTTTCTCTGGTGGATCCTGCTTTCCCTTTCCCTTTCCCTCCAGTCCTGCAGTTTTTTCCTCCAGTCCTGCAGTTTTTTACTCTCTCTGGCAGAGTGATCCATAACTGCTTTCAGCATGTCTTCTTTGCTTTTTGCGGCTTCTTCCTGAGGTTTTGTAGCTTCTGAGCAGTCGATAATACGGGCAGTCAAGTAGTCAAGGACACTTTTCGAAAGGGAAAAATGGCAACAGTTAACAGAGGCAGCATTGTTTATAATCTCACCCAGACAGTTATTCCCACACAGTGAAGGAGTTTACAGTCTTCACTTTAGCATACTTTTCCCATACCAAACAGAGCGCACATAACCTACAGGAGCCACGAAATGGTGAGTAAGGGGGACTGATTGCTTCAGGAATATGCAGGGGTTTCTGTGCATTGGGGAAAGCAAACTGCTGCAGGGGGTATCTACACTGAACAGTCTCTCAACATTTTCCACAGGAGTTAATCCTGGAAGATATCTCGCTGCTGCGGGTCACCTGGGAAGAGCGGGAGGGTCTTCTACAGCAATGCGGATTCGCCCTGGCCCCTATATGCAGCTTGCCTGTGTGCAGCAATGGTCCCCCACCCCTCGCGGCACAGTGGCGCGGATGCGTTAGCCTGACTGGGACAAGGACCACAGTAGCTCTCCCTATAAACTTGCACAAGCGCATTGCCCACGCTCTGGCTGAAACTTTTGAAGAGATTACTGAGGCCAATTACCGCAACGTGATAGACCACATCAATGGGCTATTCCACATCTAGGCATGCATGCAGCCATAACCCCTCATCCTCTCCCGAAACATTTCCATCCTGAAAATAAAAGCCACTTACCGGTAACCTGCTCCTCTGCTTGTCCTTCACCAAGTACCAGCTGCTGCAACTGGTTACCTTCCTCCTGGCTTGAGAAGAGCTCCTGGCTGCATGCCTCCTGGGACTCCAGGGTGTCTCCCCCTACCCCAGTACCCTCAGTCTCGGGTTCCTCCTCCTCCCCCTCCTCTCTGCCCCTCCCCCCTGCTCTGAAGTGTCCATTGTGGTGCTCGGATTGGCAGTGGGGTCACCCCCAAGTATCGCGTCCAGCTCCTTGTAAAAACGGCAGGTCATGGGGGCAGCACCTGAGCGGCGGTTTCCCTCGTGGGCTTTGCAATAGGCACTCCGCAGCTCCTTCACTTTAACCCTGCACTGCACCACGTCCCGGTCATGGTCCCTTTCTAGCATGGCCCTTGATATCTGCCCATAGGTATCTTAATTCCTGTGGCTGAAGCGCAGCTGTAACTGCACAGCTTCCTCACCCCAAACACTGATGAGGTCCAGCAACTCGCCATTGCTCCATGCTGGGGCTCGTTTGGCGTGTGGAGGCATGATCACCCGGAAAGATTCACTGATTGCACTTCACACCTGGCTGAGCAAATAGGAAGGGGATTTTTAAAATTCTTGGGGCTTTTAAAGGGCGGGTCACCTGAGGCCAGGGCAGTAGAGTGCAAACTGATGAGCAGAGTGGCTGAACAGGCATTCTGGGATACCTCCGAATATCTCTGGAGGCCAATTACAGCGCTTTTGGTGGCCACACTGGCGGAGCAGCGCTGCATCACCAGCACTGCAATCATTATACCCCAGGCAGAGCAAGAGTACAGCCAGCGCTGCAGCCAGGGAGATGCAGCGCTGTATGTGCCTTACAAGTGTGGACAATGAGTAAGTTGCAGCGCTGTAAACCCACCACCAGCACTGCAACTCTCCAGTGTAGCCAAGCCCTGAGACACATTGGTATCCATTTTACATTCATGTTATTCTTTTCACCCAATTAGTCTGTAGTGAAGGGATGGCGACAAGGTGGCTGTAGCCATATTGGTCTGTAAAGCATTGCTTTGGCTACTTCGGGCATCACTGATCTCTTTTGTGTTATCTTCATCTTTTGTTTACAAAGAAACAAAACAGTCTTTGAAAAATGTTATTCTGAAGATGCCAAACAGATTATGGCCCTGATGATTCAGGAAAGCATCCCTATTCAGGAAAGACACTTAAGCATGTGTCTTGACTTTAAAATTAATCTCATACTCAACCGCTTTCCTGGAAAAGGGTGGATTAAAGCATGTACTTAAAAAAGTACGTAAAGAAGTGCTTTCCTGCATTGAGGCCTATATCCTGTATCATGACCCTGATTTTCCTTTTGCCGTTTAAATAAAACAGTACAGAAGTTCAGATATAATTGTACTACTTGCTTTTCCTCTGTACCGATCATAATTTAATATTGTTCATTTCTTGTTGTGTTTGTAGAATGGGGACCTTATAGTAGGAGGACCTGGGAGTTTTTACTGGCAAGGTATGTTCACTCACTCAGTTAACATAAACCAAAAAGTAAAGGCGAGGTGTCAGGAGAAATTTCGTCCTGAATTCCTGTTATTTTCTAGATGTAAGGTCATCGGTTTGAGTCTGATGTCTCTTATATATGTGTAAATCAGAATAACTGCTCTGAAGTCAGTGTAGTGACTCGTGTGTTTTTTTAAAAAAAAGAATGAGATCAGAATCGGGCCATGGATTCTATAGTAGGTAAAATGAGGTAAATGTTTTACTGTTGACATTTCGGAACATTTTGCTTCTTAATAGAAAAACGTAACTTTATTTTCATCTGGAATTGAAGTGTCAATTGTGCAATAGAGAGATTACATTGTGTGTAGCATTTTCATAGCATAAGTTACAGTTTGGGATTTTTAGATTGATTTCTGTCCAGACATTTCTAATACCTCATCTCATCATTGTGGTATCATGGTGCCACACGTATAAATGAGACCTGCATTGATATAGGTAAGGGCAGAACATTTTTGCACCTCCCTTGATTTAACCATTGTTACGATAAGGCTCGTTCTTGGTGTCTGACTATCAGGAAGACATTGTCAAGCCATTCAGCAGCTCCACTGTTGTGGTGGACCTGTGTAATGGGTTTTGCATTGTGTCACTGAAGGAGAAAGATTGTGACTCATTTTGACTTCTAATGAGATAGAATTCCATATCTCTGAACTCTCTAGTGAGAATGCACTGCCTGTGGGCTATAGAATCCCATTGAATTATAGCTGTTATGGACAGGCTGTCACTGCAAGAGTATGATCTAGGCCTATGTAGGACTTGAAAGGTCTGGGCCAGCACTTTGAAATGGAATGGAGTTGTGTTAGTTATGGTTAATACTGTATTGTGTTCCATATTGTCTTTTCATTTCTTAGTGATGTGGAAATACATTGGTTTAAATATTCCCAGGAAGCTCCCAGAGTGGCAGTGAGGAAGGATTTTCCTAATAGCAGTGTCTATGCACTGCTCTTCTCTACGGCAGTAGTCTGGCAATGCATTGTTTTGGCAATGGGACAGTTAGTGATGAATTGAATAGACAGTGTCTTGAAACCTACATTTAATCTTAAATCTTAAAAACTGTAGATAACCCTACATTGTAGGGCGTTGGCTCTTCTCTGAATTCATTTGCTCTATGAAATTATTTGAATACAGGGCAAGTAATCACCACCAGTATTGCAGATATCATTACGGACTATTCATTCAAGGATATTCTAAGGAAACTGACAAGAGAAAAGCAAACTGGAGTGGCACCACCTATATATGATGACAATTACCTGGGTAAGATGTACAATGTAGAGGCACTGAACTAATCTGAATGAGAAAGCAAATCCTAAATCATGAAGGCCCCAATCCTGTAAACACTTACACACGTGCTTGACTTTAAGCACAGGAATAAGGAATCCCATTCAGTAATTTGCTAATTACTTTAATGGGACAACTGACATGCTTAAAGTTAAACACAGGATTAAGTGTTCACAGAATCAGATCCTAAATGGCTAGCTAACTAAGATGCTATATTTATACATGGGTTTTAATGTACTTAAGCAAGCATGCTAATTTTTCATGTTTGCACCTTTTTTCAGTCAAGGGGAAATGATTTAGTTTACTGTAATTAGGGACTATTTCAACTGTTAAGACAGGGAAAAGAAACTTCTTTTTTTGTAATGCTTTAGTACAATAATTTCTAAGGGCGCAATTCTGCTCTCGTTGAAGTTAAGGACAAACTATAATTGACTTCAGTGAGAGCAGTAGTGGGCCCTAAGGTGATACAGTACATTCCTGATTTTCCAGCTAGCATGGAGAACATGAATTTTATTTGGATCACTGAAAGGACAGGAGCCATTCAGCCGCAGGATGGCTTCCACCGCGGCCAGAGGCTTGTTGTTATCCTCCTCCTTGCAATCCTGGCTGAGGATCTCTGCTCTGCTCCACTCCCTCCCTCCCATGACAGTGGGGCTGCAGAGGGCTCCCTGCACTGCCACAGGCATCATTCAGCAGCAGGGAGGCCTTCCCTGTGGCCAGGGGCTCATTCTCCTCCTTACAGCCCTGGCCAGGGCTCTCTCTATTATCCGAATCTCTGCATTATCCAAATCCCTTCCTTGTCCCTCAGCATGAGATACGGGCTGCAATGGGCATGTATCTCACGCTGGGGGTTGAGTAAGGGGTTCGGATAATAGGATTTCCAATAAACAGGAGTAATCTGTACATAGAGAAACCTAGATCTCTTTGAGTACATGTTTTAAAAGACAGCTGGTGGCTCCTCTCTAGGAATTGTGTATAATATGCGCATAACTCTGCATGTAACAAATGTTGCTGTCTTTTCAATGATTGTAGAAATGATGCAGTGACGTTTGAAGCAGGGCTGCCCAGAGGATTCTGGGGGCCTGGGGCCGTCGGCGGCAGGCAGCTCCTGTGGACCTGCTGCAGGCGTGCCTGCGGAGGGTCCGCTGTTCCCGCGGCTCAGGTGGAGCATCCGGAGGCGTGCCTGTGAGAGGTCCACCAGAGCCGTGGGACCAGCGGACCCTCCGCAGCCACGCCTGCGGGAGGTCCACCGGAGCCGCGGGACCGGCAAGCAGCAGGGTGCCCCCCGTGTGGCGAAATGTCTAGAGCCGGCCCTGTTTGGCGGCGGGGGGCCCTTCCGTTCCGGGACCCGCCGCCGAAGAGCCCCGAAGACCCACGGCTGGGCCCCCCACCGGCGAATTACTGCCGAAGTGGGACCCGCCACCGAAGTACAGCCTGCTCTTCGGCGGTAATTCAGTGGCGGGGGGCCTCTGCTGCGGGTCTTTGGGGCACTTTGGCGGCGGGTCCCAGAACGGAAGGGCCCCCCGCCTCTGAATTACCGCCGAAGACTGGGTTGCACTTCGGCGGCAGGTCCCGCTTCGGCGATAATTCACTGGTGGGGGGTCCTTCTGCCCCGGAGCGGAAGGACTCCCTCCCCACCGGTGAAGACTGGGACTGGAAGACGCTCCAGGGCCCGGCCCCGCAAGAGTTTTCCATGCCCCTCGGAGCAAGTGAAGGACCCCGCTCCAGGGGCCCCGAAAAACTCTCTTGGGGGTCCCTGCAGAGCCTGGGGCCTAGGGCAAATTGCCCCTCTTGCCCCCTCCCCCCCCCCGGAGGGCCCTGGTTTGAAGGCAGTGATATAAGTCCTCTTACATAAGCTTCGTATTTGGCCTTGCAGTCGTGGGCCCAATCCATTAGCCCTTACTCAGTCAATGGGCATTAGATGCTTAACCTTATGTCCTTTTTAGGGCACTTATTGCCATCTTTAGATGCCTAAATAGCTTTGGAAGTCTGATCCTACATATAACAGATACAATTGTGTGATTATGCATCATAGTGGCAAAAAAGTAATATAATAAAAAAGCTATTATCACAAAAGATGTAGCATTTGCAGCTTATATTTTCATGTGAATTATAAAGTATTAATGCTTAACAGCTGATTTTGGGATGCAATTAAATAGCACCGTGTTTCCTAACGATTTAGGCCTGTAGAATTATTGTACTTTTGAGACTTATGATGAAGGTAGTCATAATAACTTGACAAATGATTTTCCTTCCCCTCTCCTGCCCCCAGTCTTAGATATACTAGTTTATAAAATTTTTACAGAGATTATTGAAACAGAGGACAAATCTGGTTGTCCTTCCAGAAGCATGTTTCTTTGGAAGTAAATGATTTGTCAGGTTTCATGCTTGTAATTTATTCTTAAAACAGGATACTCAGTGGCTGCTGGGGAATTTACTGGAGACCTTGAACAAGGTAAGAAGCAAGTCAAAATATAAAGCATGTGACTGTGCACATGTCTCTTTGTCTATTCCTGTTCTCTAAATGGGAAAATGGGTCTTAAACATTTAAAATGTTAAAGCATGGGATAATGTATCTCTACCCAACGTACCTGGGGGCAAATCTTTCCCTGGGATGGTACAGCAGGGGAAAGCAGAGCTGCAGTAGCCAAAACCTGTGCATCCCCAGCCATAGGTATCTTTCTGCCTAGGATGAGATTACACAGGTAGGGCTGGGGGATAGCACTCTAAGGCCACATCTGCCAGCCAGCTCCAGGTGCTTCTGAGAGAAGCACTGTTCACTTGGGATCTTGGACGTTTCCTAAAAGCTACAGATCATGTCCCTTGTCCCAGTTTAACTGTCCCTCCTCCTAATCCAATGTGTTCTGTTCTGTTCTTGAGTTACTGCTTGTGTAGTGGGAAGAGGATCCCTATACTCTCTCCTCTCCTTGAATCTTACATTTCAGAGCACAGCTGGTCAGGGTTGAACTTTTAATATTAAAAATCTATAGTTAGAAAGAGAGAAAACATTATACAGGCAAATGAAATAAGGAACTGATCTCTTGAATAAGGAAAGGCTTAAAGGCACATGAGCAAAAATGCCTGAAAGAAAATAATGCATGAGCTTCTTTAGAAGTGAAGGCTTTTTTCTTGGATCAAATAAATTCTACAGTGGGCTATTTTGATAACAATTTGCATGTAGATGGCAATTTCATCCAGAAGATTACACACACATTACAAGTTTAATCCAATTATTTACAAGCTACATATCTATGATGGATTCTTCACCAACATAAAACTCGGCTGCCTCTAGGATAAAATGGATCAGCAATGTAACAGAGGACAGCAACAAGCCCTACAAGTTTAGGAGAATCAGTGAGGAAGAATTTTCAACTGCAACTACAGAGAAAATGTTTTGTAGCTAGGCACAGTGTCATTACCCAAATTAGAATTTGGCTTCAACTCTGAGGTTCATGTTGCCCACCTTGTGACTTCAGATTTTAATTGATCTCAAATGGTGAAGACCTTGGTTCTTGGTACATCTGACCTATGCCTCAAGCAGCACAGTTCCCTATTATTATGGTTAATGACTGACTCAAAGCAGCAGACAGCACCACCTACTGAAGTAGCAACACCGCTTCCTTCAGTGTTCAGTAGAGGTCTTGGCCAAATATTGACCAGGCCTGACCCTGTGTAGCTGATATTCGCTGAGCTCCAAGCACGACTGGCGCTAGGGGTTTGAGCACCCTAGGCACACGGCCATTTCGCCTCCCCGCGCGCTGGTCCCCCGGCTCCGCAGTCCTGCCTGTGGACGGTCGGCTGCTCCCGCGGCTCCGGTGAAGCTGCCGCAGTCGTGCCTGCGGGAGGTCCACTGCAGCTAAGCGAGCAGCCGACTGTCCGCAGGAACGACTGCGGTAGCTCCACCGGAGCCACAGACCAGCGGACCCTCCACAGGCACCACTGCGGCAGCTCCACCGAGGCCACCAGCCGCCTTCTCCAGCAAAATGCCGCCCCCTAATAATGCAAGCGCCGGCCCTGGCGCCAAGCATATATCTAGAGAAGCTGATAGACACATTATATAAATTTAATAATGTAATATCAGTTACAGAGGTCTTTGAGACAGCTAATAGGCAACACACTCTGAAATAATAGGGGCTGCATGGTAGCAGAATTTAAGTGACGGTGCTCCAATCAGCTAAAACAGTGTATTCACTAATTAATTATTTATCTTTTCAGAGTTGGTTGCTGGAGTGCCAAGAGGAGCACAGAACTTTGGCTATGTATGTATTGTACCCACATTTGATCTGAAGAGTAATAAAAATGCATAAGCTATGCTATTTTGCAGAGGAAAGGCTAAATCATGTTTTTCTACCACATTGTACCTGCATTCCTTATCCAGGCAAAACTCCTATGGACTTAGACCCTGATTCAGCAAAGCACTTAAGCATGTGCTTAACTGCTTTCCTGAATTGGACTTTAAAGCTCAGGCTTTTATTTATTTCTGAAGTCTGTACGTTCTGTAGACAATTACAAGACTGCTTTGAACTCTTGTGCCAGTATTTCTGTAGCTGCAGACTCAAATCCAAATTCACCCCAAGTCCATGGGTGTTTGATGTGCTGTTCTGATTGTTCCCATGATGAAGAAAGATCCACGTCTGTAAGAAAGATCCTGTAGCTCAGGGACCTTCAGATCTGGCTTTCAGTTCAATGCTTTATGTATGTGTTATGAAACTGTCAGACATGAAAAATCATGGTATAAATTCTGAAGAGAAGAGAGAGCAGTGCAGATTGTGAAACAGTGCTTATCTCCTTATAGAGTAAATACAACAAAAGCCAGGTTTCAGGAACAATCTGCTTGGGAAATTGACAGTTCCCAGCTACAGACCTGACTGTAGTCCTTGCATACCCTAAAACTGATTCCAGATTCTAACATCATATTGCCAGATTCCAACCTCATATTGGAACTCACTGCTGAAAAAAATAGCACCTATCTATGGTACATATATTCTTTCCCCGGATATTGTAGTATTTGAGCACCTTACTGTTTTTAACATGTGGTTCCTTACAACACCGCTTCCAGGCAGGGAAGTACTGTGCTCTCCATTGTACAAATGGGGAAGTGAGGCATAGAAAATCTAAATGACTTGCTCAAGGTCCCACAGAAAAATCTGTGGTGAAGCAGAGAACTGAACTCAGGTCATCTAGGTCCTATGTTAGTGCTGTAACCATTGGAACATCCTTTAACTTTTCTAAATATACCTGTAGTTACATTACAGTATAACTTGTTATGGTGTGACTGGATCCTTTTATATTTTTGTCTGTTTCCAGGTTTCAATTATTAATTCTACAGACTTGACCTTTATTCAGAATTTCACTGGTGAACAGGTAATGTCAAAGATCTAAGCAATAATATACTATCCCTCAGAGGAATATCATTGCATCTAAAATATTATAGTTCTAACAATTTGTTAAGTAATATTTTCTACCCGTTGAAATACATTTTCATAAAGGTGCAGAGGTTTGTCAGGAAAAACAATCTTTTAATGGATATTGTTAGGGGGCTTATTCCTTCGCCCTCTCATTTCCCTGGTCCTTCTCGCATGAACAGAGAGCAACAATACCGAAGTCCAAAGGCGCAAACAATTCGATGTTTATTGGGGTGAACTTCCAGCAAGCATGATTCCAGTTTCCTTCCTTAGTGTCCCCCTTCCCAGCTCTGACACCACAAGCCTTGCCTGTGTCCCCTGTTCCTGTTCCCGCTTCATCCCTGTTCCCGATTTCCCCCTTTAGCAAACATGATTCCCAATTCCCCATGCCCCGGCAGTCCCTGTTTCCCGATTTCCCCGCCCCTTCCTGATTGGACTGCAGACTATATAGTAAAACCTGATGTTTTGCTTAGAACTATTCCTTAACCAATCATTTACTGAAATTTAACTAACCAACCTAACATATTGTAACCATGGTTATTTAACCAATTATAGTTCCACCACCTCTCTTGTTTACACCCAACAAAATTAATTAATACAGCGCAGACAGAAACAATTACAGAACCAGACAGAGCCCATGCAAATAATAAACATACAAAAACAATACAGAAAGTGAGGATTTCACAACTACATCTATTACAGACATAAGGGTTTTCCCAGCTGTGTCTATTGATAAGTGAGTTCTTGCCAGACAGGATGCTTATTCAACCAAGTTTCTCTTTTACATCTTCTAGGCTCTTCCCTTTCTCTGGAGTGATAGGAATATCAGGACAGGATTGTTCATTCCTAATAGCCCAAATAGCACCTTATTTCAAGCCGTGACTAGTTTGGAATATGAGGATGTGACCATTTACACTTCCCAGCTTATGGCTGCCTAACTACATTTTTAGCTGAAGGCCTTAGCCTGTCACAGTAAAAGAAGGCCATTACAGAGACAGACAGTGATTTTTGATTCTTTCTTTTATACCTCTATAACTAGCTAAGTGATAAGAATACACCTAAATTCTTAAAGTATAGGACTTTGCAGACAGGCCTGAATATCTATATCCTAACAGATATGAGATATGAAAATGTGTGTGTTGTTTTTTATTTACAGATGGCGTCTTACTTTGGGTACACCGTCGCCGTGTCGGATGTTAACAGTGATGGGTAGGTTATACAATGCATTCCAATCCCAGTGAAATCCAATAGGAAGTGATTGCCTAACTCCTTCTTTAGTCCCTTTTGAAAATCCTGGCATTAGTTAATAATATTCACACTACATTTCCAAAAGCCATCATGATCCCTTTATATGGAAAAGCCAAAATAAATATATCTGTTAATAAACTCTGTTTTGCTAATGATCTCAGCTGGAAAATGTTTCTTCGACTTCTGTACAGCTTTTCTAGCTCTAATTATCCAGTCTGGGTCTCAACTTTATAAATTCACTCTTCCTTTAAAACTTGATCTAATGGCCTTTGCCAAAGAAGTTTTAGTGGAGTTTTTCTTATTGATGGGTGAGAAGATTGTTTGGAACAATAAGGGCAGAGTTAGAACATCCAAATCCTTTTCAATTTCTCAATATTGAAAGGGGCAAGGAATAGTTGTGTTGGCTGCCTTTGGAAAGAGCTGGGTAAGAGCCAAAAGTAGAATGGTTCAGTCTGCTTCTGTGGAAAAGCAGAGCCGTTTTCTTATAGCCCTGTCCATCTCCCATTGCAGCAAGGGCTGCTTAAGGTTGCTAGCCTGTCCAAAAGGAGCTCAGCTGATTGGTCATGGAGGTCCATGCATACTGCATCATCTTTTGAGGTTTGCAAAGTGGCCGTGCTCTACAATAGTTCCAAGAGGTATTGTGCCTGCGTAAGGATCAATGCCTTTTAGAGCTCCCATTGCTCAGGGTTATGCCTTAATGCTATCTGGTATTTAAGCCCTGATTCATGGAGCACTTAAGCACCATTAACTTTCATGTATGTCTGCACTACAAGTGGTACAGCAGCATAGCTTTGATGCCGCAGCTACGCCACCGTAGTGTAGACATTTGCAACAGTGATGGAAGGAGTTTTTTCGTTGCTGTAGTAAATCCACCCCATCGAGAGGCAGTTGATGGAAGAATTCGTCCATCAATCTAGCAGTGTCTACATGGGCTTAACCACCTATCTTAGGAGTGATGTAGCTGGGTTGTCCTAAATTTTAGGTGTCAACAAGACCTAAAATTGTGAATAGTCTTAGTGTACACCTACACAGGGATAAAAGCCCCATGGCGTGGCTGGCCCACGTCAGTTCACTTGGGCTTGCAGGGCTAAAAATTGCTTAGTAGATGTTCAGCTCAGGTTGGGCCCTGAGCTCTGGGACCCTGCAAGAGTGGAGGGTCCCAGACCTCTGGCTCCAGCTGAAGCCAAAATGTCTACACAGAAATTTTTAGCCCCACAGCCTGAGCCCCACAAACCTGAGTCTGCTGACCCTGGCCAGCCACGAGTTTTTTATCCCCAGGTAGACATACTCAAAGTAGTTGGCAGGATCAGGGCTTTAGTGAGTGAGTGTTAACATTAGCTCTTTATCACCAAGATCAGATCACTAATACTTTGAGCCTTGGTGTTTCCTCCCAATGCTATTTCAGGCTTATAATTGTAACTGTATGGCTATTCACTTACTGCAAAATATCCCAAAGAATTGTATACTTCATATGGGACACTTTCTCTTCTTGTATTTATTTGTAGCTTAAAACCATAATGTATGAAGTATTCTCTGTGTTGAGAAACTGGTGTTTCCCAGCTGGTTAATTGAGATCCGGGGGATGGGGTGGAGGGTTACACAAGGCAATCGGGAGAGTTGTGAAGCATTGAACATTTTATTATAATTCTGAAGAAAATAAAATGTCCAGAATAACTTCAGGATAGCCAAAACCTTCAAAGTTTGTGAGGTCACCTGTGGAATTTGCAGTAGTAATTGGAGTATACATTTTTAAACTTTTACTTTTGTAGTAAATGTAAGGGGGTCAGGACAATTTTTTATTTTGAATAAGGGATCACCAACCTGAAAATATTAAGAAACACTGTGCTAGTATCATAAGGACTTTATAGAAGTTGATTGTGGCTAGCTTCATCTCTCACTGAGCCAATGAATTCATAAACAGGTTATTTCTTGGGAATCTGCTAGTCGCTTGCAAGATCTCTTAAGATCTTTTAAAAACATTCTGTGTTCCTTTAACTCCATAGCTGTATGACAATAATATCAACAAACAACTTTGGAGGCTTGTGTGGTCTCTCATCCTGAATCTGAAAGGAAATCTAATGACTCTCTCTGAGATCTAAACATCCCACTGAAAACAAAACACAAAGAAGCTTCACTTGATAAATGTGCTTGACTGCAGTCCAGTAACTAATGGCATATACTAGGGTGACCAGACAGCAAATGTGAAAAATTGGGACAGGGGCTAAGGGGTAATAGGAGCCTATATAAAAAAAGACCCCAAAATCAGGACTGTCCCTATAAAATTGGGACATCTGGTCACCCTAGCATGTACACAAATTAGAAATATAACTCAGAAGATGAGACTAAGTTTGACAAAAATTGGTTGAGGGAAAAGATATGCATGGAAAAATTGTTATATAGCTAGGGATGGTGGAAAAATTAGAAGCAGGGTGTCTGACCAGTATCAGAAACCTGATTCTTTATCAGGCTGAAAAGATAAATAGGGACAAAGCTTTTACTTGAGTAAATTCTGAGATTAGACCTTTTTATTTTTCATAATATTTAAGAAGGCAGCTCTGATCAACTTTAGCCTGAGCAGTTCAGCTAAATGTTCCAGGGCTATTCTTGATGTAAAGTCTGAAAATGTGTTAGGGACACAAACAGGATCAAGAAAATCTTGGTTATTGCCTTCCTACAGTTGTGTCCACCACTATTACAAAGAAATCAACAAGGAGTCTGGTGGCACCTTAAAGACTAACAGATTAATCTGTGCCTAAGCTTTCCTGGGTAAAAAAGTGGTTTTTTTTACCCACAAAAGCTTATGTCCAAATAAATCTGTTAGTCTTTAAGGTGCCATCGGACTCCTTGTTGTTTTTGTGGATACAGACTAACATGGCTACCCCCCGATACTTGACAAATAAATCAGCTATTGAAACTAGAAACTTCCATTTTGTAATAAATTTATAGACAAATTCTTAGCAAGGAGATGAAGGAAAAAATTCTTTTTAGGCTGAAACCATATATCCAATAAAAACAGTGGAATAAAATGTTTACCAGTCTTTTATTTGTATTATATCAAAGCTCCACATAGTTACACTTTAACCTATTGACACTTCCCATACTCCTGCTGTTTATTACTCAGCAGGATACAAAAGAATTGCATAAAATTCCAGCAGGTGGTCAGCTTGTGCTTTTTAATGTTGTTTTATTAGAAAGGAAGCAATACTGGCTAGTCACATTTATGTGCTGGAACAAACATAAATATGTTGATTTATGTTAACTACAACATCATGGTGCAGTAGTGAAATAAACTAAGGAAACTTATTAAAATACTCCCATAGATTGAACTACAGTTATGGTTATACATTACCATTTGAGGGCTTTCAGTCTTATTTTTACTCCTGCTGCCTTTTAAAAGGGATGGTGTCAACTTTAGTTTGGCGCAGTGTTGATAACCAACCAAACAATTCCTTTGCAGTGCTTGAAACTGAAACATTGAGGTACTAGAACCTGGAAAGTAAAATTAGCTATAAACTAAAAGTCAAACGGATTTATTGCTTTTTTTAATCCACATTGAGATAAATGCAAACATGTAAATGAGGATCATGGAGAGTGACAAGTAAGTTGGAGGGATGGGGGTGGGAGAATTCTCCCTTCTGCTGAAGCCCTTGTATGTTGCTGTGGTAATGCATAAAGAGACATTAGAGCCTTGGGTTTGGCCAGGGACGAATTCCCACTGGAACAGGCTTTGCAAAAAGGAACTTACCTTGCACTAAAAGGGACCCACAGCAAGCCCTAATATAGGAGGTGTCTTGGGGACATGAATGTGGGGAAGCTGAGCACTATGGGGAGGTCAGGCAGTGCTCTTACCCATAGGCATTTAGGGGCTGGGTGCTGAAGCTTCAGTGGATGCCCATAGGCAGCCCAGAATTAGGAGAGTATAAACATGGCTTGAAGTCACATTAGCACCCTGTCCCTCCCGCCCCCAGCTGCAAGCTTGTGCCAAAAGCTTGCTCTGGACATTTAAATTCATTGTAAGTAATCTAAGTTGTTAGTAGTAATCTAGGTGACTATATTTGTTTACAACACATGGTTCTTGGCTCTCCCTTTGAAGGGTTTCCCATCCCCTTCCAACTAGATTTCTAAGGGTCAGATTGTATTTGTCCCTAGCACTGGTGGGTGTGTATGGGGAAGGCTCAGTTTGCAAGCTTTTCACTTGTGTTCCCTATGCAATGCCAGATGCAACAGCAGTTCTTTTGCTCAGGGGAATGGCCTTACTGGGTCAGACCAAAGGTCCATCTAGCCCAGTATCCTGTCTTCCAACAGCGGCCAATGCCAGATGCCCCAGAGGGAAAGAACAGAACAGGAAATCATCAAGTGATCCATCCCCTGTCACTCATTCTCAGCTTTTGGCAAACAGAGCCTAGGGACACTGTCCCTGCTCATCCTGGCTAATAGCCATTGATGGACCTATCTTTCAAGTACAAGGACTGCTCCTTTTATTGGCCCCAGGGCACAAGTCACCCCAGGGGCAGGGCAGGAGAGCCACAAGACATCATGTATTGAAAATTCACCTTGTCACTTACAACACTAATTTACAAAGGATTGGTCCTACAGTAAAGATACTAGACTGAGACTCAGAAGATGTGGCTTCAATTTCTGACGTTGCCATGGTCTTTCAGTATGCCCTTAGGCAAGTCACTGAGGCTCACCTTTTTAAAGATGTTTATGCATCTACGGATACTCATATGCACCAAGTGAGATTTTCAGAAGTGCCGAGGTACACAACTCCCATTGAGAGTTAGACATGTAAGTGCTTTTGAAAATCCCACTAGGTGCCTATCTGACCCTTTAAAAACCTGTCTCTTATTTTCTCTGTGCCTCAGTTCCCCTATGTAAAATGGGGATAATTATACCTCCTTTCTCTTCCCCTTCCCTTTTTCTCTCTTCTCTGGTTAGATTGTAAGATTTTGGAGCATGGACCATTTCTTACTAACTGATTTAAACTGCACTTAACACAGCTGAGTCCTGATCTCAGTGGGGGTCTCTATACTGTACTGTAATAAAATAATAACAATAATGAATGCTAGGAGGATGATAGAGCTACTGTGTAATATATAGTGTATGCTAAATAACTGTAAAACAATTGGTAAAATTCATGGAACACAAACAGCATGTTCTCTTTTTGTGGCAGTCAGCAATTTCAACTAACATGCTGTCCAAACCACTAGCGTCTTTCATAAAAAGAGAAAGATTTGGGTTTTTTTAGTGAGGGGAAAAAACCCGACAGTTTTAATATTTGTTTGTTCATTCAGCATCTGCTTCCTTCCTTTTCAGGATATGCGTAGCATAGGACAGTATCTAATATTTAAAACAATGGAAGAACCAAATAAATGTAACTTTACATTTTAAATTACAGTTTTCCTTATGGAGAAGTTCTATTGAATTTATAGAAAATAATATTTCTATAGGAGTTTTGAAGCAACTTATAAAATTTCACTTCTATATAGTGGTTAAAAGCATAGAAAAGATCCCACTCTCTGTTATATTCTATATGATTTAGAATATTATCTATACAGCCATATTACATTTGTATAGAGCCCTGTTGGTTTGACTCCTTCTAAACTTTATATGCTTTTTACATAAGAGTTAAGACATATTAGAATTTGTTGTGTGTCTCTCATTGTGTTGGTTCCTTACTGGGAAGGATTTTCAGAGATCATTTCAGGCTCAAGGTAGAAAAAGCTCTGCTCTCAATTAAGTAAAGTTTATTGGCATGACAAAGAAATACCATTGCCAAAATTAAATATATTACAGTCAGGTTATAATAGCGTTTCACAGTAACAGAGGATTTCCATGCTGTGAGCCTGCCACTGAAGTCAATGTTGCTTGAAAGCTTGTCTCTCTCACCAAAAGAAGTTTGTTCAATAGATATTCTCCTCTCACCCACTTTGTCTCACTGAAGTCAACGTGAGTTTTCCTGTTAACTGCAGCCGGCTTTCAATCAGGCCCCACGTACCCATTTGATGTTATTGGTTTATATCTCTGAATCACACATTGTGAGGCTATTTCTACTGCTTTCTCACTTCTTCCAGAATCATGCCATTTGGCTGAATTTCCCATTGACATTTGGTTTTGTTTTTATTCCTCTAGTTTAGATGACATCCTAGTTGGTGCCCCCCTCTTCATGGAGCGTGAATTTGAGAGTCAACCTAAGGAAGTTGGGCAAGTTTACCTGTACTTGCAGGAAAGTGCTTTCTACTTCCGAGACGCACAGATACTGTCGGGCACTGAAGTGTTTGGTAGATTCGGCAGTGCCATCGCACGTCTTGGAGATCTCAACCAGGATGGCTATAATGGTACTTAATTTATATATTATATGTTATATATTATATGGTTCAAGCAAATTGCCTATGTACTAAATATGATGGTACTTCGGGTATGAAGATGGCTTTCTTCCCAGTTCTTGAAGAGAACTACAGGAGTTAGAAGATGCTTGCGAAAAAAAGCCAAATAAAACAATGTACGTTTTGTTTTTCTGCAACCCTTCCACTTTTAACATGTAAATGTGCTATTGAAAGTGATGAGAATCTCTCTGTGTGTGACCTAGTGATTGGAGTAGGAGTCTGGAGTAGTGTTCAGAGCAGAATCAAAGGGGAGAGCCGGAGTCATGGTCATGAGACAAGCCAGTGATGAGAGTCAGGGGATTCAGGGGCAGGCAGTGAGTAGGCCTGGAGCGGAGCAGAGCAGGCATGGGGGGGAGCAAGGGATGGACAGGAAGCAGATCTGGCACAGCTTCAGGCATAGAATGCATTGAGCTGCCACTGTGCTGCTGTTGGTACTTAAATGGTGACCTATTGACCCTTCTGCCCCATCAGGGAGCACAGTCACTTAGTGAAGGTTTATTGGGCCCAGACGAGCTCATTGGGTTGCTAGGCAACCATGCTAAGAGCCAGCTGAATTCCTGACACATTGACCAATCCTAAAAAGAGGAAATTAAGGGCCATAGCCTGTTAAACTTAAATGAATAGTCCCATTGACATCAATGCTAACGCTGAACGTACATTAACACTTTAATACTGTTCCCCCTTTTTAACCCAGTCGACTTTGTTCTTCTTCAGGAACTCTCTACAAGAGGTTTTTTGGGATACTTAGCTCATACTCAAACAGGGGGTAGACTTTGCACTCTCATTGACTACTGTTCTATAAGCCATCAAAAGGAATGGGATATGATACTCCCAGCCCCTTTGGTGCTGTTCAACAAAGGTAGCCAACTGACTACCCAAAGTCCTATTGAATTTTCCACCATCCCTTCAGATTGTGGATGTGCTGTGTTGGGTGAGAGTTTTGTGTATGTCTAGAATCTCACAAATCTGTGGAAACACTTTTGATTCAAGATTTCTCCCTTGATCTGTTCGTAACTCACCTGGGACTCTAAATTTAGTGAATAATTCATTCACTAGAACCCTATCACTGCCACAACCTATTGATTTCTGCTTGGAAAGCCATAGGCTATTTTGTGAATTAGTCCATAGCTACCAACAACTACTACTTGCCAGCCTCTGTCTCAGGCCCTGGCCCAAGAACATCAACAGCAATGAGCTTCACTGGTGTCCCCACAGGATACTGTTGCAAGCGGGTTCTCCCAGGTTTAGGAGGAGACTTTGCAATGCAAGCATCACATTTCCTGCACCAGCTTTCTACATCCTTGTCAGAGGGCTTTCTCTTCACCCCCTCACCGGTTCTTGTCTCGCGGACAGAAAGCAAAAGACCAGAAGTCCAAAGTGCAGGCAATGTGATGTTTATTGGGGTTAGTTCCAAGCAAACATATCCATAGCTCTACACACCATCAGAGTCTGTTTCCCAGTGTTCCATTCCCAGCTCTGACATGGCAGAGCATGTACCCCATGTTCCCCTTCCCAGCTCCGACGCTGCAGAGCCTTGCCTGTGTCCCTGTTCCCCATTCCCTATTCCCCAGTCTCCATTTCCCCTATTCCCACTTCCTCCTCCTTAGCAGGCCCAAATATACCTGCAATGCACACCCACAGTCCCACCCCTTACAACTTAGGGTTTTGCTCCATTTTGGGTCTGACGTCTTCATCCCACCCCTTTTGTACCCCATGGGAGGGTTAAGGAGTAAGTTTGTGCTCAGGTCAGGGATGGGCATTTCTTTGGTCTTTTATTGTTTTATACCTCCCCCACAAGCCCTTTTGCTCCTCCCAACTGGTCACTTGACTTTGCCTTGAGATAGGGGTTGAGGCAATCCTAAGAGTGCTCTCAAGTAACACTTTAACTGCCCTTATCTGTTCCCATCATACTAACAAATTCAGCCGACTAGGCAGAAGCAACATCACAGTGTCTTTGTCCCTTATTTACACATTTTAGTATAAGAGTATCAAAAAGTCCAACCCAAAATTCTGTCCCAGGCTAACAAAGAGACCTATATACTAACAATCCTGCTTGCATTTTACCCAATAGAAATTCAACTTGGATAAAATTATTTGCAACCCCAAAATGTCCAGCAATTTTAAGATCCGCAACATAACCTCAGGCACTCCTTTTTTAGTGTATTTGGGACAGTAGCTGGTACCTGTACCCATCCCCCACCCTCGGTTTTTCCCATTTCCTATGCAATATTTCAACTCTAAATTCCAAGCTTTCCCATTGTGACCAGGAAGCTATTACTGTGGTGTTGTGAGGTGACATTACATTCCAGGGTGGCTGTTTTTGCCATTTGATTTTCCAGTCACACAGTATCCTGAAATCAGGACCCTCTTGTTGGGAAGACTTTAGTTGCTGTAGGGACCATTCTTGCAGCCCCAGCCCCCTTGTTCAAAGATGAACCAAGAACATGAGCGCTAATGCGAATTAGAGGAAGGAAGGCACACTCCCCTTGAGCAACTAATTCCTTGCTGTCCTGCTTAAGGCATTGTTTGCAGACAAGGCATCCACACTGCCATGCTTATGGCCAGGCCTGCGTGTAATTGTGAAATCATAGCACTGCTATGGCAAGCTGGTAGCTCTCCCTCAGGATTTCTGAATCTAAAGAGCCATTACAGGGAAGCATGGTCTGCCCTGACCACATACTTCCTCCCATACAAATAGTAATGAAAATATTGTATAGATTGAATCACTCCTAGGAGTTCCTTTCAGGTGGTGCAATAATTTCTCTCAGGAAAACTTAGACTTTTGCTATAATAAGCTGTGACTGTCTCAATTCCCTTGTGTTCTTTTGTCGATACTTCCCTCAAAGCATGAGCAATAGCATCTGTGTCCAGTATGAAAGGGGTTTTGAAACACGGATAGGCCAAGAAAACAGCAGTTATTAGATCCTTATCCCACATTGTACTCTGCTGACCATTGAAATGGTTCCCCTTTCTCACCCAACCTATGCCATGATTTTGCAATAATGGCAAACCCACAAATGAACCTTCTGTAGTAGGAACAGAGCCTTATAAAACTCTGCACATGTGAGTGTTTGGGAAGTTGGCCAGCTCTGTACAACCTCAATTTTCTTTTTGTCAGTGAAAATTTCCTCCTCACTAATTGTATACCTAAGGTGGATTACCTCTTTTTGAAACAACTCATGTTTCTTTGGGTTCAGTTTCAAATTGGCTGCCTTCATCTTATCCCAGACCATTTTAAAATGTTTTAGTTCCTGTTCAAATGTTTTAACATGCACCAGGATAAAATAGACAGGCTGAGAGGGGCATGTCATGTAATACCCCCCCGTTATCCTCTCTAAGGTGTCAAACACAAGTCAAAACCAACACTTTAAATGGCCACAAGTGTTATCCTGCTGCGAAAGCAGTTTTCCCCTTGTCTTTTGCATCCACTTCGACTTGCCAATAACAACTATTAAGATCCAGTGTGAAAAACCAGACAATGTGCTAAAGCATCTGGGGTATCATCTGTCCATGGTAATAGATAAGAATCCTTTTCAAGTGATTTCATTTAGTTTTCTATATTCCAGACAGAATCTTGTGTTGCCAACTCTTTTCTTAACCAGAGCTATGGTGGAGGCCTATAAGCCATTTATCTCACCTGGGCCATATTTTTAAAGGTCATTTCAACAGATTGAATTTGTAAGACACCTTTCCTGTTATTGACTATACAGTTGTTAGCCATAATGAAATCCACTCCAATTACGAGCTCATCCACTAGTTCAGCCACCCAGCTCAAATTTCAGAGGTGTCATCTTCAAACCCAACTTCCCAGGTTTTGAACAGGTGCCATTTCCATTTCAGACCAATTTAAGTTGTTCAGTTTTGGATTCCCTATTCCGCAGCCTTTTTAGTGTGTCTGGTCTCATAACTGTTATGTCATGTGTCAATGATTCCTGTACACATCACAGATGCTATTACACACTCAATAGCCAAACTCCAGTTACTATTTTTTAACTGCCCAGATCTAAACAAAAACTGTGAAGATGATCATTGTTCCTCCAAACATTTCCCCTCAGCTTGGTGTCCCACCATTTCCCAGAAAGGTTTTCACTGGATACTTGTGACAGTCTGTTCTGACCTGCCTTAAATGTATAACAATCCTTTTTATGACCAGTTTTGTCACAGTATGAGCATTTATCTGAACTGTTCTCTTTAATTTTTGCATTATTGCCAATTTCCCTTGTTCTACAAACCACCTGTCATTGGTTCCAGTCATTCAATGTGGTCATGAACCAGATTAGATTCCCTCCTAGCATACATATTGGACACAGAGCTGTATTTACAGGAATTATAGTGATCATCTTCCATCATCCTGAATTGCAGTTGCTTCCTGAACTGCTGCAAGCAGAGATTCAAGTTCTGTAGCAAATCTCACAGCCTCTCAGAGCATCTTTGGCCTCCTTTCATTGATCTTGATCTGCAAGTGTATGTCCAGCTGTTTGGCAATGGACCAATGTATAGACTATCTATTCTGGAAGGTCTCGGATGTATCTGGATATACCAGGAACATGAGTCTTTACAGGTCCCCTGCCAGTTCAGGTGGTGTTTCTTCTTTCCCACTTCTTCTAGCCCTTAGCTGTGCCCTGGTCAGCTCAGATTGATGTCTAGCTCCAAGCCACATCTCAAGGTCTTGAATCAGGTTTGGATACCCTAGTCTTTTCTGGAGATAAGTTCTGCAGCACCATCAGAGTTGGGCCACCCAAGCTGGCTGCTAATAAACCCCCTTTCTGTCCCTTTTCCCAGCTATTTATCTGAACTAGAATATTGAATCGACACAAATAAGCCTTCCACGGAGTTTTGCCCACAGAGATAGTGAGGTTTTGCGTCACTGGTCCCGACCTCTCTCTAGTTATGAACAGGATAGAAAACTGTTGTAAATGTCTGGTCTTACCCAAGTCCTTTGGCTGGCTCAGTGTCTCAACAGCCTTCTACTGTGGTCAGTGACCCTTTGATTTCCTTCTGGAGCTGAATTTTTAGTTCAGTAAATCCTTGCCGCAAGTTCCAGATTAGCTAAAGCTTGCTTTCTCTCTGCTATATTGTGGAAAAACTCATGGCTAATGGTGTGACAATCAGGGTCCAGACAACCCAATGAGAGAACAGAGGGATCTGAACCCCAAAGAATAATCAATTGATTGTATCCAATGTTACTGTGTACAGAAATATGTTCAGTAAGGTCTTTTATGAAAGCTTGTAACTTGATAGTCATTATGAGATATGTTTATAGACTGTGGTGAGAGACAGACAGACACTCTTCTCATAACCTGTATTACAATGTCAAATGCACCTTGCAGGAGCGCGGGGCACAAAACCAGGAACAAGTAATAATCCATTGTAAACCCAGGAAAAAGCAACAATGGGCCATTAAAGTTAATGGGAAGATCATAAGAACGGTCGTACGGGGTCAGACCAAAGGTCCATCTAGCCCAGTATCCTGTCTACCACAGTGGCCAATGCCAGTTGCCCCAGAGGGAGTGAACCTAACAGGCAATGATCAAGTGATCTCTCTCCTGCCATCCATCTCCACCCTCTGACAAACAGAGGCTAGGGACACTGTTCCTTACCCATCCTGGCTAATAGCCATTAATTAACTTAATCTCCATGAATTTATCCAGTTATCTTTTAAATGCTGTTATAGTCCTAGCCTTCACAGCCTTCTCAGGCAAGGAGTTCCATAAGTTAACTGTGTGCTGTGTGAAGAAAAACTTCCTTTTATTTGTTTTAAACCTGCTGCTCATTAATTTCATTTGGTGGCCCCTAGTTCTTGTATTATGGGAATAAGTAAATAACTTTTCCTTATCTACTTTCTCCACATCACTCATGATTTTATATACCTCTATCATATTGCCCTTTAGTCTCTTCTTTTCCAAGCTGAAAATCCCCAGCCTCTTTAATCTCTCCTCATATGGGACCCGTTCCAAACCCCTAATAATTTTAGTTTCCCTTCTCTGAACCTTTTCTAGTGCCAGTATATCTTTTTTGAGATGAGGAGACCACATCTGTACACAGTATTCAAGATGTGGGCGTACCATCGATTTATAGAAGGACAATAATATATTCTCTGTCTTATTCTCTATTCCCTTTTTAATGATTCCTAACATCCTGTTTGCTTTTTTGACCACTGCACACTGAGTGAACGTCTTCAGAGAACAGTCCACGATAACTCCAAGATCTTTTTCCTGATTCATTGTAGTTAAATTAGCCCCCATCATCTTGTATGTATAGTTGGGATTATTTTTTCCAATGTGCATTACTTTATATTTATTCACATTAAATTTCATTTGCCATTTTGTTGCCCAATCGCTTAGTTTTGTGAGATCTTTTTGAAGTTCTTCACAATCTGCTTTGGTTTTAACTATCTTGAGTAGTTTAGTATTATCTGCAAACTTTGCCACCTCACTGTTTACCCCTTTCTCCAGATCATTTAAGAATAAGTTGAATAGGATTGGTCCTAGGACTAACCCTTGGGGAACACCACTAGTTACCCCTCTCCATTCTGACAATTTACCATTAATTCCTACCCTTTGTTCCCTGTCTTTTAACCAGTTCTCAGTCCATGAAAGGACCTTCCCTTTTATCCCGTGACAGCCTTTGGTGAGGGACCTTGTCAAAGGCTTTCTGGAAATCTAAGTACGCTGTGTCCACTGGATCCCCCTTGTCCACATTTTTGTTTACCCCTTCAAAAAACTCTAATAGATTAGTAAGACATGATTTCCCTTTACAACAGTAGTTGTGGCCTTTACAAACAATAGAAACCATGTTGACTTTTGCCCAACAATTTATGTTCTTCTATGTGTCTGACAATTTTATTCGTTACTGTTGTTTCAACTGATTTGCCCGATACTGATGTTGGACTTACTGGTCTGTAATTGCCAGGATCACCTCTAGAGCCCTTTTAAAATATTGGTGTTACATTAGCTATCTTCCAGTCATTGGGTACAGAAGCCGATTTAAAGGACAGGTTACAAACCATAGTTAATAGTTCTTTCAGAACTCTTGGGTGAATGCCATCTGGTCCCAGTGACTTGTTTATGTTGAGTTTATCAATTAATTCCAAAACTTCCTCTAGTGACACGTCAATCTGTGACAGTTCCTCAGATTTGTCACCTACAAAAGCTGGCTGAGGTTTGGGAATCTCCATAACGTCCTCAGCCGTGAAGACAAGCAAAGAATCCATTTAGTTTCTCTGCAATGACTTTATCGTCTTTAAGCTCTCCTTTTGTATCTCAATCATCCAGGGGCCCCACTGGTTGTTTAGCGGGCTTCCTGCTTCTGATGTACGTAAAAAACATTTTGTTATTACCTTTGGAGTTTTTGGCTAGCTGTTCTTCAAACTCCTTTCTGACTTTTCTTATTACATTTTTACACTTAATTTGGCAGTGTTTATGCTCCTTTCTATTTACCTCACTAGGATTTGACTTCCACTTTTTAAAAGACATTAAGACAACAGGATATCCCCACTTTGAATCTTTGTAGTGACAGAAAGAAAAAACTCCTGAAAAAATGGAAGTGGTTTGAAGTGAAAGGTTTTCAGAAACTGAAACTGAGGAACAGTCACTTAGCAGGAGCTGTCTGTGAAATGCTGAATCCCTTGACAGGGGGCATGACGGGAAACCGTTCTAAGGCAATAGGTGACTTGTATTGGAATAGGGACTGTAATCTAATTTGCAAGTGTAAAGCCTGTGGTTGCATCTTTGTTTATTTTCTGTGTAACTTGTATGTGTGTGTTTCCCCTTACAATTTCATATTTGAAGCTGCAATTTTTCTATTAAATAAACTTTTTGTTTATTTTTACCCCAAACCCATCTCTGTTGTGCAATCTATGTGGAGTGTGTCACCCAAAGGAAGCTAGTGCCTGGGGGGGGGGCTCACTTCACACCTTTGGGGATGACAAGCCAGAGAGAAAAAGGTCAAGAGTCTAGTAGTTAAGAACTTGGGTGGATGGACTTGGGGAGACTTGAGACTGGAAGGACTGTTGGGGTCACCTTGCAAGGAGTAACTCGGCTGGTGGAAGCCAGAGTGAGACCTTGTGCTTGTGGGCAGGCTACTATGTTGGGTCTGAACCAAAGCTGTATAGCATATGAGCACCCCTGGTTACAGGGCAGGTGGTGACAGAACCTCTTATTGGTCTGGGTTATCCCCCAAAACACCACAAATGGCAGTCAGGTTGCTGATCACCTCATCAATCTCTTTTACCTTTTAAGCCTGTGCAGGTTTCCCCATTCTGTCCAGGCACTCGGTAGTTGCTACTGCTCCAATAGAGATCTCATCTCAGTTTGCAATCATCTCTTGAGCTCTTCCTGCAAAACCTCCAGCTTTTGGTTTAGTTCTTGTATTAAATCCTACTGGCCACTTCTGATTTCTGCAAGCACTTCCAATATTTGTTCTGTCTCGATTCAATAGGAATACCAGCTCACACTCTCTCTCTTGGAAACTAGACCCCACTGCTCAGAGCAGAATTGCCCCTTTTTGACCCGAACGGCTAGTCAAAGTTTGGATCCCTGTGGGTGTTCCAGTTGGGAGCAGAAAATGGTGATAGGTATTTCTTTGAAGCAGTTTTGTTTATTTACAAAGAATGTACAAAGTCCTGTGTATCTGAATGCAGAGGGAGTCAAATAACAGGAAATAGGTTCTTTTGCTCACAGCTTCAAGAGCAGCCTTTCCACCAGCACCCCGACCCAAAAACCTCTCCCCAGGTTTCTTCCAGGGTCAGCCACATGCTTTCAGTGCTCCTTCAGTCTGTCTCTCTGTCTCAGTCTGTTTTTAGGCCTGGTCGCCCTAGGTAATTAGGATGATTTCACTATGTCAGAAAGGGCCATGAAAAATCCACATCCCTGAGTGGCGCTGTGGCATTGACCTAAGTCCCCATATAGACAGTGCTAGATCAACAGAAGAAGTCTTCCATCGATCTAGCTACTGCCTCTCAGGCCTGGTCTACACTATGCGTTTAAACCGATTTTAGCAGCGTTAAACCGATTTAACTTCGCACCTGTCCACACTACGAGGCCCTTTATATCAATATAAAATGCTCTTTAAATCGTTTTCTGTACTCCTCCCCAACGAGAGGAGTAGCGCTAAAATCGGTATTACCATATTGGATTAGGGTTAGTGTGGCCGCAAATCGACGGTATTGGCCTCCGGGCAGTATCCCACAGTGCCACCACTGTGCACCTGTGACCCCGCGACAGCACGATGGAACTCGGATGCCGTGGCCAGGTAACACAGAAAAGGCCCCGCGAATTTGAATTACATTCTGTTTTTGCCCAGACGTGGAAACTCTGATCAGCGGGTGGCTGCAGTCCCAATCCAAAAAGACTCCAGCATGGACCGTACAGGAGATACCTGATCTGATCGGACGGTGGGGACAAATCTGTTGTTATCAAGCTCGTACCGAAACGAAATCAAAAGCGTTGAAAAAAATTCCAGTCACAGTGCTGCGGACAAGCAATAACGAAAGCCAAAGAATCAAATGGACGCTCATGAGGTAGGGAGGTATGACGACTCCAGCTTGCCACAGTCCACAGCAGTCTGTAAAACTATGCATTCTGGGAGCTCCCAGTGCTGTAGTCAAGACACACTGTCCAGCATGGTTCAGGGTATAGCTCATCATTTACTCCCTCCCCCCCCCCACTTGAAAGAAAAGGGAAAGAAATCATTTCTTGACTTTTTTCAATGTCACCTATTCTCCATTCTGATGGTAAGCGAATGGCGCAGCAGTGAAGAGAATATCCGTTCTCTCCTCCCTGGTTAGGGGCCAACCGCGGCAAAAGACGGTCCAATATGGACTGCTAGCTGTCGTCACCATCAGCCCGTAGGCTCCTCGGCTGCCTCAGTGACGCTGGCTGAGGCGCCTGGTAAAAATAGAATGATTTCCTGGCATTCCCAGTAGATGGACAGAACCGGCTGGACCGTCCTCATCATAGCAACTGGGGCTGAGCTCATCAGCCCCGCCTTCCTTGTAGAAGAAAAGATTGGTCTACTGACATCAGCAGCAGATGCTGGACCCCTTCCCCCACACGCTTATGTTCGCCGGACTATCATCGCACCAGGGAGGCTGCCTCCCTCATTTTATCTCACTAACAAATCACGTTCCTTATTCGATCTATAATTCATGGAACAATGGGGACACGTCCGTGAAGCCCGGAAGGTTGGTGAGAGGGAAGCAAGGTGGGTTGTTCGGGGCCACCCCCCTGTGAATGGCATGTAGTCATGATTTCTGCGGATCTGACAAGAGCACCTGTGCTCTCTGATACCTGTTCTCTAAAACACTTGCCCTATTCTGAGCAGGACTGACTCTTTTAAAACATAAAGGAAGGATTGACTCAGGGCATTCCATTTGTCTGTCACCCCGGCCAGTCTCAGCCAGGGGCACCCATGATAGCAGCAGACAGTACAGAACGACAGATAACCGTCCCTTACTGCAATTTACAATGGCAGCAGACGACGAACGACTATAACCGTCTCTGCTATCATGCAAAAGCAAACAATGCTGCTGTGTAGCGCTGCAGTAACGCTCTGTAGCGCATCAGTACACATACGGTGACAGTAAAAAAAAAAAAAAAAAGCTGAAAAATGGGCTCCATGGTTGCCCTGCTATGGCGTCTGCCAGGGCAATCCAGGGAAAAAGGACTGGAATGATTGTCTGCCATTGTTTTCCCAGAGGAAGAAATGAGTGACGACATTTACTCAGAATCACCCGTGACAATGATTTTTGCCCCATCAGGCACTGGGATCTCAACCCAGATTTCCAAGAGATGGGGGCGACTGCGGGAACTATGGGATAGCTACAGAATAGCTACCCACAGTGCAACACTCCGGAAATCGACGCTAGCCTCGGACCATGGACGTACGCCGCCGAATTAATGTTCTTAGTGTGGCCGCGTGCACTCGACTTTATACAATCTGTTTTACAAAACCGGTTTATGTAAAATCGGAATAATCCCATAATGTAGACGTACCCTCAGAGAGGTGGATTACCTACGTCTATGGAAGAACCCCTCTCATCGGCATAGCTAGTCTACACTGAAGCACTACCGCCACGCAGCTGCAGTGGTGCAGCTTTGCTGCTTTAATGTTTTAAGTGTAGGCAAGCCCTTCTTTTCTGTCAATTCTCTCCACCCCACACACCCATCCCTTTGCCTTCTTAGTGCTACTCTCTGGATAGACACTATTAGGCTTTGTTTGGGGTATTTCTCCTTAACTCTCTTACAGCTGGCTTAAATGGAGAACTCATTCACACAACAGGCTTAAAGAGGTTTGAACTCAGCTCATAATAATATGTATTAAAATGTAATATGATGTTTTTATAAATAAATTTGATTCGATACAGCACCAGTTTAAAAGGAGGTGTTCTCCTTCTTCCCCAGTTGTGTACATGAGCTGATTGAGGTTCAGAGAGGTAGAGTATCTTGCTCATAGTCCCAGCTGAAGCAATTGTGAGGATCTCTTGTCAAAAGTGCCTAACTCCCATTAACTTGTGGAAACTGGGCACTTAAGGGCATTTGTAAATTCCACTAAGTGCTTAGCTACATTTTTAGGTGCCTAAATACCTTTCAAAATCTGTCCTCAAGTCTTTCATCCTCAAGTCTTTCATCGGACTTTGTTTTCTCCATCCACTGGCCAAGGCTTTTTAAGTGATTAGTGATTTGGGGTTCTAGCTCGACACACTTTAAAGGGGCCTGATCGTCAGTGGACAGGTGCTCAGTCCTCTCAAAGAAACTTAAGCTAAGCACCCAAAATCTCTTGTCATTTTGAAAATCTTGGTTATTGTCTTTTAGCAGATAAACTCACGCAGTCTACTTAGTCATCATGGCTGTTTCTTTGATTTTTGTACCTGAAAAATAGCAAGGGAGGGTTTGTTATCCATAATGGGTATAAATTCTAAATAGCATATGGCCCTACATCAGTTAATAGAATAAATTCTCTTTCAGAGATCTGCAATTTCATGAACTACTCCAGCTTATTCTCCTGGTTTATGACATCCAGAGAGTCCCTTGAGTGAATTACAGCTTTGCATTCCCTGTGGGGCTATTATTCTGTATCGATCTCTTCTCCAAAATACTCCTCAACAGGTTTTTTAAAGTATTTATTTATTTTTATTTGTCATGAAAACAAAGGGGATGTTTCCCATTTCATGGTAAGGTGTTTTACATACAGACCAAACTGATCTTATGCTGTTACTCCACTTCATTCCTGTTTTCCCTTCTGCATGCTGTAAAGTTGGCTGTTTAACAATGTACTTTTTTGCCGTCATTGAATTTTTTTTTTAACTGGAAAAAGGACAAGCCGCAAAGCAGAGCTTCTTAAAGAGCTGCTGCTAATTAATTAGGTGTTGGAGAAAACAGGGAACATCACACAGTGTATGTTTAGTTTAAACCGATGAATGTAACATTAGCCATTATTTCAGTCTCAGTTTGTTAAATCTTGTTGATTGCTATAAAAACGTGACAAAGGAAAATGTGCAATTAATAATAGGCGTGTGTTGCCTATCTATTGCAATGTGAAGGCCCTTTCATATGAAAATAAATTCATTACAACTATAGGCATGAAAGTTTGAAACACTAAAGCACTATTAAACATTTTTATGTATTTGTCTTGAAATAGAATCTATGCAATAAAGAAAAACTGATTAAGCTCCAGCTCTTGTTAACCCACAACACAGGCCCCTCTTGTCTACTTTCCCTGTTGGAGTTAATTCTGTCTTTGTTTTAACGTTGTCAACTCTTTTGACTCTATTGCAGACATTGCAGTCGGTGCACCATTTGCAGGACAAGACGGAAGAGGCAAAGTGCTCATTTACAATGGACACAGGAATGGGTTAAATGCTAACCCTTCACAGGTTCTTAATGGTGCCTGGGCCTCGCAGTCCATGCCTGCGGGATTTGGCTTTACTCTAAGAGGAGACTCAGACATAGACAAGAATGATTACCCAGGTAAGATTTTTCCATAAGAGAGGGAATTTCATACCTTCATTCTCTGGAAAATGCATCTAAACTGTTCCTTGTGGAAGGCAGAGGTCACAATAAAGAATAGACACAGTTTTTTGTGTACTAGCAATGCTTTCCTGAGAATTTAAAGTCAGACAAAACAAATACTCCTTTTCCTGTCAAGAGACATCATCAGAAATGCAAGGGCTTAAACAGTTACATTAACATAAAACATGTGAAGTTTACAGCAAAAAGCTTAACCCTTATTCCCCACTCAACATTTGAATGCACTCTTTCCTACTTAGCTTATAGGTCTGCTCCATGCTGACATTCTTCCTTAATTAAAACCATGTCATATTATAAGGGAAGAGACTGACTTGGTTGTGTTTGTTGCTAGTTGTTTTTCTTAAAGCTTTGCTTTCCAAATAGCTGTTGAAGTACATATATAGGTTCCTAATTGCTTTTGACCTCATTACAAAAAAATTCCATTCTTTGAGTCACAGATTTTATTTAGGTCTTTCCAGGATCTTATTCGCACTTTGTTATACAGATTCTTCCTTTTTATTTTTGTGTTGAATTTTTCTTGACCATGAATAGTTTACAGACATCCAATGGTATTTATCAAGATTATGCCACTATTGCATGCCTGTTTTTAGCGGAGTCCTTCCAGCTTGGAGCAGCATTCCAGGACCATATGCTGCCTAAATGTGCAATATCCTTTTAATCTGATGCCATTCACTCCTTCTTCTAGGATCAGTACATACAAGACCATACTATTTCTCTGAGTCAAGACTGAGAAATCTCTGAACGTTTGCAATGTACCCAATGTCGTGGAATGTATAGCCTTGCTGTTGCATACTGTTGACCTACCACGCTAATACTTGCTAATGCTTTAGGTTTCACTGACTCTTTATAAAGTTAGTTTTCTTAGCTTATCTTCCTTAACTTATATTATTACATCTAGCAAAGTTAGTGACCTGGAAGTTTGTGTTGTTAGCTGCATGATTTTGATAATTAAAGGTGACTTGAAAAGAAAAAAAAAGGGGTTGAGACTTTTTTGGCTTATTTATTATAGGTAAAGAAGGCCTGAAAGATATGGGATTTTTGTTTCTAAAAGGGGGATTTTTTTATGCTAGAAATTCAGGTCTTGTCTGCTTTAGAAAATGCTGCTTGAAAAGCTGGATAATAATAACGTTAAAAGACTCAAGGGAGAGAAAGCTGAGCAATCGAGAAGGGGAAGGGCTTTGTAGTCCTGTGTCAATTTTTGTTTTGAATTCTTGTTTTTTGGGGTTCTTAACTCTCATTCAGTTTCAATAACTAATGGGCTTTGGGGGCATTATTAAAGTTTCAGCACCATGAACCTGCTCTGAAACAGCCAAGATGCCCTCCAGTGAAACCAGGGAAAACCAGATTTTACATTCCTGGCATTTCTAAGTAGGGGAGGAAACACTTTCAGATCTTCTCCTTTAAACAGTATAAGGAAGGAGGGTATAGACCCAATTAAAAATAAATAACCTTCACAGGGCATCTTTAAAGCTGAATGGAGGAAGTTTGGGTAGCGCACTTGGATCTTCAGTTCATTTGAGACATTTCTTTAACTTTTCCCTGACGTTTACGTTTGGATTTTGTGCTCCTACCTGAAGAATTCTATTGTGGGATGTGTTTAGCATGTGATAATTTGGCTTTTGTTTTGTTACCTGGGTGAGTTGTTTTGAGAAGAAGACTTACTAGTAACTGTGTTTACCATAGGCAACCTCTCCCTCAGTCCTACAGTTACCTAGCCTGACAATGTTGCAAAATCCACTTCCCAGAAAATGATAGGGCAAAAAGAATGTGAAGCGGCTCATCTACTCCTCAGTCCAGAAAGACCTAAACTGTTAAATAATAGTACAACTTTACCCTGAAAATGTCAAGTTGGAGGGGGAGTATTGCCATAAGTTGCAAGAGACTAGTCAATCTAATTTATAGAGACTAATATGTGGAACAGCCATGTGTGTGCCTATATAATTGTCACTGGTCAACCTTCTTAGCTCATGAGGTAGGCACAGCGCTGGTAGAATAGAACTTTATTCATGTGTGCAAAATGTCAGAGGTAACCTTGTATTTTATAATTAAAGGATTCAATAGGGAGGCGAGGCTTTCGGATCTTTCTATCCTGGAACTAGACACATAAAATGATACTTCCAAATTTCACCCATTTATCTCTGTATTGAGCCTAATAACTTGTGTGACTAGAGCATAATTTGTGTTTGGCTAAAGCGCATGTTCCAGAAAGGCTTCCGCCAATTAGTGTTGAATAATTGTGAATAAATCCCCTGCACTGCTTTGAAAATCTCAACCCTAATGCTTGAAAGTTCCCTATTTAATATCAAAAGCGTTGAATCTTCTTTGCAGAGAGCAAAGATTAGGAGTACTCTTAAAAACACCTTTATTGGTACAAATACAATATGTAGATATTAAATATGCACTTTTCCTAACAAAACGAAGATTACTGAACAGCAGCTAATCCAATTTGTCTATTTTCCTCCAACGCTGTCAGCACAACAGATAGGATGGTTTTTCCTGCTCATTATCAATCTCCTCAACATAATGGCCATCTGTCTTCAGCCAGCCTGATATAGGCACTGTCAATGTTAAAGCTAATAGAGCACCGTTTTCAATTCTGTTAAAATACCGGAATGTGTCTAACCTTTCAACAAGGTTTTTATTATTAAACACGGCCCTTGGATCCCCGTCTAAGGAAGCAATGCTATCAAAATAATGCTGCTTGTGCAGAGAAATATGGAATAATCTCATAACTACTATCATTCACAGCATTTCACAGGCTTTTTATCTTAGAATAACTTCAGATGACATGAGCCTAGAATTACTCCTTTATCAAAAGGGACATTTGGTCATGCGAGGCGAGGTTGTGCCTTGTAGGAACAGCCCAGGTGAGGAACTGTACTTCAAGGGAAGCACTGTTGATATCCCATGACAGAACACCTCGTAGAGTTGTCTGGTGCAGAGAGGAGTGTTCAAACTGTTACATCTCTTTACAGGTGCAGCATCCCACCCAAGTGACGTAGGGCAGAGCCACCTATTGCCCATTGCTCCCAACCCCAACAGAATAACTAGGAAGCAGTCCCTGTGCTCCACTGATGAGAGGACAGCAATTTTAGCCATCCCTTGCATGGTCAGTGCAGAATTGGGGAGGGCTCTTTGCTGCACATCCGCAGAAGAATTAGGCAGAACCTAAATCTTAGTTTGTAAGGCTGGCAAGAGAAAGTAAAATAGAGGGAAAGAATGCTTCAAGTAGACTGAAATAGATCTATCTCCTTCAGACAGATTCTATTTGTTCTTAATAGTACAGAGGAGTTCAGTTTCATTAGCTGCATTTTATAGATGGGGAAACTGAGGCAGAGGAGAATGTGACTTGCCCAAGGTCACCCAGCAGGCCAGTGACAGAGCCAGGAATAGAATCCAGGTCTTCTGAGTCCTAGTCTTGTAGTCTATCTACTAAGTAACACCGCTTCTCCTCTGACTGGATTCAGAAGTGAAACCAGAACTCTTCAGAGGCAGCAAATAAGCATGAATTCTATTGCATGCTCCCATGAATTTGGCAGTTTATCATTTGTAGAACTGAATTCCCCTTTCTTTCATGCCTGAGCACACCAGACGCTATTCACACCTGTGCCAGGACCTTAAGCTGAAATGTTGTGAAAGAGGGAGATTGTTTAACTGTCAAAAGAGACGGGTCATGGTGACAGCTATTTCTGCTTCTCCATATGGTTATTCAGGGAGAGACTCTCTCACTCTGCTGGATGAGAAATCAGAGTCTTGGGTCTTGTTTGACTGAGAAATTTGATGTATGAGGCGGGATCCAGTATTGGAAGAAAAGATGAAGACCTTTCAGTGTCCTCCAGTAGACCAACTATTCTCCACTTTTTTTTCTTCTTCCTTTCTCCAAGTCTTCATGCTGAGTCTGATGGAACTGGGGTCCAGATCCTGATAAGCTAGTGGAAGGAAGGTGTCCTTTCTGAGTAATTCATTGTATAGCTGCCAGTAACCAGTGCTGAAGTCAAGTGTTCAACTAATAACTTCATACTGTCTTTGTCTCTCAAACTTATTTATCATCTTTACATCTTGTGTTCTTATATCTTCTGGATGGTCAAGCTGGAAATTGAAAAAGAGAAAGAATAGACTTGGCACTTGAGGCCTGACCTCCATGTTTCCAGATAAAAAAAGCAGAATAGGGAGAAATTAGGGGCTGCTGCCTTTATAATAGTCCCTTTTGCCCATTCTTTTCAACTACTTGTCTTCTGGTAGGTGAAGTTATAGAGACAGATTCTAACCTCCTTTACACTGGTAGATATCAGGAGTAGTAGCTCCATTGACTTCCATTCAATACAGTTAAATTGGATTTAACCAAGTCTAGCTCAGGAAAGACGGTAAGGGATGTGTGGTGGACAAGACTAGAAGATGTGAAAAAGTCTATTAAAAAAAAAGGTTATGTGCAAATATGACGGAATTACTTTGGAATAAAGTCCTAAAGGAATTGTGGGTGAGATTTTTGTGCTGTGCTCCTAAGAGGTGCAGCACACAACTCTCTGATAGGGGAGGGGGAGCTACATAGCTTTCAGTCATATTTGCATGTGATCAGTCCTGGGGCTGGAGGAACCCCCTGGGGTAATTTCAGTAGTCCTGGGGGTCCAGCGCTGCCAACAATCTTTGCTGTGTTCTGTGCAATGGCCCTGCCCGAACATACTCTTCCTGGCCCCAGGAATATACTCTTCCTGGCCCACACGTGGTACACCCCCTACACAGGGGTTTGTGAGACAGTCCTTGGGAGGCAGCTCCACATATGTTTTCCACAGTACCTGCATCAAGGGAATCATCCTTTGACTAGGGATGGGTCTTCAGGGGCCTGTGAATGTGAGTGGCCTCCTCTCAGGCTCCCCCTCGTTACCTCAAAGCAGCCCTGCAAGTGACTCCTCATCTCAGTTTCCCTTTTGGGGCTCCTCCAATAAACTCCACCCAGGCTTTTCGTCCAATAATGCCCCTTCTTCCAGGGTCTAAAATATTGGCATAATATAAACTCTAAATAAAACTCTAAGTCCCAGATTAAAGTCCACGCAAACAAAAGTTTCTCTTCCTATTCCCAGGCCTTCCTGCCTGGGGTTTTTGCTGCTTTGGCAGCGACTCTGAGGCCCACCTGGCTGCAGCATTTTCATTCTTAACCCATGGATTCTGCTCCCATGCCCCTCTGGCTTCTAGGCTCGAACTCTTAACCTATAGTCAAGGGTCTCCTGGTCACTGAAGCTCTTCTGCAGTCTCTGCCACAGCTTCCTCTAGTTGCACTCCCTAAGCATCCTCCCTTCCTGTAGCTTCCTACTTCTCTTATAGGGGAATCACCTGATCTCTGCTCAAGTGTGCATGTTTCATAACTAGGTTTTTAGTCCTTAATGGGGCAAGCCATCCTATTACCCTTTACTCCACTCCAACCCTTTTATGTGCTGTAAAGGGGCTGGAGCAATGGAGTAGGGGTGGGAATCCCACCTTAGATCTGCTTTCTGAACTGTGGTTTATTTTATTTCTTTTTCTTAAACAGAGTAATTCAGTTTTGACAGATGCGAGAGAAATCCATAAATGTGTTTAATGGAAAATAAATTTGTTTTCTTTTGCTTCTGGTCAACTGTTCAAAGTTGATCCTTGTTGAGTGCTCAGGATCAGTGATTATCTAGGTAGTAGTGTTGTACATCCAGTTGGTTCATCTACAAGGCTAGCTCTGCACTACAGACTGCTTTTGGAGGTGGGTACTGTACATGTAGCTACATGTCGCAGTGAAAAGCAGGCTGTGCCCATGCTGTGGTGCGTAGCTCCAGGTGGCAGTGAAAAGTTCTGGTGGGGGAGATAGTGGCGGAAAGCTTCAGCAGCTCCCTGTTGCCAGAGCTTTTCACAGGGTGACAAAGACTCTGGCATGGAGGAGGCAGCTGGAAATGGCTGAGCCTTTCCCAGCTGCGTCACCCCTGCCAGAATTTTTTTTTCCCTGCAGAAGGGAAAGGCTCCAGCAACTGGGAGATACCAAAGTCTTTCCTCACTCTCTGCCTGCCCCCCACCAGCCCTCCAGTCTCCACTGCCAGACTCTTTCCCTGAAGCAGGGAAGAGCTCCAGCAGCAGAGAGCTGGCAGCTTTACCTCACTGCCTCCCTGATGCTGGAGTCTTTCCTTGCAGTGGGAGATGTCTGCAGCAGCTGGTAGCATGTTTCCTCACTGCCCCTGTTGTGCTGGCGCCTTTCCCTGTGATGGGGAAGAACTCCAGCAGTGGGGAGCTGGTAGAGCCTTTCCTTCCAGTGGGGAAGGTCTCCAGCAGAAGGGAGCTGGCAAAACCTTTCCCTGCAACCTCCCATCTGCTGGACTCTTTCCCTGCAGTGGGGAAAGTGTCCAGCAGCAGGGAGGCAATGGGAAACTGCACTGCTAAAAATTATGTTGACCGGGAGGCACAGATTGAGTGAGTAGCGGACACGTAGGATATGTACTTACATAAATACCCGGACCCTTTGGGTACATCTGAATTCTGATCTCCTAAGCTATGCCTCTCTGCCTACACTGCCGTTTATACCCCTTCTAGAGGGACCATGCAGGTACATAGACTATATGCCTCTGAAAGTGGTGTGTAGTATAGACGTAGCCTCGTAAAACCCATGCATTTTCAAACTGTGGTTTCTGTCTTCACACCATGGTATATGTTGAGTCACTTGCTGGCTATTATAGCTGAGCAAATAGTTTATCATGAATAACTTATTCAGCCTGTTTTCTGCCAGTGGCATTTCCTCAAGCAGATTGTGGAGTCTTCACATTTATTTGTCATCCAAAACTATTTAAACAGTTTTTTAACAAAGTAGATTGATGCAGAGCATCTGTGAGTATTTATTGCTTGAATAAATTACACTATTTGAACATGTGTATAAGTAATCCTCATTCATCTAGGTTGTCCTTTTGAAGTCAGGGGCCTTTTCTACTTAAATTTACCCCAGTTTTGTACTGGTATAGTTCTATTGGGCCTTATTATTCCTTCTAGCTAAGATCTGTTTGGGTCAGCTTTCCTTATTCTGGGTGTAGTTATTATGTTAAAGATTTGATTTATATATATAGTATAAACGAAGTCTCTAGAAACATTTAATGAAATGTTATCACAAGGCTGTGATAATCAGGCAAAATTCTCTCTAAAATTCAATAATCCAGTCTAATCTTATTAAAGATTGAATCTTTAACAGTGCCATCTGCTAAATGCATTAACTTGAACAGCAGGAAGAAAAGCCTCAAGTTTCTTTCTTAAAATCTGGGATTTTTCATGACATAAAATTTGTTGAACATAACAGGCAGTGTGCCAATAACATCGCAGTATTGTAGTCTAGTGATGATTATATTCTGAAGTTAAGTCGGGAGAGTTACAGAAAACAAATAATGAAACTCTGCATCAGCTTTGATGACAGCTGTACAGTGTGTGAGTGAGAACGAGGGAAAGGAATTCTGCAACCAAATGAAGCAAACTAAAGTGCCTATAGCAGATATTTGGCTTGTATCATATTGTCGATTGATTTAATCACTTGAAAATGCAACAATTTCCTGCACATCTCATTTTATAGCAAATCAAATGGTGGTATATATTTATATTTACAGATACACTGTTTTCCAAAATGCTCTGGGAGATTTAATGAACATCACAATATCATGCGTTCCATGGTGCTCAGGGGAAATATATTTATCTGAGTCAATAACAGGACTCATGCAAGTGGTAAACATTAAAAATACTTAAGAAGTGGATAGTTATAGGGTGGAATGAAGAGAAACAGTGCCTCAGGAAGTCAGAGAAGGGGTTAATTCAGACCTCAGGGGAGAGTGGAAGTAGATCAGCCAGATGCAGTTGCTGATATTATTAAGGGGGTTGCTGTCAGAAAAGCTGAGGGGAGAAAGGAAGTTTCCCTTGAAAGAATCATTCAGGACCTTGTGAGTAACTGGGTCAGAAGAAAATGCTATTCTTTCAGACAAAGGTTATTTCTGTCTATAGGCTGAGATTTTAATGTGTGTTGCCTGGAACAGATCATCCTCTGACCTTTCTTGTGGTCGGTGCTGTAGTGGTAAGCCTTTTAAGGGACCTTTTACTTTGGACTTTTGAGACTGAAGAGAACTGGCTAATAGAAATTTAGGTCAAGGAACCCCAAAAGCGGGAAATAAATCTACCTTACAAACCTCAGGCTCCCTGGGGCTTCTTAAAGGGATGGGATCAATTGAGTGAAAAAATAAAGACAAATATCTACAAGGAGGCATAATGATACACAATTTGATATACTATATACTTCAGATATACATTTTTTTCTCCATTTTAATAATATTTTCTATTTATATCAAACCTTTACTCTCATGGGGTCCCAAAGACTTCCCAGTTGCTATTCATATTGTGTCATTAAAAGGAAGCTTCTTTTACTAATAAAAAGCACAGATTTATTTCTTAAACTGTTGGCAAAATACTCATAAAGGGTTACCTGAGCCCTGATGGCCTTTTATCAGGCTGAGGTGCTCATTATTCAATTAACTACCTGCTTAGATAGACTCAGTCCCCTTAAATTAGCTTGTCACTTGCAAGGGGGCCCACACTCTCCTTAAAGGGGCCAGCAACCCTGTGATACCACTAAAACTAGAAGTGTAGCCGTGGTGGCACCAGCAGTGGGACAGGCTAGCTGTCCCAAGTACAATCCCATCGGAGATCCTAGGTGAGTCCTTGGGATAGCTTGCCTCTCCCATTGCAGGTCCATGTCTATTTTTAGCATGCTAGCTCCAGTGTAGACATAGCCAGCACCACTGCACAAGCCATGCCAAATTTCCATCCCTCAGCATACATCCTGTCAGATCTGGCACATCGATGGAGAAAGGGATGCTGGTGGAAGTGTCAGCTCACCTTCCCGAGCCTAATATACCTTTCTCTGCCACATGTGGTTGCTACTTGTGTATCTGTTGATCATCATGTCCTGAAGCTCAGCAGATGGACTTTCCCTTCTCTTTACCATGTAAGGTCTTGCAGAATTAAGCCCTTTATTTGGAGCAAAATGAAAATCTGTTATGGAAATAACTAGGATAGTTTAATTTCTACAGTACCCTTTGAATTATTCATCTGCACTTTTACCTAATTCCATGTACAGAGAGCTTATCTCAGGACTAAGCTCTGTGAATCCCTCCAGTTTGGGTTTCATTCATCTAAACTGAAGAGTTCTGTTGTGTTAATTTAGATGCAATATATAGACTCCAGGAGTCAAAGGTCGGGTCACAACCCAGTCGCAGTCCAACATTAAACAGTTTTAAACAAGGTTTGGATTTTGCTATACAGAGACCTCAGAGTGCCTAGTACCATGGCAAACACATCATTAAAAGTCCTTTTAACTTTTTATTGAAGATATAGAAAAGAAGGAAAAACAATTAAAGCATTTGAAATGTAAAGTATTAAATAGAACTTTCATTTTAACAGCATCCCTTGTTCCCTTTCTGTTTAGCTGGAGAGAGTTTCTGAAAGGAAAAAAAACCTTGTTTGACAACCTTTTAGATGGCATCAAAGATGGTAATAGCAATCAAGAGCAGAAGTTAGTTGAGATGGCCTGGAACTGTCATTGTAGTCGTTGTTAAAGTCTGATCCTGTTAGTTAGAAGACAAAACACACACAAAAAGGGGAAGAAAGGTAGAAAATGGAGTTTCTGTCTCTGGTGTTGACTTTCACTTGTAATCTCACTGCTTGCAAGATACATGGTCTTATCAGCTACTCTGAGACCTGGCAAGCGTGTACCAGCATCGGGCTGGTTAGGGCGTTGCTTTTAGTTGCCTCTTTCTGGTAAAAGGCTCACAACAGGGTTGCAAAATATGCAGTCTTGGCCAGCTAAGACAGTATCTTATTAAACAGAAGGCAAAAGAAGAGAGACAAAAAAGAAAATTAGAAAGGTGGGCAAAGAAAAGGACGCACATGGTGGAGGAGGGGCGTGATGAAGTCTCACATCTCAGATGGTGGGTGAGATTTATCTTAAACCATTGGAGGTGTCAGTGCCATCTGGGTCCCTCTCTCTGGCCCAGTCTGGTCAGGACATGTCTCAGGATTAGGACAAAGGTGGTCTGGGACCCCAAGAGATGATGAGGGTTGCAGCTATGATGATAAAGCTCACTGCAGACAGCTCCTGCTTCTGCTAATTTTTCCCCAAAGTCTTTTCTGTCTAAGAACATAAAAAGGGAGTGTTGAGTGGAATAGACCATCCTCTCATTATTTTGTCCACCAATAGGCCTAACTTCGGACACACTTAACTTCTGTTCTCTGCTTCTCTTTTTTACCAGTCAAAAACTTAACATAGTCCTTGAATGATATCAGTAAAACCCTTTCTTTTTAAATTAGTTCAGTCTTTCTGTCTCCTCCTTACATCGTAAACTATTTTCTACAACAGGTCATTGTGACAATTCATGAATTTACACTCACTTTCTACAGCTGAGCTTACAATTAGGGTAAATTTTTAGGCCCAATTATCACAACAGTTCTCAGTGGAAATGCCCCTTGAAATTCCTTTAGGGTCACTTGGAGCTTGTTTCCTGATTTATGGCACAATGGGGTTCTAGGGCATTTCAGTCCTATGGATCACTTAGCCTGGCAGGGCCATTTTCTGCCAAGGGAGAAGGCAGCCGGGACATTCTGGGTCCAAAAGGAGGGGGAAATGGTAAGTTTTGAACTGACCGTTTGCTGAATTCCCTTCTTAATCTGACTATTATGGGTATTCAGCAAATATTGATAAAGCTGGGGAGGATTTTAATGTAATCTTGTGGTTACATTTAGATATCTTGGGAGAATACTCCCCTCCTCAGAAACCACCTGCTCTGTATCTATGGGAGGGAGACTCCATGTTGCATTTGTAAATATATAATGTTTCTCAGGTGGGGCCGAGTATTGAGTGTCCTTTGCTCCCAACGGGCATGCTTCTGCTTCAACTTATTTAAATGGGAGCAGTCCATGGGAAACTGAGGCCATTCAGTACTTTGCCAGAGGAATGCAGCACCTTACAGGATGGGAACAGATAGATAATTTGTCAATGATCATTTCTTTTTTTCATACGTATGTATAACTCCCATTCTCATCCATGAGCATTACTCAGGGGTTTGCAGTGGATTTCAGTTTTGAAAGTTGGAATTAAAGTGGAAACACTCTAATAGGTATTTCTTATTAGTGATTCAGAGACGATTGTTCTTTTTAAATTAGGGCCATAGCGACTTGCTTTTGTGAAAAAAGAAAACAAACCCTAACTAATGAAAAAGGTGCAGTCTTATGTTCCAGCTTGCAAATGTTTTTCTTCAGGCTTCATTTGGAAGAGATCCTGACAGTTAGTTAAGATTACTTTTTTGCTGTGGAAATTCCAATCGCCTTGTCAAACATTTGTTTTTCAGCTAATAACCTTTGCATCAGTGACATTTCATATGTAGCAATAAAAAAGCAAGTAATGAAGACAACTTCCATCTATTTTTAGGAGAAGAAAGTTGCCAAACTTCAGATAATTTGGATGTCTTGCACGTATGTTTCACAGAAATGATTAATGGCTTTTCCTTTACACAACACACAATAAACTTACACATTACTGCTCATAAATGACTCTGACATTATGCATGTTCAACACTGTTACTTAGCTAATGAAGAGTTTGGCCTAACTCCCATCAGTGTCAAAAAGGCTCTTTCCATTTAGTGCTGTAGGAGTTGGATTGGGCCCTAAATGGCAGTGAAATAGATTACAATGGAACTAATGCATTATAATAAACTGACCACAGTTGTTGTTGAATTCTGGATGGACCTTTCAATAAACTATTCTGTGTGAATGTACAGTGATGTCATCTTTATTATCCTTATTTTAGATTGTATACATCACCATTAACACAATCAGATCTTTTAATGTTTGCTTATTCACTCTAATTCCTCGGTTCCCAATTAATAGTCGTGCTCTTTCAAGTTCTTTGGGGCAGGTCATGCTGGTGTCAAGAGCGGCTCTATGTTTTTTGCTGCCCCAAGCACGGCAGTCAGGTGGCTTTCGGAGGCTGTACCATTTGAAGCACTTCAGTGTAGACACTAACTACACTGAGAGAAGAGGTTCTTCCATTGGCATATGTAATCCACCTCTTTGAGAAGTGGTTGCTCGGTTGAGAAAAGAATTCTTCCATTGACCTAGCACTGTCTAAAACAGAGTTAGGTCAGCATAGCTATGTATCTCAGGTGTGTGGATTTTTCACACCCCTAGAAGACAGCCATGCCGATGTAAGTTTTTGGTGTAGACCTAGGGTGCCAAGATGCCATGATTTTATAGGGACAGTCCCAATATTTGGGGCTTTGTCTTATACAGGTGCCTATTAACCCCCACCACATGTTCCAATTTTTCTTCTCACCCTTGCTGACGGGTCACTCTATGTGAACCAGTCCTCAGACTCAGCACATTCAGGCAGACATCTGTCACCACTTCAAGTTTTTCTTTGCAGCCATGAAGGCTTTAGGCAGCTTTCTTATATGGAAGCTCAGATTCTGAAATCAGCTACTATAACTTAAACCACAGCTTTAAAACCTGCAAGGATAGATGATAGGTTTAATGAAGCCCCTATTTTACTTGTCTTTTTTCTGTCTGTTTTTGACATAGCGTGAAGTTTCTTTCCCATATGTCTTTTTGAGAAATATCTTATTAAATCCATTTGGATTATTGTGAGTGAGGGAACCCAGCTGGGTGGAAAATCTTAGGAGAGTTTTTGCCACATGGGCTGTTGTCTTGTGATGCCTCACCTCACAACATCTTAACCAAGGAAGTAAACTTCTCTTCAGGTTCCACTTGCCCAGGCTTTGAGTCCATTGAGAGTTGTCAGAGAGAGCCATTATCACACAGGGGCGCCTAAGTGCCTCAAGGGGAGAAACGTCTCACACATTCTCACCTCCATTGAAGTGTGCTCTCCAGTGAAGCCACTGGAGTTCCAGCAGTGTAAATCCAGTTTAAGGAGAATCAGTCCAAGAGTGGCTGGCAGGGATATGTTACTCAACAGAGAATCTGTAGATTGGTTTACACACTATGTTTGCACTGGTTTAACTAAATTAATTTCACAAATTTAAATTACATTAAAATAACTTCCTAGAGTGTAAAAACAATGAGGAGTCCTTGTGGCACCTTAGAGACTAACAAATTTATTTGGGCATAAGCTTTCGTGGGCTAGGACCCACTTCATCAGATGCATGGAATGGAAAATACAGTAGCAGATATATTTATACATAGTACATGAAAAGATGGGAGTTGTCTTACCAGGTGGGGAGTCACTCTAATGAGACAATTCAATTAAGAGTAGAATACCAAGGGAGGAAAAATCACTTTTGTAGTGGTAATGAGGGTGGACCATTTCAAACTGTTGACAAGAAGGTATGAGTAACAGTAGGTAGAAATTAGTATAGTAAAATTAGGTTTGTAATGACTCATCCACTCCCAATCTTTATTCAGGCCTAATTTGGTGGTGTCCAGTTTGCAAGTTAATTTCAGTTCTGCAGTTTCCCTTTGGAATCTGTGTTTGAAGTTTTTTGGTTGAAGAATTGCCACTTTTAAGTCTGTTGTTGAGTGACCAGGGAAGTTCAAGTGCTCTCCTACTGGTTTTTGAATGCTATAATTGCTGAGGTCAGATTTGTGTCCATTTATTCTTTTGCATAGAGACTATCTGGTTTGGCCAATGTACATGGCAGAGGGGCATTGCTGCTGGCACATGATGGCATATATCACATTGCTAGATGTGCAGGTGAATGAGTCCCTGATGGTGTGGCTGATGTGGTTAGGTCCTGTGATGGTGTCCCTTGAATAGATATGCAGACAGAGTTGTCACCGGGGTTTGTTGCAGGGTTTGGTTCCTGACTTAGTGTTTTTGTTGTGTGGTGTGTAGTTGCTGGTGAGTATTTTCTTCAGGTTGGGGGGCTGTCTGTAAGCGAGGACTGGCCTGTCTCTCAAGGTCTGTGAGAGTAAGGGATCGTCCTTCAGGATAGGTTGTAGATCCTTGATGATGCGCTGGAGAGGTTTTAGTTGGGGGCTGTAGGTGACAACTAGGGGCATTCTGTTACTTTCTTTGTTTGGCCTGTCTTGTAGTAGGTGACTTCTGGGTACCCTTCTGGCTCTGTCAATCTGTTTCTTAACTTACCAGGTGGGTATTGTAGTTTTAAGAACACTTGATAGAGATTCTGTAGGTGTTATGCGATTCGAGCAAAAGTGGTTGTATCTTAGAGCTTGGCTGTAGACAATGGATCATGTGAGGTGGTCTAGGTGAAAGCTGGAGGCATGTAGGTAAGTATAGCGGTCAGTAGATTTCTGGTATAAGGTGGTGTTTATGTGACCATCACTTATTAGCACTGTAGTGTCTAGGAAGTAGATCTCTTGCATGGGCTGGTCTAGGCTGCGGTTGATAGTGGGGTGGAAATTGTTGAAATCCTCGTGGAATTCCTCAAGGATGTCCTTCCCATGGGTTCAGATGATGAAGATGTCATCAATATAGTGCAAATAGAGCAGGGGCATTAGGGGATGAGAGCTGAGGAAGCGATGTTATAAGTCAGCCATAAAAATGTTGGAATACTGTGGGGCCATGTGGGTACCCATAGCAGTCCTGCTGACTTGAAAGTATAAATTGTCCCCAGATCTGAAATAGTTGCGGGTGAAGACAAAGTCACAAAGTTCAGCCACCAGGTTCCTAGAGTGTGCCACTACTGGGTCTCTTAAGGACACAGACCTCCCTTGCAAGTTAAATGAATATATGGTTATAATTTAAACTATAAAATTTATTCTCTCTATAGATAGATATAAAAATACCTAAATTAACAAACATACAATTCAACTAATAAATCAGGATGGGATCAGAGGTCACCAGGAAAAAATGATTTAAACTACATTAATTTAAACTGATATGAGATTGTCCACACAAAAAGTTACATTTGTTTGCCACTTATTTGTGACAGACAGGTAATGGTTTGGAGTAAAATATGTGGATTTTTTAAAAAAGAGTTGTTTCCCTTCCAAGACAAGATGGACAGAGGCTGAGCCATGGATGACTCTGTGTTATATAGACTGACAGTGAACTAATATGCTACCATTGCAAAAATGTGAAATGTTTTTCCTCTCTATGTTCTTATAGAATGACCTGGAAAGTCTGAGTTAGCTCATTTGTTATATGTAATTGTATTTTGAATATAAATAAATTAGGCTGCAAAATTGTTCTGGAGGTTAGCTAGTAGTTCTTACAAAATTATTTTGTTTTTTTCCAGATTTAATAGTGGGTGCATTTGGAGCTGGGAAAGTAGCTGTTTACAGGTATGTGGTAAATTTTATGGAAGTTTTGTTTTACAGCCCAAGCAGGAGATCCTCAAGCAATCTTATTTCACATTTCTGTGTTCAGGGCAGCCCAGAGGATTCAGGGGGCCTGGGGTCTTCAGTGGCAGGGGGCCCCTGCTTCGGCGGTAATTTGGCGGCAGGGGGTCTTTCCACTCTGGGATCCACCGCCGAAGTGCCCTGAAGACCTATGGCATGGGCCCCCCACTGCCAAATTACCACCGAAGTGGGACCCACCACCAAAGTGCCGAGTCTTCGGCGGTAATTCAGCGGCGGGGTTCAGGGCAGAAGGACCCCCTGCCACTGAAGACTCGGAGTGGAAGAAGCTCCGGGGGCCTGGGCCCCGCAAACGTTTTCCGGGGCCCCTGGAGCGAGTGAAGGACCCCGCTCCAGGGGCCCTGAAAAACTCTCATGGGGGCCCCTGCGGGGCCTGGGGCAAATTGCCCCACTTGCTCCTCCCGGGTGGCCCTGTCTGTGTTACTTTGTACTGTATGTAAATAAATGATAGATTATAGTGTATTCTTAGCAGCAAATGCCATAGTGCTATAAGTCCCTCTTCAACATGCTTATCATTCTCAGAAAAAATCTCCATTTTGATTGAAAGTGCGTATCTCACTCTCAGTCCACAGACAAGTGTTTTGATGAAATCCTTCTACCAACTTTGTTAGGCAAAGCAAGAAAAATAACACTGTCCCCATTTAAAAATTGTAACAACGCTTTTTTGAATGGAGCTGAGTCCCAAATAATTGAAAATGAAAGCTTTAAATGTTGCAGGTAAAGAGTCCTTAATGAGGGAGAATTAAAAAAGCCATGTGACTGATACGATACTTCCTACCATGGCCTAATGGCACCTACTAATAATTTTAGATTTTCATGTAGCTTTGTCCGCTTAGTGACATTACGATGTGAGCTACCTGACAATGACAAGCACAAGGACTGCTGCTTTCAGACTGCTGGCAAGACCATTTCTATGAGGGAGAATGTATTGTTTTAATGAAACATATAACAAAATAGCTCCCTCTTTATAAACTTGCCTAAAATTCAAAGTCAGGAGTAAAATCACAATGTCTAATGAATTACAGATCCCATAATTTTAGTCTTCAATATTTTTGCTGCCTACTACAGTTTTCTGCAAATCCAAGCTTTTATTTAAAATAAATTATAGGTCTCAGAAACTTAAGACAAAATCTGCTGCTGTTCTGTTAATCGAGCTGTACAGAAAACTGTGCCCATCCAAAAACTGAGCTGTCCTGAGCATAAATAGTGCAACAGTGCCGCCAAACTGCCTGGCTCCTTGTAGCCTTCTGTTTTTTCCCAACCCTACACACCTGCAATGACAGGGCATGATCTTACCCTAAGGTTACAAATGTAGGACATGCAAATGTTCAGAAATGAAAGGGTAACAAAACTCACATCCGTACATTAGGTCAGTTTGCACATTACAGCAATAAGTACAGTGGACTGATGGTCCATTTCCCGGAACCTCATGGAACCTCGTGTATAAAGTATTACCATGATGATGTGGTATTGTTTTGCAACCACTGTGCAGTGGAATAAATGACCGCACAAGATGCAGGGTACTGGAGAATCAGAATTGGTATGTATAGATCTACATTTCATTTTGCAACCCCAAAGGGGATTTGTGCCATTTGGCAAGTTAATATTATGAGCACCTCATCTTTTTTCATTTCCTGACGTTTGTGTTTTAATGTGAAATTGGTATTGTTGGACAAACATAGCTATTTGCATTTAATAATACAAACTGAAGCTTGTTGGAGAAATTGTTTTCCCTGCTGTACAAAAATGCAAGAAATCCTTTCATTTTTGAGGACTCAACTGATGTTACAATGAAAAAATATCACTACAATACCAATTGTAGACTAAAATTTAAGGATAGTGATTTATTTTTATCAGACTCCTATAAGTTAATGTATAATAAAATCATACTCTGTGAACATGTAATTTAGAACTTTCTCTGTTTCTAACTCTGTTATAAACTACTTTAAATTATTGGGTAGTTAATTAATCACCAGCCGTTACTCACAGATGCACCCTGTACATTTGTCGTCACAGCAGCCATATATATACATCTTCAGCTGCTTCTTCTGTTAACATTATCCCTGGCTTCCAAAGTCAAATGGCTCAAGATCTGTCAGTTAAGTTGCAGCCTATGGCTGATTTAAGATATTTCCTAAGAACTTCCATTTTAGCCAAATCACATCCCCTTTTCAGAGAGAATCACACACAATTACAGAGACAGCAAATCTGAAGATGTCCTTTTTTTTGAATCAAGGAAGAAAGATGACAGGGTTGTAAAACAACTACTAAAAGACTGCTATCAGCTGTACAAGTGTGTAGCCTAGTCCAGGTTTCAGAGCCTTCAGGGCAGAATTTGACCCTGTGTGAGCATTTTGACATGGCTGGCGGGGGAACAGTGCTTGCTTAATGGATCTTGTTGCACATATCGGTCCTTTGCACAATTATGCACCTGTGTCTATGTGTACTGTAAATTCAAGTTCCTGTTTTAGTGATTTGTCCTGGTAGCTTGTAATATTTAAGAATTATCAAAATGACCAAATCTCTGCAAAAAGAGAGGTTACACTTTCTGCCAAAGAGAATCTTCATTTCTTCAGGAAAGTGAACAGCAACAACAAAACTCCCATCCAGCTGAGGGACCATATTTACAGCTGCCTTTAAGATAATTGTATTATTAAAAGGTTAAATGTTCTATCTGCAGTCATGGACCTCTCTTAATTTGCATAGCGACTTATTCCTGCTGCGTGTGTTGACCTTTGTTTCTCTCCCCGACATGTAGAGCAAGACCTGTTGTGATAGTGGATGCTCAGCTCATGCTGCACCCAATGATTGTAAATCCAGACAATAAAACTTGTCAGATTCCTGGGTCTATGATTATGGTGGCCTGGTAAGTCAGTGATAAGACAAGAAATCTTTCTCTTCTTGTTCCAGACATCTTTCTAGTGTCTGTGCAGGTGCTCGGATGCTGCAGTAACGAGTGCAGTATTAGAATCCAACCAACATAGAGTAGAATCAAATTATTTTCCTTGCTTCATAAACATTTGAAATGTAGTAGCCAAGAGCCCAATCCTGTGAGGTGCTGAGCACCATCGTATCCCATGGCAGTTGAGGATGCTCAGCATCTCATAGGATCATGCTCTAAATTCAAATACAGTGTCTGAGAGGGTGGAACATAGACCAGATTGGATGGAAAACATCCTATTACAAAAGTGAACCTATTTCCCTGTTTGATAAGAATGTAGTTTCTATTGAGCGTGTATAAGATATTACATTGATGCTACATCCCTGGTACTCTATTGACTTAATGTGCTGCCTTTTTGGTTCACCTCATATTTTGTATGAGGAAGCAGAATGCTCGTCCACTTGAGGAAGGGACGGAATGCCTTGTTTTGCACTCCTATAACCAGTTCCAGAGGAAGTTGTATCCAGCTCTTTTTGGCCAGTTGGAGTCTTGCTTTCACTCAGTCTTTCAAGGTAGTATAGTGTAGTAAAAGGAAATGAAACAGAAGAAAGAGCGGAAGCTCGCAAAAAAGGCTTATTTATTCAACCCAAACAGTGAATACTTAAAAACTGGCATTATTCCATGTTAGCATTTTGGAAACATTCACCATCAATGTGGGAGATGTATTGTTCCTTCATTGTTCACGTGTCATGTTCTTCATTTATACATCATAAGGTGAATAATACCCCAAATACAAAGAAACACAGCACACTTTTGTTATAAACATTGAGCTATAGAATATATATCCTTTTAGAAAAATAGATTTTTGGAAAGGTTCACCATTTATTAATATATGTTTCTTCATTGTCTTAAGAGAAGTAAGATAAAGTAACCTCCTACCAGCAGATGGAGACAGACAACTAGAGCTGGTTGGAAATTTTCTGCCAGAACATTCTTCTGTCAAAACAGCAGAGAATCCTGTGGCACCTTACAGACTAACAGACGTTTTGGAGCGTGAGCTTTCGTGGGTGAATACCCACTTCGTCAGACGCAGGTAGTGGGAAATTTCCAGGGGTAGGTATATATATGCGCTAGCAAGCAAGCTAGAGATAACGAGGTTAGTTCAGTCAGGGAGGATGAGGCCCTGTTCTAGCAGTAGAGGTGTGAAAACCAAGGGAGAGAAACTGGTTCTGTAATTGGCAAGCCATTCACAGTCTTTGTTTAGTCCAGAGCTGATGGTGTGTCAAATTGCAGATGAACTGAAGCTCAGCAGTTTCTCTTTGAAGTCTGGTCCTGAAGTTTTTTGCTGCAGGATGGCCACCTTAAGTCTGCTAAGTGTGGCCAGGGAGATTGAAGTGCTCTCCTACAGGTTTTGTATATTGCCATTCTGATATCTGATTTGTGTCCATTTATCCTTTTCCGTAGTGACTGTCAGTTTGGCCGATGTACATAGCAGGGGCATTGCTGGCATATGATGGCGTATATTACATTGGTGGACGTGCAGGTGAATGAACCAGTGATGGTAATGGCTGATCTGGTTAGTCCTGTGATGGTGTCCCTGGTGTAGATATGTGGCAGAGTTGGCATCGAGGTTTGTTGCATGGATTGGTTCCTGAGCTAGAGTACTTATGGTACGGTGTGCAGTTGCTGGTGAGAATACGTTTCAGTTGGCAGGTTGTCTGTGGGCAAGGATTGGTCTGCACCCAAGACCTGTGAAAGTGTGGCATTGTCCAGGATGGGTTGTAGATCCCTGGATGATGCGTTGGAGGGGTTTTAGCTGGGGCTGTATGTGATGGCCAGTGGGTCCTGTTGGTTTCTGTTCTTGGGTTTGTCTTTGCAGTAGGAGGCTTCTGGGTACACGTCTGGCTCTGTTGATCTGTTTCCTAATTTCCTCGTGCAGGTATTGTAGTTTTGAGATGCTTGGTGGAGATTTTGTAGGTGTTGGTCTCTGAGGGGTTAGAGCAGATGCGGTTGTACCTCAGTGCTTGGCTGTAGACAATAGATCGTGTGATGTGCCGGGAGGAAGCTGGAGGCATGAAGGTAGGCCATAGCTCCGGTAGGTTTTCGATATAGGGTGGTGATATGTGACCATCACTTATTTGCACCGTGGTGTCTAGAAAGTGGACCTCCTTGTGTAGATTGGTCCAGGCTGAGGATGATGGTGGGGTGAATGTTGAAATCATGGTGGAATTTTTCTAGAGTCTCCTTCCCATGGGTCCAGATGATGAAGATGTCATCATGGTAGCGTAGTAGAGAAGGGGCGTGAGGTGGACGAGAGCTGAGAAGCGTTGTTCCAGGTCAGCCATAAAAATATTGGGCGTATTGGTGGGCCATGCGGGTGCCCATAGCAGTGCCACTGATCTGGAGATATATATTGTCATCAACTTGAAATAGGTGTGTGAGTATAAAGGCACAGAGCTCAACAGCCAGTGTGCTGTGGCATCATCAGGGATACTGTTTCTGACAGCTTGTATTCCTCTGTGTGGAATCAGATATCCAGATAGGCATATACAAAAACTGAGGAGAGCACCTCAACCTCCCTGGCCACACTATAGCAGACCTTAAGGTGGCCATCCTGCAGCAAAAAAAACTTCAGGACCAGACTTCAAAGAGAAATGCTGAGCTTCAGTTACTCTGCAAATTTGACACCATCAGCTCTGGACTAAACGAAGACTGTGAATGGCTTGCCAATTACAGAACCAGTTTCTCCTCCTTATTTTCACACCTCTACCTGCTAGACACAGCGGCCTCATCTCCCTGACTGAACTAACCTCGTTATCTCTAGCTTGCTTGCTAGCATATATATACCTGCCCCTGGAAATTTCCACTACCTGCGTCTGACGAAGTGGGTATTCACCCATGAAAGCTCACGCTCCAAAACGTCTGTTAGTCTGTAAGGTGCCACAGGATTCTCTGCTGCTTTTACAGATCCAGACTAACACGGCTACCCCTCTGATACCATTCTTCTGTCAGAAATTCCTGATTTGCTGAAAGTAAAATTTTTTTGAAGAAATGCCACCTTTCATAAAAATTCATTTAGGAAGAAAATTTGCTAAAAGACATTTCAAAAACTGTTGACCTTTTCAGAATGTAACATTTCAATTTGCCATTTTGAAATTATATATAATAACAAAATTGGAATAATATATTTCAACTAGCCAAAATTATTTATGTATGTATTCATTTTTGAATTTCTGTCTGTGAGAAATTTCTAATTTTTTTGTTTTCATTCTGGAACAGAAGAAATTTTGAAACTGTGAAACTCCCCCAAAATAAAAATCTGGTTCCTGCACAGCTCTTCAGGAAATACTAAAATATTTCTGTCATGGGTCACATTCCAAATGCAATATATTATTGGGAGAAGAGAATGTACTATGTGGATGAAGTTATTCCTTTAATATTTATTCTTTGTACTGGAATTATCTGAAAGGTGTTTTTGGTTTATATCTACAAGAGTTTTACACATAATTCAAGTGTCTTAGTAGAAGGATGATTACATTTCTGGCTATTATAATATAATCTACAGTTCCCTAAAGGTTCAGCTCCTACTATACAAAGTAAATTAATTCAGTCTCCCAAAATGATTGAAGAGCAGCTGTTGATTTTCCATGCTGTAATTTTTCTCTCTCGTTGATATAACTTTGTATTGTACATATGAAAACAATTAGTAGAGAAACTCCAACAGGCAAATAATTCTTCCATCCCATGGGATAGATTTCTGTATCTCTTAGCCAGCTGTGCAACTTGTGTGAAATGCCTGTTGACTGACATTTCAAAATTAGAAGAATGAAAGGAAACCATCCTACCAGAAAAGTTTCAGGAAGTCTAAGAAGATTTGGATTACTGTATGCTTTCCAGTATTAGGAAAATATTGTTTTAGCCATCATCTAAGATTATAAAACTAAAGTATAGGGCAAAATGCCATAAACACTTACAATTTGGTTTTTTGTTCTCTGCAAAATTCGTTGGGCTTTATCCTGATCTTTTAGACTTATGCATGTACAATTTTATTAGCATGGAATCTGTGTTACTTAGAAGGGCATCTACTAAAGCTGAGGAAAATATTCCTAACAAAATTCTCTTCATTCAAAAATCGAGTTAAGAAAATCATCACAAATTTGCCGCAACTTTCTGAAATTCAAAACTATTCCGCCAATGTCCCGTGGAAGCTTTTCACTATCTAGATGTTTGTGAAAAATGAAAAAGTCAGTTCCTGTAATTAAAATAAATCACAATTCTGAATTTTTGAAAGGCTGTTGGAATAGTAGTCCCCAAACTATATAGTACATTGAACACAAGACTGGGAGCCAGGGAGACCTGTGTTCTGTTCTTACCTCTGCCTTTCATTTATCACTGTAGGTGCAGGAACTAGGAATGCAGGGGGTGTTGCAGCACTCCTGGGTTCTGCTACCACCCCACATGCCCGGGGTCCCGGCTGTCACCCTGTGTGCTTAGGGTTCCAGCTGTCACCCCATGCCCAGGGCTTTGCTCCCGGCCTCAGCTCAGCGGGTAGGGGAGGGAGTAGGACAGGGGAAAGGGGACTGGCTTTTAGCACCCCCACTATTAAAAATATTCCAGTGCCACTTCTTATCACAATGATATCTGAGCACCTATTGGCCTGACTGCTCTTTTACACTTTAATCACACTTTACAAATGGTATTTAGTTAGGCCTCACATTTATGTGAAGTAGGCAAATGATACTATTCCCATTTTAGCAATGAGAGAACTGAAGTTCAGAGAAGTTAACTGATTTGCCTAAGGCTTTTCAACCAAAAGGTATCAAAATCAGGGTTAGAACTCATGGTCTAAATTTGTGACTTTTGATTTGAATATCTCCATTTCTGGGAGACTAATCTGACGCATTTTGGAGAGTCTAATTTTCAGAAGTGCTGACTGTCCACTTTCTGTAAATCTATCAAACTATGGTAATCCCTCACACAAGCATTTTACCATTTCTAGGCCTTCACTTCCCACGCTGTAAAACGGGGTGATGTTCTTTGCCACAGAAAAAATTGCAACTTTGTAATTAAAATTTATCATCTAATCCACTGTTGAAATGGTTTATTGAAAATTTTCAGTAAACCAGGTTTTCAGTAAATGAAAAATGTCTATAAAACTTTTAATAATAAATAAATAAAAAGTAGTGACAATTTTTGGAGGAGAAAAACAGAGTGTGGGTCAGTTTTGAACCTTGCAAAATGGAAACAACTCTGACATTTTTCAGGGGAGTTGTTTTCGGGGAGAGGGAGTTAGTAATCTTTGATCATTTCTAGTGCTAAGTACTTGCTACTCCAATCAGTTCAAATGATATGATCAGTATCCCAGAAAATATGGATTTAGGCATTTGAAAACTTTGGTTGGGGTGACTTGAATGCAGATTTCTGTGGATTAGGCATGGGGTAATTATTTTTACCATGGCAACCTGAAAGTATACTAAATGCTGGAGCTTCTAAAGGCGACCTAAAAGGACGAATATGAGGAGTTACATTTTCCACACAGAAATTGCTGACTGTTATGTGTTTGAGTGAATGGTTCACCAAAATAGAGGGGTATCTGCCTCTGCTGCTCAACTGTAGATGGATTCATATGTGGCAAGGCAAGGATTCATATGTAAAGAGAATAGGAGTCTATAGTATCAAATCTTTAACCACGTTTCCTTTTGTGTTGAATGAATTATCAATAATAGTAAATAAGTAGTATTAGGAACTGACAATCATTTCTGTTTATCGTATTGATATGTCCCCAATCAAATTCTTCATGCACTACATAGCTCCACATTGACAAACCAAAATTAATTTTTTCTATTACAAACTTCAGTTCAGGAGAGATGGATGAAAATTGGAATTTCCCTTCCAGGGAAAGGTCTGATATTTCGAGACAAAAAGAATGTTCCAGATTGGGGGAAAAACCGGCAATTTCAAAAATGTCCATAAAACAGAAATTCCAAAAAAGTTCAAGTCAGGACCACTGAGTCATTTTGTTCTGATTTTTATATGATCTATACCTCATAATTATGATCTTGTCCATGCATTTTACTTCGGCTAAGATACTGAGAATAGAAGAGTTTAGAATGATACTGAAATGCTAATTAAAGGTTAGGAACATTCTGTAGATTAATCAAAGACTGTATTCTGTTGTCATAAACACAGCAAATTATAATGCATTTCATATGACAGATCAGTTGCTCAGCTCTTAAGTAAAAGCCAAGGCTCATTCTTCCCTTCCATAGAAAACAGAGCCAAGAGGAAAACATTTGTATGAAAGACTTGAACTTTTGCTGTTCTGCCAGTACACTGCATCCTCCCCTGTGAGAGACAAGCCTGGCAAGACTATGATGTAGGCACAGGCTGAGTCCTCCAACACCCATACTGAGCAGAGAAAATGTAGTTTAATCAAAATCAACATGTTTGGTGGGAACTTTATTGTTTTATTTAGATAATTTTGATTCATTTTGTTTTGCTTTTAGAGTCTTACAATATTAAATGTAATATATTATAATATATACATATATTTAAGTAAATATTTAATAGACTATAAAAGTCCACATGAATCTAAATGATAGTTAAAACATTTTAATACTATCACAATAGAAAAGGAAAGTCAAACTATTTCTTTTTACCTTTTCCCAAGGAAAATTTTGTCAAAATGGACACATTCCTATAAAACATGTCTCTTTCAATGAAACTCCATCTCTCAGCAGAAAACTATTCTGTCAAAAAAAGTTCTGCAGTCCAGCCTTTCCACACTGTGGCATGTGTAACCTACATCACTCCTTGTTTTTGACAGACCAAGCTTTGAGTCTCCAGGCTTCATAAGGTGGTGATTTGTGACTTTATACATCTCTCCTAGGGATGGATAAGGCTAGGCATTAATTGAGTCACAAGGCAAAACCAATATATTTTAAATAATATTTACAAATATTCACAGTCAAATATTCAGCTGGCAAAAAAGACATGAGTAACTATATATACACAGATTCACTAGCTTTTGTTTGCTCCTAAATTCAAGGCAGAAAACTTATAATAAGATAATTAGAGATGCAACTGCATGTATCATATCTCATGATCACTTTTTAAATTTCTATAATACTTAGTTGTGTTAGAATTAAAATACACTGATGTTGGTTTTTTACGTCAGGTTGAAGGGTATAGATTTATTTCAAGCAAACTGTTCTGTTGTCTTAAGGTTTGGAGGAAAAACTTTGTTTGTTTGTTCAGTAATAGGCTTCATTTTGTAGCCACCAGTGTAGCTCTCATGGTGGTAGCAATAATAGACGCTATATGGCAGACAAGAGTCTGGTGTTCTTACCTCCATGTCGTCCAAAACTGATGATACAGACAAGGCCATACAGTCAAAGAACAAAGATGCCATTTCCCAGTTGTTTCTTATCTACAGCAGTTCTCTTCCTTTAATTGTTCAAAATTGTCCTGCTTGTTGAATAATCACCATACCAACTTGCATTTGTAAGAAGTTTGAAAGTTGAACTCATTCTATTTTTCCACAGAGCTATAAATCAACTTTCCAGATCTCAGAAACCCTTCTGACTCCAGTCTTGCTTAACTGATCTAACTCTCTTGGGCTCACTTATTATAAAATCTATTATTTTTAGCCTTTCCCACTTCTTACAAACATAGAGTGCTGCATAGTACAAACAAGCCCATTTAAACATCACAAGATCTCCCTTAAACATGATGCTACTTTCAAAACAGTTAATTTACCGCCAGTCTCATGATGTTTATGACTAAACTGTGTGATCTCTTCAGAAATATTTCTGCACTAAATATTCCCAGTGTCAAATTTTGTGCAATTTATGATTTCACAGTTGTGACTGTGCTGCGCACCAGAATGGCACAAGGGGCACAAGTTGGATCATCCTGTTTCTAAAGCACAGCTCACCAGCACTTGAGCTAAAGGAGCTCACATTAGCTGTGCTAGGATTTCAAGGGCCTATGATGTGCAATTCCAATTCCATCCAGAAGTGGGCAGTAGTACATATACGCAGTACCCAGTTCTTCATGCTAGCATGCAAAATAAATACTAATATAGTTTAAATTAATGATTCAAAATATCACTTGGATTTGACCAGATACTAAAAGACAAATCCTCCGCCGGTGTAAAAATCATAGCACCATTGAAATCAATGGAACTGTGAGGATTCCCATCAGCAGAGGATCTGATCCTAAGAGATGAGATTTTTATTCTCTTGATTTTTACACTGTATAATTAAATATAGTAAATGCCACTTAGAATTTGTATTGTCAAGCTCTGCTGTGTCGCCTATACCCTGTGTACATACTGCTAAGTTCCCCTTTCAGAAGGGTAGAGTGTCATTTTCATGTACATCCATAGTAAAGTCTCTGCTCACATAGTGTGAAGGTGAGCACGTGGACCCCAACTGCATTTATAGGGGAGGAACGGAGGGCTGTGCATAAGGCAAAGGCAGTTATGCTGCTGCATCCCTGGCTGTGTAGCCACTAGATCTGGTCAAACATTTTCCTCCAAGTTTCATTGATTATAAATGACTTTTGGGAGCAAAATGATAATTTTCATGAAAAATGAACATCATTTGAAATTTTCTGATTTTTTTCAACAGAATTATTCTAAATGAAAATTTTCACTTGGGGGAAATAGCGAGACCAGAGGGAAAAAGAAAACAAAATTGACAAAATTCTCATTTAGAATCATTTGAATTTGGTTTGTTTCATCAGAAACAGCTGCAAAAATTTTCAGATGAAACAGAAATTTTTCATTTTGTTTCAAAATTATAATGGATAATAACTCCTGTTTTCAACCAACCCTAGTAGCCACATCATCTGCCTACTGCATCAGTGTGACAGGGGGGAGGTGGGCAGGATACAATCCACCTGACCAAGGGAGCAGGACCAAGGTAGAAGAGTTTGGGGGACAGACTCTAAACAAGGCATATTCTTTTCTCAGAGAGGCAGTATTTTACCCTATAATAGTATGAAGACTATTGCTGCTTAGGGTTGGCAGGCATCCAGTTTTCAACCAGAATGCCCAGTCGAAAAGGGACCATGGCATCTCCAGTCAGTACTGCTGACCGGGCCGTTAAAAGTCCGGCTGGTGGCACAGCAAGGCTAAGGCAGGGTTCCTGACTGCCCTGGCTCTGCGCAGCTCCCGGAAACAGCCAGCATGTCCCTGTGGCCCCTAGGCGCAGGGGAGATTAGGGAAGCTCCATGGGCTGCCCCTGCCCCAAGTGCTGACTCCGCCGCTCCCATTGGCCAGGAACAGCAGCCAATGGGAGTTGCGGGAGTGGTGCCTGTGGGCGCGGGTAGTGCACAGAGCCATCTGGCTGCTTCTGTGCCTAGGAACTGGATGTGCCTAGGAACTGGATGTGCCTAGGAGCTGGACATGCCGGCCGCTTCAGGGAGCCGCAGAGAACCAGGGCAGTCAGGGAGCCTGCCTTAGCCCTGCTGCACTGCCAACCGGAAGCTGCCTGAGGTAAGTGCCACCTGGTTGGAGCCCGAAATCCCACATTCCAAACCCCTTGACCCCAGCCCAGAGCCCCTTCCTGCACCCAAACCTCTCATCTCGGCCCCACTCCAGAGCCCACACCCCCAGCCAGAGCCCTCACCCCTCCTGTATCCCTGCCCCAGCCCAGTGAAAGAGTGAGGGTAGGGGACAGCAAGTGACAGAGGGAGGGGGGATGGAGTGGGTAGGGGAGGGGCCTCAGAGAAGGGATGGGGCAAGGGTGTTTGATTTTGTGCAGTTAGAAAGTTGGCAACCCTACTGCTGCTCTAAAGAGAGTAATATCCTCTCCACATGTTTCAAAGACAAAGCATCTGGGGCAAGAAGCCATGGGCAGTGAGGCAATGTTGCCGGTTATGTTGTCTCAGCTGTGGGGAGCCCAGAAGTGGAGGAGATCTTTGCATTCAGTTAGAGACTCCTGGGGCCTCTTGAATATGCAGTAGATCTCTGCTCAGCAGGAGAGCTGGAGGACCCAAACACTCCCTACTCCATAGTCTTACTGGCTTTACCTCTCAGGGGGGAGGATGCAGTGGACTGACAGATCTGCAAAAGCTCTTTCATGTAAACATTCACCTCCTGGTCCTATTCTTCCTGGAAGGGAAGGATGAGCCTTGATTTTTATATAAGGGCCAACTACCTGATCTCAGTCATACAAGTGCACGAAGATCTGCTGCATTTATGAAAGCAGAGTAGGATCTTGGATTAAACTACAATGTTCCTAACCTATCTTTAACATATCATAGTAATTCCCAACTCTTCAAAATACATTAAAATTGTATTGTTTCAATAATTACTTTTTAATTCAAACTACAAAAAAACATAATGTATTTTAAAGTAGTTTTATGTAAGTCCTGCTTTAAATATAAATACTATGCAAATTTCCTAATCTTAAAGGGACATCTTAATCTTAAATTTCACTTAATCTGAGTGAAATGCATCAATTTGCAAAGAGCCCCTCCACATCAGCCTTCTTGCACTGTCCCTGGGTCAGCCAAGGAAGGGGATTTTGACTTGTGAAGCAGTTTCCCTTCTGCTGCAGGGCAAGAGTACGTTGTGATGGGTTTATACCCAGCACGCTGTCTGACACAGTAGCATAGCTACACCACCAGGGGCACTGAGAGAGCAGAGTCAAGATTCTGCCTACTCCTACACTCCCACCCACCTGAGTGGGGGCGGGGGTAACCACTCCACAAAGTCTGATTTCCCTCTTGTGCAGTTACCTGTTGTACAGATAGCTGCCACAGGGGTATAAGAGAGTACCTCCTTACTTTCCTGCACGGCTGCCCTAGCTGTGCCACAATTTGGCCTATAAAGTCTGATGACTAAATTCTTTGCAGGTCAGTTCAACAAAGTATATGTTCTCCATTTAATGCCCACTCTCCCTGTCCCATATATTTAGAAATGGTCAATTACTCATCTCTAATTGGTCATTCTAGGAGAAATGTAAATAGGCCCAAATTTGCAGTTTTTCAGGGGAATTGGAATCAACACTTCTAATAGCCTCTGGAGCCTATGGTGAAGTCTTGCTTAATGATATGAAGGAAATTGTTTGCCCTGAAGGAAGATTTTGAGTAAGGTCATGTGAGTTATATGAATCCCAGATGTGGCACATTTTTATTATACTTGTCAGAGGAAGCTGATACACAGTAACAATATGATTAGAGGTTATTTTAGAGGTAACATTACCAGTTTTGAGCTGACTACATGACTATGTTGGTACATACCATAACATTAGTGTAGTGTTTAAAAGCAATGACCAGTTCAGAAATGTTTGGATTTTATCTAACTTGTCATTGTTTGATGTGAAATGTGCCAATTTTATAGTTCCAGTGCTGACCGGGCTCTGTGTAGACTGATTGTAATAGTCTCTAAGAATAGTAACTAGGGAGATTTTCAAGTTTTAATATCCCACCCTGCAACCCTTACTCAAATGAGTATTCCCATGACTAACTATGGGACTACGTATGGGTGTATGGGTTTGCAGAATTCAGACTTCAGTAAGTAGTGTCAAGTACTAGACATCAAGAGCCTGTTACTAAAGATGAGTTTCCAGTGGTGTCTATTAGCAGGAAGTCAAGCCTTTCTAAAAGCATTAACCTTGTTATAATGGTTTAACAGATCATCAGTGGTTATTTGTGAAAGCTTTTGAATGTAATTTCATTAAACATTTATATTTTGTATTGTGTAATAAAACATCTCTTTATAAAATGAAACCTTTCCACAACCAGTAATACATTTTTATGGTTTCACCTTTACATATGTTGATTAGATAAAAAATAATGGATTTATTAAGGAAAATATATGCACTAGAATTTGCTAAAATAAAGTGCTGTAAGTCTCTGTAGTTATAGAAAGTCGTCTCTTTTAATTTTTCAGTATAAGTCAAGATCAGTGACATGACATGTAGAGGAAAGAAAGTGGGCAGTTTTAAATATATAACTTAGGTGGCTATGTGTTGAAGTTGTGCAGTATGATTATCTTTAATGACGGATGTTGCTGGCCATTATGTGGAGAACAGCGTTTGCCATGGGATTTGAAAAACACACACCAGAAATAAAGCTATTAGCATACAGCTTCAATGCATTTATGTAATAAATAACAAACACTGAAAAATTAATTTCTCTGACCTTTTTCTTTAGGGCTTGATCTGATAGGCAACTCCAGCAAAGTTTTAAATTGAAATGGAAAACTCTCTGGTCTGATCTCTCATTCCTTGTGCATTAAAAAAAGTTCTGTTTAAGTATTTGGGTGAATTCCTGACCCCACTGAAGTACATGGGAGTTTTAGTCATTGATTTCAGTGGAATCAGGATTTTATCCTTTGGGGTTTTTGGTGCTCAAGGAATACAGGATTGTGAGCTGGGTACATGCACAGATACTTTTTTTAATTCCATCATAAGAAATTTAAAAAGGACTGTGTGTAGGCTGCTTGATACAGAGCTAGTGAGACAGATTGCTGAATTGAATGCTCTGTAACAACTTTTGAGATGAGGGGAAAGGCGGACTAAGAAATAATAGAATCAGTGACTCAGTACAAACCTCTATTGTTAATTATTTTTCTTTGTTGCTTTTTACAGTTTTACTGTAAGAGTCTGTGTGGCTTTTGAAGGTCAAAGTATTTCAGATAAGATAGGTAAGAAAGTTTTATACACCTATGATTTTATGTATGGCTCATTGATTTGAGTTGGATATTTTGACTGCATTCAAAGAATACAGCATTGAGTCCTTTATAAGTTAAGAAAATACTGCCTGTTTTTGTTTTGTTTATTTAAACTGAGCAAGGTTTATCCAATTGCCAAAATAAAAGCAAGGATTTGACTATTTTGTAATGCTTTTAAAAGAAAGAATCTTAAGAAATAGAAATTGTGTACAGTACTTGTTGACTGTGAAAATAAAGTTACAAAGATTAATTCAAATTATACATATTCTCTACTTTGGATTAGTATCTAGTGTGCTGTAATCTAGCAACCCATTTTGAAATGAAGGCTTTGATTTTTACTGGAAAGAGTTTGTTATTGACATGAGCTATAATTTTGTTCACCATTTTTTCTTTCCATGTTAAATGCTTAATTTACTTACATTCTCTAGCACTGCAAGCTGAATTGCAATTAGATTCATTGAAACAGAAAGGAGCTGTTAAAAGGATCCTCTTCTTTGATTACCATCAGTCACATCATTTCTTCCTCATTGTGACAGAAAGGCAGAAACAGCTTCATTGCCAGGACTTTGTTGTTTATCTCCGAGTAAGTTGTTTAAAATATTCTTGGCTGTTATCTCATAGTTTTAGTATTATGGGAGGAATAAATAAATAAATAAATAAATAAATAGGAAAATGCCAGTCATGTTATTAATCTCAGAAATATGAATGATCAAAAAGTAAGAGCACTTATAAACATTCTATAATCACAAAATTAAATGTGAGAAAGACCTATTAGGTCACCTTGTCCATTCCTTAGTCAATGAAAGATAGTTTGTCCAGTTGAGTTCAAGGAATAATAATTAGATCTTGAAATTTTAATAGAAACATTTTCAGGAAACAACAAACAAAGTTATTTGGATGTAAACAGTGGCACAACATACACTGATGATTTTCTAGTGCATGAGAATAAAACACTGAAACTCATTAGAAAATAGCTATAAAACAGAAAGACTTGCGCAAATCAGTTAAGCCCTTGGTGTCCCAGTTTCTTCAGCTATGAAACTAGGATAATAATGGTTACCCACCTTTATAAACCACTTTGAGATCTATGAAGGAAAAGTGGGACATAAGTGAAAAGTAGTAATGATAATGGTGACTTATCCTCCCTTTATACAATGAACCCCTCTTTTTCTTATTTGACATATCTGGAGTCCTAAATAGCTAATATTAGGCATCTATCTGCTTAATCCACTTCTTCTGTGGACCCTCACTTCTTTTGCCTTATCAGTTGAGAGAGTCACCACATCCATTTTATTCAGAATCCTTGGAAGACCCATAGCAGCCTCATGAGCATATTTCCACCAAATCCCAGTAGCTAAGAAATATGTGGAGCCCTCTGGCATATTGCTTTAAACCTTTGTTCAGCATAGCTGTCTAGTCTGAAGAGATAGTTTAGTAGAGCTGTCATTTAGTCTTTGTCTTCTCCTCAGACAACCTCCAGGATGATTACTGCTCCCCAGTCTCCAAGAGTGGGGCTTTGTGAAGGTATATTTATGAAGGAGAAAAGATTAGTGTTGCTCCCCTGTAGTTGGAACTGCTTAATACACTGTCTGGGTAGGCAGTAAGGCCACCCTGGAAGGGCAGAGGAAGGTAAGGTAGAGAAAAGAAGGGCTTTCGCAGTATATAAGGGGCTACATAGGCAATAAAGATGGTGGACTTTTACCAAGGCTGATGTGTATAAATCCTTGGTTATGGAACAAACCAACAATATTGCCTCCACAGATCCACACGTGCCCTCCCTCCATTCCTGCCAGGTGGTCAAGAACTGATGGGAGTTTTATATACGGCCTCATTCTAGGCTACTGCTTTGAAAAAGTTCTGAGTCTACGCAGCTCAGCAAGCTACTTCCAGAGTGTGGGTCTGTGGAGGCAATGTGTTCTGAGAACACCAGTTACAGGTGAGTAACCTTGCTTTCCTAACTGTACCACATAATCAAAAAATGTCTTCAAAGACACTCTTCAAAGAATCATTGTTTGATTCCTTCAATAGAGACAAAACCCTGAATTAGTGGCCGTTATTACCTGGCCTTTAGCAGCCATTTTAAAGTGTTGTTTTTATTATGTGATTACCTTTCACAGGATGAAACAGAATTTCGAGATAAATTATCTCCAATCAGTGTTAGTTTGAACTACAGCTTGGATGAATCCACTTTTGAAGATGACCTAGCTGTGAAACCAATACTGAACTATTATCAGGAAAGCACTGTTAGGGAGCAGGTATGGACCTTGCATGCAATATGTTCTATATATAAACATATTATCTGTCGCATCTTTCTTAAAATAGTGTATCATTGTGTTCACAGAAGTTATGCAACAAGGGTTTAATTAATTCAGAATATGTATTTCATGGGAATAGATTACTATGCATCTTTTAAAACTCTTCCAGAGCTACTGTTTTGATTGCATTGTAGAACGTGTAAGCCCCAAGTTATGGGGGGGAAAAATTTGAAAGATTCATGTATTCATATCTTACAAACCATTACGTACATAGTCATTGAAATTACTCATGAGGGTAAAGTCTTGCAGAAATAACTCCGTCATTTGTGGCATTCCTAGTAATAATCAAAACAAGGAAATGAATTGATTTTTTTCAAGGAAAAACTCTAATACCACCGTTACATGTTTTGAATAGGCTTATATTCTGGTGGATTGTGGAGAGGACAACATGTGCATTCCTGATTTGAAACTTTCAGCTACACCGTAAGTTTAAACAAAAAAATATGTGTGCTCTACCTAATAGAATACAGGTGGTTATTAAAACAGCTCAGAAGAAAATATAGACACTTCTAACTGCCTTAACTGCTAGATGAAATGTGAAACTCAGGTCAGTTGCTGGCTATAGCAATGCCTTCTTACTGATGCCAAGTACCAGGTTTCCAGATTTTTGTCCGTTATCCTATTTCCTCTCAAGGACAAAGAAAGATAAATCCTATATATGGCTATTTTTGTCTATATATCTGTCCCAAACATTCACTGTCCTCAACAATGATAGGGAAACATACAACCAAACAGCTCTGCTTCCACCCCTGAGTATCAGTAGATAATATGAATTGCTGTTGCAAACGGCTTTTCACTTTATTTGTTTTTATGGCCCACTTGTTTTTGTGTTTGGCACTTGATTCTCAGTGTCATAATTTAGTTAAGTCAAAAACATGGGGGAAAGGTTATAGGTTGGGGTAGCAAGGAATTATAATGGGTCTAGAGTTGTGCTGTCAAGGAACTGGAGAAGGCCATCGGAGGCAAGCATCAGTGTGGAGCCAATGTGTGTTTGTTTAAATTGTTTGACTTGAGCCTAAATGAAAAATTTTCAATTTTCTTGATGAAACAAAAAAACAAAAGTCCCTCTTCTGAATCAGGAACAATGGGGACTCAAACTCAGGACTTTCCAGGTGAATGCTCTAGCCACCACCTCCTTCTCTTCTGTTTTGTGAATAACACCTAAGTCTCCTTGTGAATCTAGCTCAGAATTTTTTTTTAACTTTTTTGGCTGAAACTATATAGCAAATTTGTGACAAATTCATGAATAGTTTTGTCCTGAATTTGTTGGTGAATAAAATATTAGTCTGAAAATTTTTGCCCGCTCTAGTCTTAGTGGATCTCAGGAGATGTGCTGTTTTTGGGGGCTGAAATCCTTTCTCATTCCATAGGGGAAAAGAGGCAGAGAGGGAAGCTGAAATAACCCACTATACTTTTCTCCACTCCAAGGAAGTAGTGCAATGGGGACCCTCATGAAGTTTAGTTTTCTACATCAGCTATTCCTGTGTAGGTAGGGTGCAATCAGGGCTTTCAAATTCAATACACCTTGCTTTCCATATTCTGTTGTAACTCACTTTGACAGTCCACAGTGACACATGTATTTGCCCTGACCCCTTCCTTGCTTTTCTAGAGTACACTCCCTTTTTCACAATTTGCAAATCTGCTGTGGAGTTTCTTCATGGGATTATTTTTGTGTTCTAAATTCTATGTCAACTAGCTGGTTGTGCATAGAACTTGAAGGCAGGTTCTTTAGAAAATTGCTACATTTTTGAGTATAGATGATAGGAGAGCAAATGGATCATACACGTTGATTAATTGTGCATGTTTGTAATCCAATTAATTATGTCTTTTCAAAGTTCATGATCAGATGTATGTTTTTACAGAGATAAAGATCAACTAATCATTGGAGAAGAAAATTGTGTCATGCTTATAATAAACCCACGGAATGATGGGGAAGGAGCCTATGAAGCTGAGCTTCATATAAAGATCCCACCTGAAGCAGATTACACAGGTGTTGAACGAAACCTCAAGGTAATCATATTGGGGTATTCTGTGTTTAAAGAAAATAGACTGGCACAGAGCTGAAGCACCCTGTGTATTCTAGCTAGGGTTAGATGACAGATTGGTGGCTTTAATCAAAAAAGTAGTACAAATCTTTTAAAAAGCGTATTTACATTCAGATCAGTTGTTTTATTTTAGGCTATGTCTACACTTATGGTGGTGTGTATGATCCATACACTGCACCGCCCCCCCTCCCCCCACAGCAAGGATATAAATAGACGGTGAGGCACTGCTAAGCACAGTTGCCAACTTTCACATGGTAAATAAGCACCCCGACTTTCACAATAAGCCAAAAATCAAGCTAATCCCATTTCAAAACAAGGCCAAAACAAGCCAATCCCTCAGAACCCCAACACTCTTTGACTAGATCCCCCTGGCATGCAGTCTGGGACTGTGGTGGGCCTGCTATGCACCCCTGACTCTTCCCCCCACTACTTGCACCTGCTTGCACCCCCTTGCCTCTGCTTGCTGGGAGCTGATCAAAAAAAAGAAGCAACAAGCTACAAGCCAAACAAGCAACAAGCTACAAACCAAAAATTAGCCAACAAGCAACTCACAAACCAGTTAAGCCAAAAACAAGCCCAATTTCTGTTTTTTTCCCCATGGGTTTGGCATGTCTGTTGCTTAGCCGCGTGGAGTAAAAACATGCCAGAACCTTAGGGTATGTACCCTTCATGGCTCTCCAAATGCCCAAGCAGTGCCTTCCATGGCTACGCTGCTAAAAACAGTGTAGTGTCCCATGGGCCTCCCAGCACAAGGAAAGGCTCCAGAAGTGGGAAAGCAGTGGGGAAAGGCTCCAGCAGCTCCCCGCTGCTGGAGCCTTTCTCTGCAACAGGGAGCTGCTGGAGCCTTGCCCCACCACGGGGAAAGTCTCCAGTAGCAGGGAGAGGCTCTGGCAGAGGGGAGGCAGAGGGGAAAGGATCTGGACACAACATGCTTTTCACTGTGGCATGTAGATACATGTATCCTACACGTGGCTGCCAGTATAGACAAGGCTTTATACATAGGCCAAGAAGCATGAAATCATAGGATATGATAATGTTTAGACAAAGGCTATTTAAAGAAGCTTGTCCAATTGAACTTTACTGTAATTACTTAAGTCCCGCCCCAACCATTTGTTTTTTTAAACAGATCTCCCTTATTCACTGCTGGACAGTAAGATTATATCACCTCATCTGCACATAAATCTCAAACTATCGCACCATCAACTTTTTTTTTTTCTGAATGTTTGGAATGTGACACACAGAAAGGCCCTGGGAATCAGAGGGGGAGTTAATTTCCTTGCAAGAGACAAATGTTGTTAATTGAGTTGAAAGTAATCTGCAATGTATTTCTTGATTCTTCTTCTGTCAATCTACTTTACTGATGGACTGAAAGTTGCAATAGGATAAATCTAGTTAAAAGAACTGATGAAAAGGAAAGTGAAGATGTTATTGAAGATTATATTGTTAGAAATTAAAGAGAACTCCACCCCTCATGTGCACGTAAAAATAATCTCCCTGACTCCTTGCTTCTCAGTGTATTTTTCTTCTCCTACTCTCTCATAGTAACTCTATCTTTGTTGTCTGATGTGCAGGAAAGAAGCTGTATTTATCATAATCTGGCTGGGTTATTTTACTCTGTTGGTCTCAAGAAATAATAGACCATTCTTCCTGACATATGTGGCGGGGGGAAGGGGTGTTGTTCTTAAGCACTCTGAAGTTAATCAGAATCTTTCTGTTTACTTCAGTGGATTTTGGATTGGGTCCTGGAGAGGCAAGAATCTTCTAATTAGAAATGGCAGGGAAAAAATTTCCCCAGAAAAATTTAGATGAAAAATGCCCTTTTTATCAAAATGTTATCAAAATCTTTCAGGTTTTTGTTATAAAAAAAATTAACCCCTAACCCCCCCCAAAATGGTTTGTTTTCAACTACTGTAAAATGAATATTTTTAGATCAAACGTTTTCATTTTCCTTTATTTTTTGGGGGGAGGGGGGAAGTAAAATAGATTTCATGACCAGCTCTGCTTCTGAATGCTGCTACAGACTTAATGAGGCTATCTCAAATTTTCCATACATTTGCACTCCCATGCTCTGTGCACTAGAGCAGACATTAACTTTCATTCACATCTCTTGATGTCAGCCCTTATTCAGACAGAGGGATTGCTATTTATGTTCTTTTTTACAAAAAATAGCAGAACATCAGTCCTATTGTATTCATAATTCTTAGGCAGCATTACATTGTGTATAGCGGATTTAGTTTGTGTAAACTTTCCATATAGTGCTGAAAACTAACCAGTGACTTCTATTGATTTTAGAACTGTAAAAAAAGGTATGCTATTCAAAACTCTCTTGTTGAGTTTAATACAAATAAAAACCTAGAAAATACAACCCAAATGTGCGACAAAGACATTCATATTGCACTATTTGCCCATGTTATCAAATATGCATGTTGTATTTAATAAGAAATGGAGTGTTGTTCTCTATCTTCAGCTGCTTTTCTGTGCTACCACAGTTGTTCAAAGTGGTTGAAGTCCTGACAAAGATGAATACACAATCTCTGTCATTTAAAAAACTAAATTGAAGTGAAAAAATGAATGGATTAAAACATGTATCCTGTAAATCCTAATGTTTCTTTACACCCTTTCCTCTACATTCTCATTGCACTCCACCTCTCTGTCGTTATAGAAAGAGAAAGTTTGCCAAGAAGAGAGGTATTTACAACCATTTCTATCATCATATTCCCAAAATGGCCTTACTTTCAGGTACATTAGGTTCATATGTTTAAAGGCTGATCCAATACAAATGCTGAAAGTATAAAAGAGTGCTTACAGTTGATTCTATTCATGAACAGAGTTTAAGTATCTTAACATGATGGATAGGCCTCTGGCTTGCCTTGCACAGGGTTAACTTCCAGCATATCTGGTTTTATCAAAACAACTTGCAATGTGACATCCAAGATACACTCAAGTATGGAAACATAAGTCTCTTGATTTGTAACCAGGGGTGAAATCCTGGACCCACTGAAGTTAATGGAGGTTTTACCATTGGTTTCAGCAGGGTCAGGATTTCACCCTATGTCTCCACAAGTGTTTGTACCACACCTAGCAAAATGAAACCTTGATTCTGATTGGAACTCTGGGCACTGCTGTAATATAAATAATCAGAAGTTCCACAGTAATTTCAGCAAAGTTCTTTAGGTTTGTGATGGCACCAGTTACCATCATGCCATTAGCCCTCTGCACCCAAGATTCCGCAGTGGCACTTCACTATATCAAAAGCAGTGGCCCTCTCCATGTCTGTAATCAGTATTGTCCCTATATAACTGGCCTTCCTGTAACAGGGCAGAGACAATATGCTCCTCAAAACCAGTCCCAATGTAACAGTGGGATATAGTTCTGTTTAGAAATTTATCCTTTGTACTTATTTATACATACTTTGGATACAGCAAAAGAGAAAAGAAGAAAAAGGAAAACATAGCAGTTTTCAGTTCAAATTCTTCTCTCAGTTACTCCAGCATAAACCCAGAGCAATGGATGTGTGATATTATTCCAATTTGCTCTGTAGTTACTCTGGCTTAACTGAAAGATGTCCCTTGAATGTTACCTGTCTGATATGACTATGGAAAGATTCTTTTGGCTATTCTATAAACTTTAGCTACTCAAGGAAAATGATAAAGCAATATTATTACCTTACAGGGCTGACAATGGATAAACTGTTCTGACTCCACTGCATAGGATGCACCATTGAGTGTGCTATGTCTGTATTGTTACTGTGTTGTTACCTCAGGCTCTGATTCTCCATCACTTTGTACTTTGTATAGCCAAATCAGAATGGTAGTTCTTTGCACTCGTGTAGATGACTATGAAAGAGAATCAGGCCCTCATCCTCCAGCTGCAGATTGATGCTCTTCTTAATTTTTAGGTGTAAAAGTCAGAAGATACTATTTGTTTTCTTGATCCACTGCATATATTTATTCTTCCTTTAGTTGCCAGTTGGTTAATGAAATACAGTGTGATCAACCCTATTATTAGTAGCAATAATTTAGATTGTGGTCGCATCTGGGAGCCCCAATCACCGACCATAACCACATTGTGCTAGGCATTGCAAACAGAACAAAGACAGTCCCTGCCCCGAAAAACGTATCACACTGATCTTGGATGGCACAATAAGCACAGGCTCTTGCCTTTCCACTCTGCAGAGACTAGAGTCCAAATCCTCATAAAGAGATAAGTGAACGCAAATGAAGTGTTTTCCTAGCCCTTGCTAGGTGTTTGTCCACATGACAAAGACATTACACAGTTTGGCACAGCTCACTGTCTCTGCTCTGGCAGGGAACAGCAGAGGCATTGCAGTCAAAACGAGAGCCTTGGCTACAATGTGTGGAGATGTTCTCACATGGCTTCTCAGACAAATAGCTAGTGCTATTAGCACTATGCTTTTGTGGGTGGGAGAGTGACGCACGACAAAAAAATATAAAAGCTTTTTTGGCTCACTTGTAAAATCTTGTTATTGAAATGAGTAAAAGGTTGCTAGCTAGATGAGATATGATTTAATTGGAACTAGATTATAAACCTCTTGGCACAGAGATGAGGTCTCTAATGTTTCTATAGCAACAATCCATCTGCTGGCACTTAGTCAATTGAAAAGCATGTCCATCTACACTGTCTGGGAAAATATAACATTATTTGTGAAAGATGGTTAAATAACTTTTTAAAGGGGGCAGGGGGGCATATTTATTCAGTAGTGTGGGTCCATTAACTACCCTGTTACCAATTAGTAGTTCATTACTGAGACAGCCAAGACAGTCCGTTTGTTCTTAGTGCATTTGTAGGCAGCTGGATTAGTTAAAGCATCCAGTCATTTTTCCATTAAAACGTGCCCTGGGAGTACAAGTGTTAATTGGTGGGGTTTAGCTGCTGTTCAAGACTGCCAAAAAGACCATGTGCTACTATAAAAATATAAATTGCTGCATGCGGCCAGTAAAAGAGTTCTGTGGCTGAATCTACAATGTTGCTCAGTTACATGTGAAACCAATGGAACTGGCAATGCTGGATGTGTAAATCTCTCTCCTTTTTCTTGTTATCCTCCTTCTGCCACTTCTAATTTTGTTATTCTGCCTCTAACTTTGCTGTAACTACCTCTAAGAGGTGATCCCTGAAAAAAAAATGTATTACTAAAGATAGTTTCACATTTTGGGCATCCTATTGCAGACTGACCCCTTGCCCCATCCCTATATTGCACAAATTAGCTCTGACATTGCCTGTTACATAAATACAGTAACATCAGCCACCTACAGCCTAATTAAGGATCAGGCCACTGATTTTGCAGGAAACTTTGAAATTTAGTTGCAAAACTCACTTATTTGCTTAGACTCTTTTGGCAGGAGGAAGTCACAAAGGGATTGGTATACTTTGTGCTAGTTGATAGTACAACTTTTATATGACTATTAAACTATATAGTACTCATGATTGGACATTTATGTAACATCTTAAACAAAATTTGCACAAGAGAAGGATTGAGTTGAATATGCATTTATGCGCATAGACTCCCACACACATTTAACTGCAATTGTTAGCTTATCCACAGTGTGAGTACCCATTCTCAGCTCAAAGCACCCTTGCCAAATCCTTTAAAAGCATGAAAAGATTTAACAGGTTAAATTACCTCACAGCAGAAATTAACCAACTGATAAATTAGTAAAGGCTAATCAAAGAATACTAGCCCTTATCCCACTTCCTTTCCCCCAAAGTACTGAGCAAATAGATGGGATTTGCAACCAGATGTCTTAGTTACAGAGGTAGCTATATCTTTGACTCCTCCCTGTTCTCTGAGTGCACCTCCTTAAGGTACTAGAATTCATGCCTTCACCTGTCCTGGGTTGGAATCCCATAAGTCTCCCACTCTTAGACTAGAGCTCAGGCTACAACCTTCTGTGTACTGTCCATGATTTCTCAGCAGGTACAACTGGGCTCAGAACCTGCAAGTCTTCCCTTTGGGAGCTCTAACCAGTAGTTAATACAGTGACCAGGCAAACAAAGTGTTATTTAATAGCACAGCAAAGCATGAGAGAAAAAGGAATTGAACACTATAGTGGTCTCTATGCATGTCTATGCTCTCTAAGGTTTACCATCCCCAGGAAGGCCCAGCTGCATCAGACCCCCTCCGCAGGGCTTGTCCTTGTGCCTCTCTGTCAGCCTGTTCTTCTGTGAACATCTCATTGACAACTGCCTCCCCCATGCTCTTGATACTGACTTTAACTGTTTTAAGTCCTTTTGATCTGTCTATTCCCAGCCTTGGCAATACAGCTGTGTAACTTTTGGGCTGAACTGAATGAGTATCTTCATGGCTAATAGCCCAGCTATTGTTTCATCCTAACCAGTTTATCATTAGGTGTTTTAACTGGACCCTTTGTGTTGTCTTCTAACAGCCCTGTCATGTATACAAGGTCATTATTTCCTGGTCTAGTCATATTCAATATTCATAGGTCCATTCAGATGTGCCCCTCATCCTTCACACCAGGTTTGAGTGATTCATGCAAAACTCTGGGACGTGTCCTTTATCAGATTGTGAATGGTTGAAAATGTATTAACCAATGACCTTCATTAATCAATGTGAAGCAAAGGCCAGGATGGTCTGATACTGTGTCCTCCTGAGAGAGAACTCTGGGCAAAGCCAATGAAGACAGGATGGAACATCTTGATACAAATTTAGCTTGACTCCTTCTTTTTCTCTTTCGCTGCCAAAGGGATCAGTGGACCCATTCCTCCCCACCCCTCCATTCTCCACACAGTGTTGTTTCTAAGGTGGCTATCAAAGAGTCAGAGCTGCTATTCCCAATACAGGTACAAAGGTGCACAATATACCAGCCCTTGATTTAAGAGGGAAGGGGCTGCTGGCAGGACATTCTCCCTCGAGGGCCTGTGCTTCTAAAACCCATTCCTTGCCTTTACAAAAGGAATGGTTATTAACCTCCTGGACATGCAGTAAAACTCACCTTTTTTTCTTCCTACAAAGGGAAGTTGGACATTCCCCAATAGCAATATTGACAGTATCAAGAGATGGTTTCATGGGCAGGGGCTTCACAGTTGCTTTGTTTAGGAAATTTACAACGCTTGCCAATCTCCACTAACAATTTACTCAGCAGGTCCACACTGTCCTTCACCAGTCAAGAAGGGCATGATTGAACTTGCAGGCTGTGTCCTGGAGTTCTCCCAGCTCTTTCTTATATAAAGAATAACCTGTCATGTTTTACCTAATCTGTGGGAACTTTAAAATTAAACAAAATTAGGTAGGAGAGAGCTACAGCAACAATTCCAGATGCATCCTGATTTTTAGAAGTTCTGTGACTTCTGTTGTTACTTCTGAGTTTGTTTCTCTTATTAAAGATGCCAAAGAGGAAAACAGAAGAGACTGATCTTACTTTATTTTGTTTCTAGTCTGTGTCTTTTAATTTCCACCATCTTACAACTGCTGCTTTCTCTGCACTTAGCACTTTGTATATAGGATTTTATACTTTGTAGATGATATGAGAGGCATGAGCTGCAGGGGAAGTGGAGGGGGAAGCATCAGAACAAACTTTACATTGACTTCTCTAGAGAAAACGTGAACATATCTTTGCTAGAGCAGTGGTTCTCAGACTTTTGTACTGGTGATCCCTTTCACATAGCAAGCCTCTGAGTGCGACCCTCCTTATACATTAAAAACACTTTGCTATATATTTAACACCATTATAAATGCTGGATGCAAAGCAGGGTTTAGGGTGGAGGCTGACAACTCGTGACCCACCATGTAATAACCTTGTGACCCCCTGAGGGGTCCTGACCCCCAGTTTGAGAACCCCTGTGCTAGAGGAAGATGAGACCATATCTTCAAAGTTATTCTCAATGCTGAAAAGCACAGGCTAGATGATAAGGTGATCAGATGTCCCGATTTTATAGGGACAGTCCCGATATTTGGGTCTTTTTCTTATAAGGCTCCTATTACTCCCCACCTCCTGTCCTAATTTTTCACACTTGCTGTCTGGTCACCCTACTAGATGATAGGGTACAGGACTGAGAATTGGGAAGAAATGAAATGGTCTCTCTCTCTCAAAATACTGACTAGTTTCCCATTTGTTTCTTTTTGGTGTCAGACTCCCTCCACTGGCTAACAGTAACCAATTAAGTGTCCATATAGAGATGCACACAGGGGTTTGAAACCAAAAGAAATTTCATAAATAGAAGACATCATTATCTCAACAGGATACATTTTGCTCTGACCTTTGACCTCCATTGGTGTTCTTTTGTTACAGGCATTACGTGTATTGAGCTGTGATTACAAGATGGAAAATGAAACTAGAATGGTGGTTTGTGACCTTGGAAATCCCATGGTGGCTGGAACAAATGTAAGAGAAAACCAGACACATTTGCTGATTTTATCTAATTGAATTTTAAGGGAAGCTAATGGAAATCTACTCAATTAGCAGAATGCATCCCAATAAGCAGCAGCTAAAACAAATTATTTTATCTGGACAGGAAATTGTTGGTGTAATAACATACAGTACTATACTGCTTTAAGACTAATAATCTGATGCTTGAAAACATTCATGATTTTCGGCCTGTTTCTGCCCTCACTTACACCAGTGTAAACTGGGACACATTCCATTAGTGTCACTGGCATATCACCAGGGTAATGAGATTGGAATCCTTATTCATAGTGGTAGATGTGTTTCATTTTCTCCTTTCTATGTGACTTCATGTAGTGGGGCGCCTCCCCCACTCCAGCAGAAAAAGGGTTAAAATCAGCCCTGGGAGACGGTTGGGGCTGAGAGCTGCTAAACTGGATTGATTGGGGAAGTGGCTGCAGCTGGGCCACGCCCCAATCAGGCCACAGCTGGCCTGTATAAAAAGGCTGTGAGCCAGCGGTCCGGGAGGAGTCTCTTTCCACGCTGGGAGAGAGCAGCATCTGACTGCCTGCAGAAAGGGTACTGGGAGGGAAGCAGGGCTGGAGAGGAGCAGGGGAGCTCCAGGCTGGCAACTCCCCAGGCTGCAGGGCCTGGTCCAAGGCCCATAGAGGTACTGGGAGGCAGAGGAAGGTAGAAGATCCAAAAACCACTTGCCTGTGATGAGTGGCTTTTACACTGCAGTCTGCCCTAGTGAGCGGGGGCTAGATGGCGACTGGCAGTAGCCATGACTGAGGCAAGGTGGGATAGAGGGTTAGGGGTTCCCCTGGGTGGGGAGACCCTGAGACTGCAGGGGTATTGCTGGGGGAAGCACCCCAAAGACAAGGGCACCGGGTTCTGGGAGGGACATGGGGGCCAGTGGCAGAGGGACACTGGCCTGCAGAGGGCGCTCTGTGCTGGAAAGAGCTAATTCCCAACAACCAGCAAGAGGCGCCATGGTGGTGAGTCCCTCACCTTTACACTTCAGTAAACAATATTTTATTGTTCTATACTGTAAGTGAAATCCTGTTGGGCCCAATTCTGATCTCACTCACACCAGTGTAATTCTTTGGTTGAATCCTATTTACACCAGCGCAAATGAGGTTTGACTCATAATTAGTATCATCACAAACATTTTTTAAGGTAAAGAATTTCTACTTTTTAAAAATAAATGAATACCATATATTCATAAATGCTGTATCAATAGCCCTGGTTACAGTCACGTATAGAACTGGCTAACATAATGCAGTGCTCTATTTTAACCATTCTACTGCTGAACAATATGTTTGCCATCGTCTAATCTGTTGTTCATACTGCCCTACAAGAAATGCATTCTTTCTGGCATCACAGAAAATTATAATCCACATTTGTCCCCTAATCTCTCTCTTTTGAGTTTCTCCTGAGCCGAAACAGAGAATTTGTCAAGTGGCAGGTTGTGCTGCATTTTTTATGAACAAGTGTTTGTGAGAGAAGGTTGAGATAAACAAGTTAACCTGCAGCATAAGTCACCATGGCACTTTTTGGCAAGTATTCTGGCTACAGTGGTTAAAGATGGGCTGAAGAGGTGGTGTTTGGACCTGGATTAGGTTTGGGTATCTTCGTGGCTTGGGAGCAGACATGCTGCTCATTCCATAGGGGGGATCCTCTCCTTCTGTCTCTAGACAAAACAGTTCAGGAAAAACTCCAGCAGCAGAACCTGACAAAGTTTCCCCCCACAAGAATCCTCTCCCATTGATTACATAACTATAAAAAGTTTGGGTTTAATTACCTTTTTTTATATTTACTTAAATGAATAGCATTACCCCTTTGAATTATGGTTATATGAGTATCCCCATACAATCATAATTCAAAGGGGTAATGCCATGACCATTTAACTAAATATCAAAAATGTGATTAAATCCAAGCTTTTTTAGTTACATAATAAGCCGTGCTAGTAAAACTGAGCAAGACAACTCCTCTGTGAATGATTTGTAAACCTATACAACAATAGTTTTTAAATGGAAATTAGCATCGCTCACATTTTAAATTGGTAGGAGCTTAGCTGGATACCCTAATATTAGTGCAGTAGCTTTACAAGGTACTTCATAATCTGACATGTGTCTGATGAAGTGGGTATTCACCCACGAAAGCTTATGCTCCCATACATCTGTTAGTCTTTAAGGTGCCACAGGACTCATTGTTGCTTTTTACAGATCCAGACTAACACATCTACCCCTGTGATACTTCATTATCTAAGATACCCAATATACTGGTTAGCAACAACTAGCAAAAATTGGTCTTTCTCTCCTTAAACTTTCTCTAGATGGGAATTTTCTAGGTTACTGTCTTGACACAGTTATTCCTGATGATATCAAGCCAATGTTTCTTCTTGCATTGTTTTTATAGTAGATCCCGCTCTGTTAGCTGATTTTCAAATATTCCAGATGGGCCTGTCCCTGCTCTGAGAAATTCACAGTCTAAGTGCTAACAAATAAAGAGGTTAGAGGAAGAACTGTCATAGGCTGAGCTGACCTCTTAATGGGTTTGGGACTCAGCTACACATTTGCCAGGCTTAGGCCACCGTTCCAAGTAAAGCAAATGAGTCCATAGGTTTTGTGATGGAAACATCTGGTTAGAAGCTAGGCCTGCTGGGGAAGATAACTGCGGCCCGAAGTTAATCAGAGCGAGGTTGGAAGGGATGTTTCTTAGAAGAAGGCAGCTGGCAACTCACTAGAGTGCCGCGGCAGAAGGTCTAGAAGAGAAATCTGCAAGGACCCTGTTGAGGGATGAGCCTTAGCTGAGGGACATGCACAGGGCTGGCTTTAGGCCAATTCGGCCAATTCCGGGGAATCGGGCCCCACGCCTAAGAGGGCCCCGCGCCTTAGGCACATTTTTAATATATTTTTTTTTTTTACTTACCCCGGTTCCCGGCTGCGGTCTGCTCCGGGGTCTTCCATGGTCCCCGGAGCCCGTTCTCCCAGCTAGAGCTCCAGCCTGGGCAGTGGGGCTTGCCGCGCTCTGGCCAGGGCTCTAGCCGGGAGAGTGGGGCTGTGGGGCTTGCTGCGCTCCGGCCGGGGCTCCAGCTGGGAGAGCGGGGCAGCGGGGCTTGCTGCGCTCCAGCCGGGGCTCCAGCCGGGAGAGCGGGGCAGCGGGGCTTGCCACGCTCCAGCCGGGAGAGTGGTAAGCCCGGCGGCTCCGGCTGGAGCATGGCAAGCCCCGCTCTTCCGTCTGGAGCTCCAGCCAGAGCACGGCAAGCCCCGTGACCCTGGCTGGAGCTCTGGGCCCTTTAAATAGCCCCCAGAGCTCTGGGGCAGTGAGGGGCTCCGGGGACTATTTAAAGGGCCCGGGGCTCCAGCTGCCTCTGCCACCCTGGTCCTTTAAATAGCCGCCGGAGCCCCGCCTCCCCCATGCATTCCCCGGCGCTCCTGCGGATATATAAAAGGTCCGGGGCGGGGTAGAAGGGGGCTTGGGGGCTACTTAAAGGACTGGGGTTCCAGCTGCCTCTGCTGCACCCCCTGACCTGTCCACACCAGTCCAGCCCCCCTGCCTGCCAGCCAGCTCTGCACTCCGTGCCCACACCAGCCCTGCACACACCCCTGCAGCCCTGCCCAAAGGCCCAGCCAGCCCCAACACACACTTGTGCCCGCCCAGCCCTGCACACCTTGCCAGGCCGAACCCGTCGCCTTTCTCCAGTCAACCTGCTGCCACCCCACTGCCTTAACCAGCCGAGTCCCGCACTCCTCTGTCTCCAGCCCTGCAAACCCTGCTGCACCCCCTGCACCCTGCCTTGAAGCCAAGCCGCCCCACACCCCCATCTCCAACCAGCCACACCCCTTGCCTGCCTGGGCCAAACCTACTCCATCAGCCCCTGCGCTGCTCCTCCAGCCCCATGTCCACTGCTGCCCTGCAGTTTCCAGGGCAGTAACCCTGCACACCTGCTTCAATGAGGGGGGCAGGGAGCAGCTGGGACCAACACATGTGCACACCCCCAGGGAGTGGCAGGGACCCACACATGTGAAACGGCGGTCATTAATAGCCAATCAACAGCATATTCATATAGTTATGGAAAGTAAATAATACATGAAAGAAATGAAAGGCTTTTTTTTCCACTTTTTTTTTTTAAGTTATCCCTGCCAGGGCCCCTCCGAAAATGTTCGACTTGGGGCCTGCACTTCCTAAAGCCGGCCCTGGATTCGCAGGAGCTTGCAGAGTGAGAAGCTCTAGCTATGTAAGGGTTGATAGGACTTGAACTTAGGCCTGCAGGGCTACCAGGCAATTATCATCCCCACACTGCTAACCAGTGGCAGCTGTAACCTGCACACTCTCAGTGACCCACAATCTGCAGAGGTTCAATGCCACAGGAAGTTCTGCCCTGAGTGACCTGACTGACAGTGGCCTTAGTGATCCCTGATTGGCTCCTTGTCCCTATATCAACCCACAAGATGTACCAGGAAGTGTTCAGGCAACAGTTGCATCCCCAACTAGCTGCTGTAGTTGCAACTGTCCAGCTTCCCTGTTCCTGAATTCCCATTATTGACCTTGACTCTGACATGGATTCTGACTCCTGACTGACCTCTGGAATCCCAACACGAACCCCAATATCTGGTATTGATCCTTGACCTGATTCCTGACTCTGCCTCCAGCTCTCACCCTCAGCTTGACTTTTGACTCTGATGCTGGCTCTGACGCCTGGCTTCCTGGAACCCCAAGCTTCTGCCACTAGTCCTGCCTACCATCACCCAGTATCCTGACAGGCAACGAGGACTGCAAAGGACTGTGAGCCTGGAAGGGAGAGCTATATGGATCCTGAAGCCCATTTAACTGAATGGATTAACTGAGCCAGGAAAAGAGGGCTAGAAAGTTTAGGTATCAGGCTTATTAACATAAAACTCAAAAAGGGGAGAGTTACTGAGGAAACTTAGTATGAAGTTTTCTTAATGAGGTGAGTGGAAGGTAAACAGAGGCAGTAGATGAGCCTGAAAGCAGGCTTGGTAACCAGTCCTGCAAGAATAGGCAACTTACTGCTTACAGTTGATGCATATGTATGGCAAAGAGGGGAGGGAATTAAATGAGAACAGGGTAGGCATTGCAAATGTGCTCAGGGCAGTTGTACCATATGTAGGGGGCTGTGTAGGAGATGCAGGATGAATATAAAGGGGCACCAACAATATATCAAATAAAGGGCAAATCCTGTCTGTAATGTGCAGGTTCCCTGCCAATGGGCTGGGACGTTCCCTGAAATAACTTGAGAAGATCTGGGTATGAGAGTGGAGGTATGTATGGAATATCAGCAGAGCCACTCTGTTGCTATTGCTGCCTTCCACCCCACTCTGCTGTGTATCCAAAGGCCCCATTCCTGCCTGGCCCCTACATCAGCCTTACCCCAAATTCTACCAGCACTAGGGTTCAGGGAGACACTGGGCTCCCTGTAGCCTTCCCACTTGTTCCCATGCAGCGTAACCACACCAGTTCCACTGCATGCAGGGCCTTCTACAGCCCTTTCTTGGTCCCACATGATCTGACCCTAAAGCAGGAGTGTTCTCATCAGTCATCTCATAATTTGTCATTCTTACATCATAGTTGATCACTTCCCTGTTTTCCTGCAGGATGAGGTCTAAAGCTGAAATTAATGTAACATTACCAAATATTCCTAAACAAAATATTTCATTAGACTAGATAAACCTTCAGTCCTGTCTGTGATTCCATGATTAAGGTGGAGTGGAAATTGTAAATAAAAAACTTCATTTAAAACATAAGAACATTACAGTTTATACATAGGGCTTCTTTTGGGAGGGAGTATTTCATTTTTTAGTGTTTATTTATAGCAATTTTTGAGTTTCATGTTTGTCCAAAAACCAGGGTGCTTCGAGACTTTCTCTTTGTATATACTGTAATGAGTAATGCACATATATACATTACATTACCCATTACAATATGTATAGCTGTAATCTCTTTGAAATGTTCCCTACTGTGCACCAGAAGGGTCTGCACAGGCCAACTGATGCGCAACATATTTAGGCATGTTAGAATTCATACTCCATAATCTGCATTAGTGTTCTTTGTAGACAAACCTCTAGGTGCATGTAAGATTTATGGTATTTTTCAACTTATTTATTGTATTGGGGGTGTTTCATCATTATTTATTGATTTAAAAAAAAACCCTAAAATCAGAAGCCCTATTTATAAGAAAAGAACCAAGCATTTGAAAGTCAAGGTATATGAAGATGGTAATTTTAAAAAAATCCAAACCTCAACTAGTCTGGAAATACCACATAAGCTTTGAATACTAACTTCAACTCTGGAACTAGTTCTCATGGGGGCCTAGTAAAGGTCAAAGGACTGGAGTTCCTGTACCAGACAGTTTCTAAGCTGTGTGACGGCAAACCAACTTAGCACATTTCCAAAAGTGAAATACCAGTCATTTCTTCAAATCACATAACTCTTAAACAGCTGCTCTGATCCACCTCCAACTTTGTAAAACACTTATACTCTGGCAAGAGATCAGTCAGTTTAAAATAGTCAGTCAGAAAGGGATTTTTTGTAGATGTGGGGGTCAGATCATAATCAAACATTCTTAAACCCTTAACAACAGAGACACAACAGTGCCTCTTCAATAGCTGGAGCCCCTACAATTCTGCAGCAATAGAAGACCAACTTCTTTGGAAAGGAGAGCACATTTGTGTGGCAGGGTTTAGTGACGTACCCTGTGGAATACTACTACTGCAGTAAAACTTAGTCTGCAGTGTCACATCTTCAGAATACGTTCTTAGGAGCAGGATTACAGGGTCTCTGGCTTTTGGCAAATCAATGATTTTGAAATAATTTACTATTCATGAAAGGTACTTAACCTGTTCAAAACATTAAAAAACAGGAAAACCCACAAAGTTGACTATAACTTCATGCTGCCATTCCACAGTAAATATACGTGCACTAAAGCACAGGACAAGAGGCAGAAATTGAGTCTAAATATTTTTAACTGAATGACTTGTCTAGTACACTGAAAGGTGTCAGACTGAGAGTGTTAAAGACTGAAGTCCTTCCCAAGTCATTACCATTTCTGATGGCTGTTCCATGGCCTCAATAAAATTTATTCTACATACTAATGGGAGGTATCTACCAATAATATTGGAGTTTTTAATGAGGTAATCTCAGCAAGAGAGGTCAAAGACTGAGTGGAGATTGGAAATGAATAGGGATAAGGTACACTTAACGTGGGAAAGTGCTTTATCGTTCCCTATCTGACTGCCCAGCAACAATGAATCTATCAAAGCCATTCGCTGGAGAAGAAGTGAACAAGGCCATAACACGCACTGACCTTGGCAAGGCTGCAGGCCTAGACAGCATCTTCCCAGAATTTCTGAAAAACGTACTTCAGCATGGCCATGACTGGCAGATGCAGTTCTTTCCCAACATACATGCCGTTGGCCAAACACCCAAGGTATGGAGACAGGCAAAGGTCATTGCCATCCTGAGACACTCTGAAAAAAACTCCAGCTGATATCACGATGTGTAACCTACAAGCTCTTGGAAAGGATGTTACTCCAGACAGTTATACTACAGCCTAAAGAGGATTTAGGCCAGAACAAAGCACCTGTGATCAGGTAATAAGACAGAAAATATCATATTGCCTCTATATAAATCTATGGTATGCCCACATCTTGAATACTGCATGCAGATCTGGCTGCCCCATCTCAAAAATATATATTGGAATTGGAAAAGGTACAGAAAAGGGCAACAAAAATGTTTAAGGGTATGGAACAGCTTCCATGTGAGGAGAGATTAATAAGACTGGGAACTTTCAGCTTGGAAAAAAGACAACTAAGGGCGAGATGTGATAGAGGTCTATAAAATCATGACAAGAGTAGAGAAGGTAAATAAGGAAGTGTTGTTTATTCCTTCTCATAGCACAAGAACTAGGGGGCACCAAATGAAATTAATAGACAAACAAACAAAAGGAAGTATTTCTTCACACAGTGCACAGTCAACATGTAGAACTCATTCTCAGAGGATGCTGTGAAGGCCAAGACTATAACAGTTCATGGAGGATGGGTCCATCAATGGCTATTAGCCAGGGTGGGCAGGGATGCAAAATCATACTCTGAAGTGTCCTTAGCCTTTGTTTGCCAGAAGCTGGGAATGGGCAGTAGGAGATGGATCACTTGATAATTTCCTGTTCTGTTCATTCCCACTGAAGAACCTGGCATTGGCCACTGTTGGAAGACAGGACACTGGGTTAGATTGGACCATTGTTCTGACCCAGTATCGTGATTCTTATGTTTTTATGTCCCACCTGAGCAGCCTCCATGCAAAGATGTGTTTGAATGTCACCTTCTGTGGCACCAAATTCAATTACGAGTATTTCCCAAAATATTTCAGGGTGGTTCTGGATCAAAGCCTCACATATACAACCAACATCTGATGAAGACTGCTGCCAAGATAAATGCTAGGAACAATATAGTCCACAAACTAGTTGTGGCTAGTTGTGGAGCAGTTCCTCACACCTTGCATACAGCCACCTGGGCCCTTGTTTTCTCAGCAGCTGAATACTGCATGCCAGTATGGGCCGGTAGCATAAATATTAAACTTGTCAATGTGTAATTGAACTATGAGAATAGGGGTGCGGAATTCAACTCCGACAGTCTAACTTCCTGTTCTCATGCATATCTTAACACCATCCCTCCAAAAGAGAAGCATCACCAATATGAGCATGTGATAGTGACCCAGACTTTGCCACCTGTTAAAATCTCCAACCCCCGCAACCCCATTCGACATCCCACCATAAGTCCAGGAACACCTTGGCAGACAAAGCTCTCAAAACCTCAGGACTATCACCAAAAGATAATGAGATTTGAGAAAATAGCAGGGTCAAGAATCAAGACCTGCTCATGGATCCTACAGACCAACCACCTGGCTTCACCATAGCACATAAGATATGGATCACAGTGAACCACACCAGAACCACACACCTGCATTGCCTACCACACAAATCGAAAATGAAGGATGATTCAATATATGAATGTGGAGAAGACATCCAAACCACGGAACACCTAGTGAACAACTGCCCTCTAAAATACTACTCTGGAAGGACAGCCTTAATTCGTTACCAGAAGCCATATCGTTAAAGACAAACTTGAATGTCAACCTTTAATGTTGCTTTTGAAGTTGCCACACAAAAGAAGATGATGTGCTAGTGTAGGGAAGTTTGCCTGTTTTGTTGGTATACAGAGATATCAGTCGCCACAGTTGCCAATGTTGTACCTTTTGTATGCACTAAAATACACTTTTCAAAAATAAGATTAATGTGGGTTGTATGCATGTAGCAAGTGAGGAGCAGTCATATGTCTCCTAGCATAATCCTGGGTGCCATAATGATAATAGAATGGAGCCTTAAGAGATACCATAGGGAATGTGATCTGGTTCATGGTAATATAATCCTGACAAAACTAAAACTTCATTTGGAAAATGAAAAACATGTTAATATTGTGCCAGTAAAGATAAACTTGCTGCTAGAGATCCAGCAATATATTGGCCACTCCAGTGGCCTCTGGAGATTCACCAGTGGCATATCTGAGCACCTTTGCTCCATTATTGTTAGTAGAGTCAACTACTCTCAGCGACAGAAAAGACATATGACCACACAAAGGCAGCATCTGCAGCTCATTAGTATTTTATGGTAGGAGTGGATAAGGGATTAAGCCCAGGCTGATAGAGGTCTAATAGATCATCAAAACTGCAGTGCATATCTGCTCTATTAGATCAGAGGGAAACTGTATTTCTGCTTCACTGGATCTCTCTTACATTAACACTAATAAAAATTCACCGTACACTGGCCATTAGATACAGTGGAACAAATTCTGAATTTCTTACATTGCTTTCTTACTTCACTCAGTGAAACATAGGTGCAGGAACTAGTGGTGCTGCAGCACACCCAAGTTTTGTGCAGGGTCCCGGCTGCCGGCCCCACATGCAGGGTCCTGGCACTGATTGAAGCTCAGCCCCCTGTTGCTATGATGAAGACGGTTACCAACCGTTCTGTCCCATCTACTGGAAGTGACCAGGAATCATTCCTATTTTTACCCAGGCGCGCCCCCGCGGCCGGCCTCACCTCAGGCCAGCCAGAGGTATTCAGCAGTTATCAAGCATCGGAGCACTCACGGGCTGATAAGGACCATTACCAGTCCTACTGCGCCATCTGCCACCGGGGAGGGGAGAGGAGCGGATACTGCACTTCACTGCTGCAGCATCGTGTCTACCATCAGCATTCAGTAGACATAGGGTGACATTGAAAGAAGTCAAGAAACGATTTCTTTCCCTTTTCTTTCACATGGTGGTGCGGGGGAGTAAATTGAGGAGCTATACCCTGAACCACGCCGGACAATGTGTTTGAACCTACAAGCATTGGGAGCTCAGCCAAGAATGCAAATACTTTTCGGAGACTGCTGTGGACTGTGGGATAGCTGGAGTCCTCAGTACCGCCTCCCTCCGTGAGCGTCCATTTGAGTCTCTGACTTCCCATTACTCTTGTCACGCAGCACTGTGTAGCCTGGGATTTTTTTCAAACGCTTTGGTCATTCCTCTTCTGTAACGGAGCTTTGATAGACAGATTTGTTTCCCTATAACACGCGATCCAGATCGAGTTATCTCCTGTACGGTCCATGCTGGAAGCTCTTTTTGAGATTTGGGACCTAATGCAATGCCCCGTGCTGATCAGAGCTCACGCTGAGGCAAACAGGAATGAAAAACTAAATTTCGCAGGGCTTTTCCTGTTTACCTGGCCACTGCATCCGAGTTCAGATTGCTGTCCAGAGCGGTCACAGTAGTGCACTGTGGGATATTGCCCGGAGGCCAATACCGTCGATTTGCGGCTACACTAACCCTAATCCGATATGGTAATACCGATTTTAGCGCTATTCCTCTCGTTGAGGAGGAGTACAGAAACCGATTTAAAGAGCATTTTATATCGATATAAAGAGCCTCGTAGTGTGGATGGGTACAGCGTTAAATTGGTTTAACGCTGCTAAAATTGGTTTAGACGCATAGTGTAGACCAGGCCTAGGTCTGAAAAGAAAACTGTAGATTATTGTATTTGTATTGGTGAAGATGCCACACAAGCAAGCAGAGAAAAGTAGAACAACGAGGTCTCCTCCACTTGTTCAAACAAGAAAATAAATTGAAAAAAAGAGAATGAGAAGTTCAAACTTTGGTTGAAAATGGAGGATTGATGGCCCAGTTTCCCAAAGACGCCTGATGGAATTCTCAAGAAGAACTTGTTTCTGCATATGCATGTATCGCCATGCAACCAACATTTTCAGGGAGCACAAGAAGCGTTCTGATCAAACAGTATGTGTATGATGCAAGGCAATAAATGTAATTTGAGGAGGATTCAGAGGGCCTTTACAGGCTGAACCCTGCTTGCACAGTCTCAGTTCCAAATGAAAAACTTTTCAAGTAGTCCTGCTTCTATATTTTTTTAATTGACTAGGTTTTAGATTAATGGTGTCCCCTTAATAGTTATTAATGCACAATTGCACACTGCTGTACAAATCTAAAAATCATAACTTTTAAAGAATGCTGGTTTTCCCATGATGAATCATGTCTTTAAAACTGCCATTTTTAATAACTGACTCTTTCATTTGTTTTGGGGTGAGAGTGCACACTTTAATGAATGTCTTGATTAGGTTCGCCACAAAAAAATAAGACATTTAAGCCACCTTTTCAAAATGTTACTCACAAAATGTTTGTTTTTTCCTAGTTCTCCACTGGCATCCGATTTTCCGTTCAGCATTTTGAAAATGCCGATTTCAGCATCAAATTTGAACTGCAAGTAAAAAGGTTAGATATTTTACCAAGTACACTATGATTTAAACTGTAGATATATATCCATATTTCAAAACTAATACTAAGAAGATTCATTGTAACTCTACAATGGAAGTAATTATTCTATGGCCTTTCCTTTTGCAGATGTTTTCTAGTGAAATCGAAAACTGGTACAGACCACTCTGTTGGCTTTTAGCTAAATCAGCTACAGGAATATGTTGAGGGTTTTTCATTTGTCAAAATTCATTTCTTCTGGTTGTGGTCAGTGGTTCCATGGGTGCCAACTTTATGTAATTTAAACTGGATATTCCTCTTCAGAATTGCTTGAAACACATAATTAGGCACAGCAGAAATCAATTCTGTATATTTTATCCAATCAAAATGTGTAGATATAACATTTTGATGGGATAATATTGAAGTTTATTTGTAAGTATTTCTTCCAATTTGTTTATATTTTAAAATTTTCACAGTTGTGAGAAATTATGGGGATATCAGACTGTAGGAGCAGTCGACAATAATTATTTAATGACAGTAGATTATGAAATTCAAAAAGTTGAAGCTTTATAACCATTAAAACACAATTGCATATTTTGACATGTGATCTTGACAAAGTAAATGTTTTTAAATCAAACTCTAATGAGTTCTCAAGCAGCATTTTTATTGCCAAACAAAATTTTGATTACTATTGATGGAAATATTTCTTCATCGGTTTGTGTTTGTGCTGAATGATAAAATCTGATCTTTCCAAGCTTCAGAAAGACATCCTGATGGAGAAGAAAAAAATAAAAGAAGACTAGCTTTCCCTTATGCCTGTCTAAGAAAATAGAACATCCACAATTGGAGGTGGTCTGTTTTTTTTCCAATAAAGTGTTTTAATTTAAAAAAGGCCTTTTTCCGATAAAATTATTATTGAAAAACTTTACTTTTCTAAATTTTTCATTTTTCATTAAATTTGTTGATGATATTAATTTTTGTAATTGAAATTATAAAAATAATCGTTTACTGAAAATTGGAAAATAAAAATCTTGATAACTAGAGCTTGTCAGAAACGTTGACAGTTTTCCATCAAAAGCAAAACATTTTTCAGAAACATGTAAATCTTGATTAAATTTAAGGGGAAAAGTAAAAATTATTCATTTCAGTTTTCTCACTTCACTTCTCACTATCATTCTGATAAAGTAAAATATCTAGCTTAGACTACCATTTTGATTTATTTAGGTTAGACTTACATTCATTTTTTAAATATTATGTATTTTTAATATAAAATTCAAAACAAAATGATTCAGTGCTCTCAAATAAAACAAAAGTCATAATTTTTGATTTGCAGAAAATTTTGAGATTTCAGATTTTTATTCCAATTTGGAATAAGAATTTTTCAGAACTTTAGAATTTCCCATGTAACAGAAATTCCAGTCTCTGACTAGGTCTCTCAATAACCATTTTGGTAAGAGTTATGAGAAGTTACAATTTTTAAAAATTGGAAAAAAGGAAAACAGGCTCTAACTTGAACCATATGAAATGGAGGAGGGGGGGAGGGAGAGAGAAGGCAGAGTTTTTCTACTAGCTGTAGCCACAATGTGGCTGAACCGCTAATAACAGATGTCCCTCTGCTGGGCAGTGCTTCAGGCCACAACATGCCATCCCATCCTTCCCTGTCCCCCAGTATGGAAATAGAGTTGATTAGGAGCAGTGGCAAAAGCACATACGCTACAGTTTTTCAAAGGCTGGCAGATCTCCTACTGCATCTGTACTCATCAAATCACCAGCGAGAGTTCTCCCTGAGTGTCTCCTTGTCCTACCCTCGTTGACTTAATTGCCACACTCTGGCCTTTAATGAGTGTCTTGATTATGTACACTACAATAAATAATGCAGATATTTAAATGTTTAAATCATCATTTCAAAATGTTCCTCACAGCAGGAAGGACACACAGATAAACACCTAAACAGGGAAAAGGCAGAAAGACACATGCAGGGCTTACTTTTCTCCAGAGAACACGGAGGGGTGTTTCATGCTCTAGCCGTCCCTCAGTGGTCCTTCCTGGGAACAGGGACAGTTTGAACTTGAAGGTAATGCTTCCTGGTTGCCCGACTGATAGAGAATGCCCAGGAAGTGTGCTAGATCAGTGCATCACCTGACGGCCTTGGTCACAGTCCTATTCGTTCAGCACCTCATGCAATTAGTTGCACTAGTTGGCTGTAAGCTGCCTAGCAGAGGAGGCATCATGGGCATATGCCCCATGATAACATTCATCGTTTCCACCCATCAGACTTGGCTTTGCTAGGGCACTGAACTTTGCATTATGCTGGCCAAGAGCAGGGTAGAACCCAGGTCTGAATCACACTCAGGGAAGAGGGGTGAAAGAAAAAAAAAAGGTGCATGCCATGTACATACAGTGAAAGATACTCGGGAATTTGTATAATCATTTGGTATATGAGCCAAAGGGAAATTTAGTTTCAGTATATGTGTCAGTCAGGTGAGACCTGATGGCTATATTTAAATTTAAAAATAAGGTGCCTACCAGGGCCGGCTCCAGGCCACAGCATGCCAAGTGCGTGCTTGGGGTGGCACGCCGTGGGGGTCGCTCTGCTGGTTGCTAGGAGGGCAGCAGGCGGCTCTGATGGAGCTGCTGCAGGCGGCTGCGGACGGTCCGCTGCTCTCACGGCTCTGGTAGACCTCCCGCAGACACACCTGCAGCAGCTCCACCAGAGCCGCGGGACCATCGGACCCTCCGCAGAAATGCCTGCGGCAGGTCCACCGGAGCCGCAGGACCAGCTGACCATCCGCAGAAACGCCTGCGGGAGGTCCACTGGAGCCGCGGGACCGGCGAGCGGCAGAGCACCCCTCAAGGCGTGCCGCCGTGCTTGGGGTGGCGAAATTGCTAGAGCCAGCCCTCGTGCCTACCCATGACTCACGGAACCCTAACATCAGTGAAAAACATGGGTTCTCATATGGGGTGGGGGGTTCTGACCACCCTCCTCCTTCATATGGCTAAATAAAGGTTCTGATGCTTAAAACCTGAAAACCTTTGCTCCAAACCAATCTGAATTCTTAGGGAATCCAGACTCCTTATATTCCATTAATGGACGTGATGCATTCAGTTACAGGAGAAGAAACAGTTTAGAAATATTAGGTAGGAAAGTTCTGTTTCCAAACATTTGGATTAAAATGCTGCACAGCTCCACCCATTCTGTCTAAAAAAAATCATTATTTTATCCTCTTGCTGTAGTGTAAATGCACCAGAGGAGCAGTCAAGTTTGTGTGTGTTCTAAATGTTAAGTAGTATTTCTACTTCCTTAACGAAAGGATAAAACAATCATTGAAAAAACAAAGAAACAGGAAACCACAGTGAAGCAAAAATAAATGATCTAACAGGGAAAGAAGAGTAAGCATAAAACTTGTTTGGCTTGGATATGTGTCTCAGTATGAGTAGTTTTTCCATAGGCAAAATAATATGCAAAAAATAAATATTTCAACATGCCATACGTGTAATGGAATTCACTGAGAGCAACAAGGGAAGCTTTGCTAATGGGAAGAGGCCAGGGAACTAGTATTGTCTGTCAAATGTAGTTCATTTTTTAATACGAGTTTTGTTAGGCGCAAATAATTTCCTTAGATATCTGTACAGAGAGGTGTGCAGTGCATACCGGTACACAGACTTCTTTATTTAAAATACTCGCATAATGAGAAAATATCATGAACCTTAAAGAAAACATACAAGTGCCCCAAATATTTGACCATAATATGATTTTGCATAGTCTGAGCATATAAACTCTATGGAAATTAGAGGAACTGGAGTGCATTTTATCCTAACAAATTAATGTTATAATCGCCTTTGTATTGACAAAGAAATTAAAATTTAACTTTAACTGCAGTCCACAAGCTGCTTTCCGTGACTGCAAGGAAGTGACAGTGCAGGACTAAATCAAAACCTAAACGGATATTTTGAAAAGGGAATGCACCAGTTTACAAACAAATTAAAGTGGCCTCTAATTTAGCAATTCGGACCCAGAAGCCCTGGATCAAAACAGAATTACCCTAATACTTCTCAGTAGTTAGTAATGAGAATTCTGGCCTGTTCAAAATGTTTCCATTTAACTGATGCTACCCAGATGCGATAACGGTAAACTATGACAGCAATAGAGGCTCAAACTCTGTTGGAAAGGGGCCTTCTAGGCTTGCTTGGAAATGCTCAAAACCTCACTAACATTAGTCTCATGATGAAAATGAGTTTGAAATCTCCAAATATTTGTATTGGTGATCCCACCAATCCTTCCTCACATGGATAGTCCCCTAATCTTATGATCAGTCATATTGAACTGAAAAGGACTCCATGCACCAGGGAGGGTTTGTCGGATGATTAGGCCTACATATTTGTTTATAGAAAAGTGAGAGAATCACGTCTTATATCTGGGGATTCATTTTTATTGCTGGGTGAGATCTGGAATAGAAAAACTGAGGAAAAATGTAGTTCATTTCAATGATAGTTTTTCCCTGAGGGATTTTTTGTTTAATCTTATTGTTCTTCACACTCACAAGTTTGGAGAGTCTTAAAAGCCAAACAGTAACAGAGGACAGCTTGTTAGTTAGCCTTGCCATGTTTTCATGCACAAAATTGTTCTTGATTTTACTGGGATTCCCCTGCACAGACAGATGCAAAATCAGACCAGATAGTTTACATGGTCTTATAACCAAGCTAAAGAAATTCTCTAAGTAATTATTCCTTTGTGTCATAACCAGATCACAAGATTTTCTAAAAGAAGCCCGATTTCATTGCATTATTAAAACGTGATGAGATCAATTATTATAGTAGAACCCCTATTTTATTAACTAATTGGGGACTGAGGAGTTCAGATGATCGAAACTTTCATAAAATTGAATATCTCATAATTACAATAGGTGTGGTTCATAAGATAATTTATTAATCATTCAGTGACAGTGTATATAACAAATGGTAATAAAAAATAAAGCATGTCTGATTTTTCTTTGAAAGAATTCCATCTTTTCTTTACCACCAAATCTCTCAATATGTTCAAACCTGTACATCTGCTTGAATGTTGACTAAAGGATTGAAGTCACATTCAGCTGCAGAAAGATGACTTGGGCGGCAGAAAAATGATTCACATAAGTGGTTGTTCATAAGACAGTTCATAAAATTGAGGTTCTACTGTATATAGTAGGAAATGAAATAAGAATGGCATAACACTCAACAGAAACAAATTAATTTTTGTTCTTTGAAATACACCCCATGTATGTATATATAATAAGACATACAATACATTAATATATTTATATCCATGTGTATGCATGCTTGCATGTAATATGATTATTAATTTTTGTAGGTTCTAAAGTCAGTGATATAACATTTCCAATACTACCTTTTCTAATTAGTTGATGGTGGACACTGGGATTAAACTGAATTCCAAAGTGTCAAAGTTAGTATTAAATGATTGTTTTTCTAATTTTATACTTGAAACCTAACTAACCTGTGTGCAAATCTGTTCTAGTTCTAATAAGGTTAATCCCACCAGCAATTTGGTTAACCTTCAAATCAACATCAGTGCTGTGGCTCAAGTGCAGATCATAGGGTAAGCACTTCAGTATTTCAATTCATACTTGCAACCAACGCACATTTTTAAAATGAATCTTTATATGACTGTATATTATTTATAGCCCAATCTTGCAAGGTCCTTCAAGTGCAGAACTCTCACTGATTTCAGTGGATTATCACACGCAGAAGCTTTGCAGGATGGGAGCTTTAGGTCCTGTCATTTGAAGTATATTCAATTGTGTACGCACATAAAAACTGCAGGTTCAGTTATGGAGTCTGGAATTATCATAATAAATGACAACAAGAAATTTGGAAGGGGTATTAAACTTTTTGTTACAGGACATAAACTATCAGGATGAAACCTAAATGAGGGGGCGGGGGAGATTATCAAACATCTGCCTACTGCGGGGTTCTTACATTTTTCTCTGAACCAGATGTGGGATAGTAGGCTAGATGGAGCCTTTGGTGTGATCCAGACGGGTAATTACTACATTTTTATATGCTCACATATATTTGGAAACTGAAAAAGGCAAGAAGCAAAAGGCACTTGTGATAAATATTCAAAACACACAGTTAATCTAGAGAGCTTTCCACTTTGGTCCTGAGCAGTGTTAATGATTTTATATGGACAACGTTAATTATTGCTTGGACAGTTGTATGCTGTTGCTGATATCTAAACTAGACCCAATACATAAAATGCAAGTACTCTGTTACTGTTTGTGTCTAGCACACAAAAGCGTCCCAGGCACCTCACAAATCATAGAGAAGACATGGTCTCTGGTCCAAAGAACAAACAATTTAAGATCTATCTCAGAGTTTTCTGTAGCCCTTTACCATAGTATCTCTGTGACCAATATATGCTGGGATTAAAATGATATAAATCACATAATGAATATGTATTATTGATACCACATATATTAATATGCATTAAGCACACAATATCAGTGTGACACATATTAATGCCTGAACTGGCCTTTGTTTTGTATAATTCTGAGAGAGAAAAGGCAAGTGTGGTAATATCTTTAATCGGACCAACTTGTGTTGGTGGAAGGCACTGCAAACAGCTATGGTTTTATAATTCTGTTCACTTATGCTAAGTATCCCATAAGACTTTGCTAAACTGAAGTAATCTTTGGCATTAGAAAATAAGAAACTTGTCTAAGGCAAAATACGTTAACATTTTACCCTGGAACAAGCTGGGGAGGTACCTTCACACACATGCTAGTATCCAAAACAAAGATAAGGAAAGGTACAGAACAACAATTTATGGAACAAAAATGAACTGATGGTTTGGATTTTAGTAACATGTAAAAAATCTTATAACTTGTAAAATCATCCCGTAAATACTCCTACCTGAAATGTGTTTCTTTGGGAGCAAACATTCTGTGTAAGGTGAATTTAACAACACTGCATGAGACTGCTTCCCAGAAACTGGTATCGTATTGAACTTTCCTTCCTGAACTACTATTGAATTGTAGAAATAAACCTGACTGACATTGGTTATTTAGTCTCCTGAATGTATTTCATACTTAACCAAAGTGTGGTTAAGCAATTGACTATGCAATTTATCAACAATCTAAGTGCTTCCAGCTAACAGCATAAAGAAGCCTAAAAGAAAGGGGTAATTAAAAGGAACATGAGGTGCAAACCAAAGAACATGTGGTCTTCTGTTAAAGGTTACTTTTGTAAAGCAGTGTTAAAGTGAGTTTGCATCATTTTCTGTGATAGTCAGAGGTAGTAGAGAGGAAGGAAGTTGGAGAGAAAGAGGTGATATTTTTGGCAAGGTGGTGTTATGGGAGAGGGTTTATAGAGACTGAAACAAAAGATGACTGAGAGGACTACATAGAGGGAGGAGAAAGTGGAGATTGAGGATGCAGTAAGGAGAAGAAAGCAAGGTGCACTCTGTGTGTGTGTGTGTGTGTGTGTGTGTGAGAGAGAGAGAGAGAGAGAGAGACAGAGAGGTGGGGGTTGTCAAGAGTAGGTGATGACTTCAAGGAACAGTTAGAGGTTAGAGAGAATGAGTGAAGCAATTAGAGTGAAATGTTCAGTAATCATAGCCCTAAAATCCCGCAGATTCTGGAGACATTTTTCCCACCCCTGCTGCAGCTGGTGATGGTGAGTGCCTGTGCTCATAGAGGAATTGATGCCTCCAGGAATATGCTGGACTTGGTGGAGAAGGGCCATTTGGGTGCAACATGGTCTTTGGGGCCTGATGCCCCGGAAGTGCTGGTGTTGGTTCAGTGGCAGCCAAGGAAGCAAGTGGGACTGAGCATGTGCTGAAAGGCTTATCTGAACCAGGGACAAAATAAAGATATAAACTGGCAACAGAGCTGGTTGAAATTGCTATTTTGAGGGCAGGAATCTTCCCTGTTAAAGTGCCCCCTGTTTTTCAGTGATGACTCTAACATGCTGGATGGTTGCATAGTGCATCCACAGATTACTCTTCTGTGGGCTCTTACTTGTCTCTCTGTTGTAATGCTTTTTCTGCGCTACAGTATGCATGTCTTTTGATGAAAATCTATGTAAACAGATAAACAGCTGGGCCTGGGCATTTGGAAAACCAACTCCATGTATTGGAGAACTTTCCCAGAAATAGGCCTTAGGGACAGGTGACCTGGGTTGCTGCCCAGGGTGCTGAAAACAAGAGAATTGTTTCATTAAATGACTTGTAGTCAGCACACTCTCCACTTTGTGTGCTTGTTAATCCCTGTGCTTTGGGTATTTGCCATAAAATAGTGGATGTGTGAAGAAACCTCACAAGGTCTTTGCCTGAGAGATTTTGCTAATTAAGGAACTGAACTCAGAGAAGCTAACCACCCCAACTCTCAGGGGAGTGGGGAGAGAAATAACTGAATATTTTATTAAGGAAGTTTGACAAAATCCATCATGTTATTTGCTGAATATATGTGTGACTTATTCTGCCACATCCGAGGTAGGGAAGATATCTTCATCAAATAATTCTTCATTTGTTTTAATAAATTATTGAACTATCCCTTGTTATGCTTCCTGTTGGAGTTTGGTAATGCTGTTTGTCATTTTTTCTGCATCCTCAGTCTCCACTTTCTCCTCCCTCTATGTAGTCTTCCCAATCATCTTTTGTTTCAGTCTCTATAAACCATTTTTTCTTTAAGATATCTATGTTTCAGTGACTATTTGTGTGATTTCCACTTTTTCATAGCCAAGTCTCTGGCAGACATCATCATAGGAAGGAAGTCAGTTAGTATGGGAAGACTTGTGGCAGGCAGAAGTTTCTTAACAGGGATTAGATTACTGCACACCCTGGGTTCTGCAGTCATTGCAAAGATTTCCCACTGAGCTATGAATGTTTTTTCACCGGTGATAGATACGATATCCTTTAACTGGTTTTGGAATAGCATGTGTAAAGGAACAGAACAAAAAGGAATTTAATTATACAAAATGTAAGACGTGTTTGTAACATTTCATGGCATTTGGAATACTTGGTGGTGAAGTGATAGGCATTTCATACAATGGTACTTCCGTTGTAGCATGTCATTAGTAACTTGTGGCAAATCACAACCTAGGTGGCATATCGCCAAAAATAAAAGCCAGCACATTACATGCCTTTCCTTTCACTTTTTGGAGGAGGAGGAGGAGGAGTACCACCCCAACTAACAAAAAATGCTTTATAAACTCCTGGCAGAAACTCATTATGCAAAACTGTACTTTTTCCCCCCAGACAAGTACTCAGATTATCATTTTTATTCAGACCTCTGTTTATATTTATAAAATGGTACCTTTACTAACAGGCTATGACTGTGACAAGGCAATTGGTTCTTTTTAAGAAAGAAAAATGCATTTTGAAAGCATAAGGAAAATTGAAATATTACTATGTCTGGTTTGATTTGAAATGTACCCTTCCTTTACTGGTTTTTTATGCAGGGCCAGCTGACCCAGTAATGGAATGGTACACTATTGTGTGTGACTTCTATAGCTTTAATAAAAAGTAAACTATGTGATATCTTTGTCATAAGAAGGTGTTATAGAAATAAACTGATAGCGGTATAAATTTGGTGACTTTCATTTAAATATGCAGTCTCATACCAAATTTTTAAAAATTCAGTGTTTTATAGTAGACAGGACTGTGTAAATTAACATTTTAAATTAAATATGGTGATATTGAAAGCATTTTTCCATCAAAATATGAAATATTACCTAAGAGAAACATCCAAAGAATGGTGAAATAAGAGTAAACAAATTATCATGATGATTGAGGTCATAGGTCAAATACAAATGAAAGGGTAATATTTAATTTGATTATTTATTACTTTTACACAAACCTACTTCTGTTGCAGGCAGTATTGTTGGATGTACATTGCAGGATGTACTGACCAGAACTCACGTAATGGGCTAGAAGAGAATCTTGAGCTGTGAATGTTTAAGATCTCATAGGCTAAACTGGGTTAAAGTTAGTGATTGGATGGGAGGCCTCCATGAAACTTGCAGGTGCTGCAGGAAATAGTATTTGTGATTTAGATAGGAATTTTAAAAGAATTAACCCTACTCAGCCCTTTCTGAGACAGTAGGGAGGAAAATAAAATAGGAGTCTAGAAAAAAGTTGTGAAGTTCTAATTTACTTTGGGAAGGAGATGCAAAGAAGGTAGAAAAGCATCTGATCCAGGTGCTTAGTTTCATTATGTACTATGTCTTTTTCTCTTAACCCTTGTTTACTGATTGTATGATGCTCTAAAATTTTGGATAATGGCTATGAATGTTACTGTCTTTGAACCAAAAAAAGAAAGACGATCCAGTGTTTAGGATACTAACCAGGGATGAGGTGCACTGGGTACAATTCCTTGCTGCACAACAGACTTTCTGTGACCCTAGTCAAGTTGCACATCTTAAAATGGGAATAACAGAACTTCCTTACCTCACAAGGGTGTTGCAAGGATAAATACATGAAAGATTGTGAGGCACTCAGATACTACAAGAAGGGAGGCCAAATAAGTACCTAAAATAGATAAAATTGGCTTTAAAAAGGAAGTAGAATGTAAAGTTCTAGACTCTTGATACTCTGGATGAGTATGAGACGAAAAACCTGAAGTTTTTGTGTAGAGCACTAGTCTGGGTTTATAGCATTGTGTGATGCGTTCAAATACCAGAGTGAGGAGTATGCTATAAATACCTAGACAGATAGCACTCTTCCCTCCAAGTCAACAGAGAATCAGTCCTCTAATGGTAGGGAGCAACATGTTGCTGGAGGATGCCATCCTTCAAATGAGATTTAAGTTTGAGATACTGACCATTAGTGGTCATTAAAGAGTCTACTGCACTTTTTGGAAGTGTTGTCCCATTCACCTAGCATAATTCTAGTGACCATTCAGCCTATCTAAAATGTATTTGTAGTTTCATCTGGATAAAGTAGTCTTACCTTTGTTAAAGATAGTAGTATATCTGATGATAACATAGCAGATGAATCTGCAAGTGACATATTAAGCCTTTTTATTTATTACAGTGTGTCTCGTCCTCCACAAATTGTTTTGCCACTTCACAACTGGGAGCCTAAAGATGAGCCCACTAAAGAAGAGGATGTCGGCCCGTTAGTAGAACACATATATGAGGTATAATTTGAAATCATTTAGCTTCTAATAGGTCTGTTTCTGCTCCACTGAGATCATTTGGAGTTTGGTCATTGTCATTATCTGGAGCTGATACAAGTCTTAATGCAAATATTGTTACTCTAGGCATTGGTCCAAATTCAGTCCTGGAGTAACCAGGTCCAACTCCTGTGGTTTAGTGAGAGAGGCACCAGTTTATGCCAGGACAGGATTTACTCCTTGGTCATTAAGGAATCCTAAACACTTTTAGTGTTTACTAAATACTAACCAAGAAGCTGTAGAAGCACATCAAAGTGAACGCTGAGTTTTTCCATTGACTTCAATGGGTTTTTGAGGTGGTCCTATGAGTACTATGAAAATGATAAAATATGTTGCCTTTAAACATATAACTCCAAAAATCACAGCAACTTAAATGCAACAACATGTTCTCTGCTCTCTGAGTGAAAGATATGTACCTTCCAAAACAACAACAAAAAACTTCACAAGTATACACAAGGAGGCTTTGTGTATTAATATTTTGAAGAGTACATCTTTCCATCATGTGTTTTTTCTTCTGGAGATAACACTGATTAAAAAGAAAGGGGCGAGGGGTTCATGTTCAAAACAAGTACTTTGAATGAACTAGACTGAATACAGACCATGTTTTGAATTTGATAAATGACCTTCTGCAAGAGGGTGAAACAAAGTGCTTCACATATGGTTACAATTCACAAGCCAGTAGTCAGGAAAGGATCGGCAACTTGAAATAGAGAAGAAACCACTAAACTTAAACAAAATTATTTTGTTAAAATTTGCAAGCCGATTACTGAAGTTAAATTAATCAGAGATATCAACCTATGAACAAAATAAAGTGCTATATTCTAATTTTACAGGTTAACATGTTTCTACAACTTATAATAAGGATTTTCATGTTACCCCACTTGGGCTCTGATGCAGCAGTGCACTTAAACATGTATGTAACTTTCAGCATATGTGTAGTCCCATTGAGTAAGGAATCCCCTATGGTTTAGTCACAAACAAAACTTCACTGAAAAAGAAGTAAGGTTGAAAATATATGTCATTGGGTTCCAGTTAAAGCCCAGAAACCAACAGTGCACTTTCTTCACAAAAAAAAAGTCTAAAATGCCTCAGAATGAACAGCAAAGCATCCAGCCTATTCCACTTTTACACTCATACCCAATTTACGCCACCTACCCAAAGTTAAAATTGCCCTCTCACATTTGCAAAAGTATATGCTCATGTGAAAATAATAATTTAGAAGGTTTTGGGTGCATCATTTCTTTTCTGATTTTTTTTTTGTCACCAAACTTCCCAGAAAATCTCTTCTCTGGGATGTGCTGTGACCCCTGTGATTTCAGGAAGATTTTGTGGAAAGCTGGCTTGAAGAGGTTTGAAAATTGGATTTTTAAAAATGAGGCAGTAGCTTGAGCCTTCACTATGAAACAGCTATTGCTGCTCGCTCAAAAGGGGGTTAAGTTCTGACACTGATGCAACAGCTATAAATTTCCCGTAGCTTTATTGTTGTAAATGAGGACAGAATCTAGCACTTTATTTTTTCATCCCCACTTTGTAGGCAATTGCAGACCTTAGCATCAGAGCTAAAAATGTAAGTGAGAAAGCCACTAAGCACTTGAATATTGACCAGGACGTAGGAAACCTGTGTGTAATTGCCCTACTGGCTGACCCTGAGCAAGTCACTTCCCCTCCCTGTGCTTCAGATTCCCCACGTATAAAATGAGAATAATGATGTTTACCTCTTTTGTAAGGCTCGTTGAGATCTGTGGCTGAAAAGTGTTGTAAAGTCTAAATGGATGATGATGTTGTTCCTGGCCTTGGAAAGTTGTACATTGATGGGTTTTGTTATTTATTTGACAGCTGTATAATACTGGACCAAGTGCCATCAATGAAACATTACTCCATGTTGGATGGCCTGCATCCAGTCAAGAGGAGTCTCTTCTTTACATTCTTCATATTCAGACACATGGACCATTGCAATGTCAAACAAGCTCTGCTATTAATATATACCAAATAAAGGTAGGATACTTGCCACTGTTTTTTAGCCTTATCTAAATTTGTTTCCTTTTTTTTTTTGACTGCCATACCACACTGAGCAGAAGGTTTCATTCAACTGTTCACAATGTCACCCAGATAATTTTCCTATCTTGGAAAATGTCGCTATTTAGAATGTATAGAACCTGACAAGCTTTGTACCATGATGTATGTTAAATATCTATCCTATTTTTTATCAAGAGACTCTGGTTTTAGTTGCAAGGTTGGAGCCCCAATAATTAGACACAAGATGATTTTACAAAGGGGAACTTTGCTCTCTCTGTTTTTAAGGGGCAATTTTATTACAGCTGTAAATAGACAATGCAAGATTTTGGAGGTCTCATGAGACCCTGTAAATTCTTATGCCATTAGTTTGCAAATGCCAGCTCCCAAGAGCTCAATATTTGGGAGATACTTGCAGATGCTCACATATATCAAGGCACCTCAGTTTGACCTATGTCTACAGACAACTGGTTAATACAATATGAAACTGGTTTGTTTATCTAATGCACATTGCACTTTCTGACAAAACTCTGGGTGAATCTCATAACATGCAAGTAGTCTGACTTTTGTAGTTCAAGTTCATAATTTCACAAGTGTATGAAAATGTTAACTGTGGAAAAGTATTAGCATCCTACCGCATTTTAGTTTTTGGATTGAAGACTCTATCGTCATGCAAGTTTTCTTTGGTTTGAGAAGTCTTTGGCATTTTTGCTGCATGCTAATCTAATGCTAAAAAGTGTACACATGATAACTCAGCATAATTACATCAAATTAAATGCTCAGCTGGAAAATGTCTGGGTAACTAGTCAAGATTACTAGTTGCACACTTTCCTTCTCTAAATTAGTTCAGATTATTATTGATTGCAGACATAGAAATAAGACTACTTTGTAGAGACTAGAGTCTGACTCTGATTATACTTAATTGGCTTTAGACAAGTGTGATTGCATTGGTTAAGTATTACTATAATTTATATTACAATAGTAACTCAAATTGGCAAGTCATACAGAAATGTACAGTAGCCCCCAAAAAGCTTACAATCTAAAAAGAGAAAAAGCAGATAAAGGGTAAATCAGAAAGTCAGAAAACATTCGGGCAAAATGCTCAGAGAATGGTGCCTGGCGCACACATTTTTACTGCCAGCTTTTTAAAAATGTACATAAACTATCCTACCTGCAATTTACACCTAACCTTTTTTGTTCTGCTAAATGACAAATGAGTAGGATTTCATTCTATCTGTACATTAAACGTGCTCGCAGAGTTTTCTTGTAATGCTGGTAAACTTACCTGGGTATCCAGGTATATTCTCAGCTATGTGCATTCATAGTTCAAGACATTTTTGTCAGATTGATAAGATTATATCATGGACACTTTTAGTTTTCTGCAATTGTTGAACAGCAAATATCATATTTGTTTGTGATCAAAAACTACACTATGATTTTGGGAATATCGTGCCCCGGATGCTGGTCAGCAGTTGGCTGAGAATTCTTGTCTATATTCTTCCTGGTGTTGACCGTGAAAAGACAAGTGTGTTCCTCAGTCACATTATCTGAAAAATAGGGATAATATCGACTTAGAAGTGCTGAAGATTAACAAATTTCTCTTTATGCTTAATAAAGTGTTCTGATATCCTCCAATGGAAGGTGCTATAGCAGGGCTAAGTTTTAACATCACATAAATAAGTTCACTGGTATTGTACAAGATAATCAAATGTTTCTTCTCTAGAAATGAAAATTCTCCCATCTTTTATTCTTCCCCTTCTACTTCCAAATGCTGGAATCATTTGGCAGAAAAAAGACTCAAAGTTGCACATCATTAATGCATAAAGTTTGAAAAGAACAATTGAGTTCCTGAAATAAAAATCTACAGAATAATTATTCGGTATTGTACTATACTTGTTATAACATTTATTTCCTTGGTAAGGTTGCTCAACATCTTCAAGTAATTTGAAGAAGCTTTCTGTCCATTTCTTAGACTTAAACAATTTCATACACAAACTAAATATTATGTACATGCTTTTCTTATACAAGATTTCTAATACATATATCGGGTATGACTTTACTGCAGTTTGCAATTATTGGAACAATATAAATATATAACTTGCTATAGATCTCATAGTACTTGCCAATTCATTCAGAATTATTGGTGTATTATAAATACAGGGAGCAACTCTGAGATAAAACCTGAGGTCCTCACTGAAAGGTGACTTTAAGGTGCAAGGCGCCAACATCCCAGAGCTGCCTGATGGACAGGCAAAGAGTGACAATAGTGGCAGCTCCGGCCCCACCCTTTTAAAGGGCTCTAGAATGCTTTCCCTCAATGGCTGGTGGAAACAGAGTGACTCTATTACTCCACCTCCTTCCCAGCCTCCTTTGATGTGGCTAACACTGCTAGTCTCATGAAGTTCTTGTGCTCAGGTGAGAAAAAGAACTGGAAGTTTAGATTGTAAGCATTTTGGGGCAGGCATCATCCTTCCTATTCAGTCTTTGTACAGCACCTAGCACAATGGGGTCTTAGGGCTGGGATTCCTAGATACTAGTGAAATACTAATACTAACCAGCCCCAGTATTGGGGCACAAATGGCCCCTGGGGAAGGCTTCTTGCACACAGAGACACATCTTGCACTCATACTCAGCAGTCAACCATAATAATCTGGCATCAAGTTTTTACCAAGTCTTCACCCACACTTCCATGGAAGCTAACTCAAATTTCCCTGAGTTAAAAACCTTAGAATTTGGTCCATTCAACTTTTAAATACACTTGTCGGGGTCTCTTTCCCACTTTGAACTTTAGCATCCAGAACGTGGGGGCCTGCTTATTCCCTTCTAAGCTTAATTCCTAGCTTAGATCTGATAGCGCTGCCACCAATCAGAAATTCCAGTGTCTGGGACACTCCCTGTCTCCCCAAAATCTTCCCTGGGGGACCCAAGACCCAAACCCCTTGGGTCTTAAAACAAAGGGAAATAAACCATTCACCTCTCCTTTCTTCCTCCCAGATTTCCCCACTCCCCCACCCCCGGGTACACTGGGAGATCACTGTGATTCAAACTCCTTGAATCTTAAAACAGAGAGGAAATTCACCTTCCCCCCCTTCTCTCCCCCTCCCAGACTCTCCCTGAGAGAGACAGTGATCCTAACACAGAGAGAAATTAACCTTTCCCTCCCCCTTCTCTCCTTTCCTCCCACCAGTCTCTGATGAGTCCAGACCCCATCCTATGGGGTCTCACACAAGAATAAAAAAAAATCAATCAGGTTCTTAAAAGAAAAGCTTTTAATTAAAGAAAGAAAAAAGTAAAAATTATCTCTGTAAAATCAAGATGGAAAAATGTTTACAGGGTCTTCAGCTATATAGACGAGAGGGACTCCCTCCCCCAGCATAAAATACAAGTTACAGCAAACAGAGGTAAAATCTTTCCAGCAAAATACATCTTTGCAAATAAAGAAAACAAACAAATCTAATCCGCTATCTATTACTTACTATCTGGAACCTGAGAGTCTGTTTTAGTAAGACTGGAGAAATCTGGTTACATGACTGGATTCTCTTAATCCCAAAAGAGAACAGAGAACAAAGAAAAACAGCACAAAACAAAGACTTCCCTCCACCCACATTTGAAAGTATTTTGTCCCCCGATTGGTCCTCTGGTCAGGTGTCAGCCAGGTTCACTGAGCTTCTTAACCCTTTACAGGTAAAAGAGACATTAACCCGTAACCATCTGTTTATGACAACACTATTTTCTTATCAGGCCCTAACGATTTTTTTTCACTACTATTTACACCACAGTTGCTTATCATTTTTTTTAATAAATTGCCTGCTTTGTTATTTATATTTCAAATCTAATGGTTTGTTTTTAGCTGGCATGTATGGAGATTTTTTTTTTACATTGTTTATTCATGTACTTTAAATTGTATGTGAATCCCCAGATTACCTAAAATGATAAACTCTATCTCCATGTAGTCACATTAGGAGTCTCTTTTTATAGCTGCTTTTAAGTACTCGTGGTTTTTAATATTTCAACAAATATCCATTGTTTCTGACTGTGCTATAAAATTTAGTTGCTGAGTGCAATGCTGAATAGAATGTAACACACTAATGGTAGATACTCAGTATGAATGCCTGATGAAAGGATTCATATAATATATTATTATTTTATAACTTTGTGGAAGCTTTTGCTTTGTCAGCAGTATGATGCACTTATCAGTATAAACTTTCACTTGTCTCTTGTTAGTCATTTTTACAATGAAATGCTTCTCAAATTATTTCAATGACCCAGGCACAAAAAAAGGACCAACTGGTTTTCTATTCTGTGTTATTGTTAATTAATGTCATGCATCGAAATTATTTTCCTTTCTGTAGATCTGATTCTCTGTTCATAGCAGCTATGCAGATTTTGGCGTATGGGATAAACCTATGTATGTAAAGCCTCGCAGCAACCTTTCCACAAAAGCACTGATCTGTCATTGTCTAGACGTGTGTATTTTAAGATACACATTTGTTATGGCAGATCCCCCAAAAAGGAGCTGGGTTTGGTTAAAAGTCAGGAAATTTAGCAGAACGCTCCAGTTCTACATATTTTGCCATGAGAAACAAGATAGCTAATTTATTAAACATTACTGATTCCAGATACTTCTTGGGGTAAACACTTCTTGGTGTGTAGCCAGTAGAGAGTAAGTTGTGGGAGAAACAGAGGTCCACGTGCAAAACCTATTACAGATCTGTATAAGCAGGGATTTCAGAGTCTAATCTATGCCCTACACAAGGGCAGCTATGTTGATAGCCAGCCACTGGAGGTTGAAATCCTCATTGTGGACAAGGACTACTTTTTCACTGGTACATTTCAGCTTCAGTCTGGCTAGTGCTGCTGTGTGTTCCAGAAGCAGCTTAAACAGGCTACTCTTGAAAGTGATGAGTAAAATTGTACTAACAACAAATTTTTAGGTTTGCTAAGAATTCCAAAAAATCAAGATTTGTTCAACCCAAACATTTCAGTTTTGGTTTGAACGAAATATTTTGGTTCAATTTAGAGCATTTTAAACTGTTTTTATTTGAAGGAAGTTATTTTGAACAGAAAAATCGAAACAGGTTGTTTTCGTTTCAACATTTGCAAGTGTTTCTTTTTCTGAATATTTTCTTGTTGACTGGTTGGCTCTTTGTCAACAGGACTATTCAGTGAAACCAACATGAATTTGCAGAGTTTTGGTGTTGGTGTTTGGTGAATCTGCACTTTTTACCTTTCCCCCTTCCCCCCAAAAAGTTTCAGACAATTTTTTTCCCCCAGTTCTAGAGATCAGGATAAAGGAGAAATGTTCCATTTTCCTTTGAAGTTCAGCAGCTCAAAAACCACTGGTGAGAGCAGGCAGCTAACATACAAAGAGAAATTCCATATCTTTCTTCCCACACAGCCGCTGTGTTCAACAAGACTTCTCAATTATAATTTTGATCTAAGAAGCTGAACTGAGAGCATTATAGTCAGGTGAGAGAGGAACTCATAGGAAAAAGCATGCTTCAGGCTGTAGTGATATTTTTTATTTTTATTTTTTAACATAAACAGAAAATTACTATTTTTTCACATTCCTATTTTCTTTTCCTCATTCCTGCCTTTGATAATGGCTACATCTGTTACATAAATGACACTGGCTGGTAATGAGGGTTGTGATGTCGTATCTCTGTTTTGTGTGGAATTTGATCATGGCAATGGAAGCATCACAGTGAGTAACCAGACTAAATAAGGGTTTAGATGCTCAGCATATTATAGCATAAATTTAAAATAGCCCTTCTATATTTTAACTTCACAAAAGCATCATAAACAGAATGATAACTGCTGATACATGAATTTGTTTCAAATAAATAGTGTTAAATAAATACTATCATCATATATTACTGCTTACAACAAACAGGAACAGATGCTGGTGGGGGAAAAGCTTCAATTTCCAGGATAGACTATATGTTGACTAAGGCTGAGACTTCACTGAAGGACATTAGATGTCTAACTTCCACTGGAATTAATGGGATTTGGACACCTAATTCCTGTAGGCTCCTTGGAAGGGGTGTAATGGGGGCAAAAGGCATATCTGGCTTTAAGACTAAGCTTGATAAGTTTATGGAAGGGATGGTATGATGGGATAGCTCAATTTTGGCAATTGATCTTTGATTATCAGCAGGTAAGTATGCCCAGTGGTCTGTGATGGGATGTTAGATGGGATGGGATCTGAGTTACTGCAGAGAATTCTTTCCTGAGTGCTGGCTGGTGAGTTTTGCCCACATGCTCAGAGTTTAGCTGATCGCCATATTTGGGGTCGGGAAGGAATTGTCCTCCGGGGCAGATTGGCAGAAGCCTGGGAGGTTTTTCGCCTTCCTCTGCAGCGTGGGGCATGGGTCACTTGCTGGTGGATTCTCTGCAGCTTGAGGTCTTCAAACCACAATTTGAAGACTTCAGTAACTCAGACATAGGTTAGGGGTTTGTTATAGAAGTGGATGGTAGGATTCTGTGGCCTGCTTTGTGCAGGAGGTCAGACTAGATGATCATATTGGTCCCTTCTGACCCTAAAGTCTGAGAAATTTCCAGCCTAAAATGCTTTGGACTTTTAAGTTTCATGCATACCTTCCAGCAAACATCTTCATTGTGTCGAATTGATCTTGTCCTGTACAAATGTTTTTCTTACGCTTTTTTTCTCCAAAAGGGCAGATTTAATCCATCAATGTTTTTGTATGCTCTTGGGGGGCTAGGGAGGCAAAGTGGAGAAGAGGTGGGATTTTCTATTTCAGAGGCTTTTTTTGTGTAGGGAAAATCTTTAGAATGATATTACTTTCCCTCCTCCCTTTATCTGACAGTTATTTCAGCCCAAATATGTATTCCCCTCCCATGCGACAAATCACCTTCCAAATGTGACCTTGATGGCACTGGTCTCCTGCAGAATGTGACATTAAATTCCAGCCATTCCATGGATCCCATTCTCAGAAACCTTTAATTTTCCCAGCAGTTGAGATGGATAGCTGTTAATGGGCTTTTTCAGGTTCCCTTTTGACATGAGAGATGAAGTGCTGAGGAAGTAAAGAGGTATAGAAAGTTTTCTGCAGATGCCAGGAACTGCAGAGAGGAGGTGTGTGGAAGGGCCATTAAGGCCAAAACTAAACAAATTTAGGGAGCATCAAATGGCTTAGAGAAAGGTATGGTCCATGAGATAGACAGGAGCAAGTGCATGGAAAGCTTTAGAAATAAAGGGCCAAACTCACCCACCTCCCCCGACTCTGGGAGAATACAATTTTATCTCCTTGTATTAATCTGGCCCCTTGCGCCACTGGAGAAATTCAGATCCCAAGGTAGAACAGGAGCTGCCTCCACATCTATCCTTCCCAGGTGGTTCTGCCTGGCTAGCGCAGCTTTTATGTCCAGTGAAGGCCATACAAACTGAGGCTGCAATAGAGATGCACTAATTCAGGGTTTAGCCTCGCCATGTCCGTCCCATGCCAGCATTGCCAGCTTTTGGAGCTGGAGTTGTTGCCCAGGCATCTCTCCACAGAGAATAGGTTGTGGTCGATTGGTGCTGCAAAAAATCCAGAAGACTTTTCACTCTGGAGAGAAGCCTGCTACCTGAGAATTGCTTCCTGATGTGAAGAGGGAACAGCTGGAGGTGTTTGAGAAATGTAGTGTTGTGGATACATTTCTTAAACATGTGAGAGGGTGGGTTGTAGGACTCTGTAATAAGGAGAGCTGGAACCTCCAAGAACTTTTAATCCTATATAGAACATACACTACATTACTTATTTTTATATACTAGCCTGGTAATCTGTTCAGTGTATTTTGTCTTTGAGCATGGGTGCTGGGGGTTAAAAAACATCCTGACTAAAATGTCATTGAAACTGGCACATTCCAGAAAACGGTTTGGTTTTGAAATATTTGTATTTTTAGACAAAAAAACACTTTGTCAAAAATTTCCCAAGCAGCTCTATTCATGACCTATCCAACCTTGGAATCCTTTGATTGGGATTCCAGCTACCAAACTGGTCACTAACTCTTCTAATGGATAGAATACATGTATTTAATGTAAAATATGTGTACTCGAGATTAAGAACAAGTTTTCAGCTGAATCATGGAGACTAGCTTTAGGTTTTTGCAATAACTGAAGGTCCCTGTTGCCAAAACCCTATACTTTGTGAAATATTCACAATTTTTTTATCTGGTATTTGACCAACTCACCATTTATATATAATCTGTGATCATATATTGATGTCTTCTTCCAAAGATAAGTTTCAAAGTTCATTACAGTGTATTCATTTAAGCTGTCATCATTAAGGGGCCCTATATGTACTGATGAGAGAATCTTGGAAATAAGTAACACCCATGTGTTTCCTCACTGAGAGAGAGAGAGAGAGATTTACTATCTGCTTAAATATTTCCTTATTGCAGAGGAAAAAAATTAATTTAAGTAAAAGAATTTCACTTCTGATTAACGACTTTTTCAGCAGTTAATTATACTATTCTTCCACTGTGTGGGATGTTAAGAAGTAAATTGTTCTGACCCTCATACATTAAATCAGACAAATGGTAGAAATATAGCACTATACAGGAATAGTTTATGGAAGGGGTTGTGTGTGTATTTATTTTATACCTTTTATACTAAAAAAAAATTCAGATAATTGCAAATACTTCTTTTAGGAATTTGTTTAAAATAAATTCAGATTTTGTGCTTCAGAGTTTAAATGCATACCAGCCTCTAAATTCCTTTAATCTGAGGCCCTTAAGGAATTGTTTTGGATGTATTTACGTGAATTCCTTTTGAGGTCAGATCACAAACTTCATCATATATTTTGCTGCAGTTTGACTTGATAAAACTGTGCTAAATTAGAGAATTTATCTCTCCTTCCTGAAAAATTAGGATCCCTTATGTTTCTCTGGAGGCTTCAGGAAAGACAAAGGAAGAAGCTAAATGTCTTCTATATCATCTAAATACAAAACTACCAACAATAAAAATAGACTTTAGCTCTGAGATTTCTGTCTCTTAAATTTTCTTTTTGCGAATATTCACTCAAAGTTTAAAAACAAATCAGTTGGAGTTTTTACTAAGTTGGAGAATTTTTGTTACAATAATTAATCCTCCAGAAACAACCAACAAAGATAAGGATAGTAGAATGCAGATCTTTTTGGATGTTGGTAAAACCATTACATTCCTAGAGCCAGATTCTGATCTCTATTAATGACTAGACTTCAGTGGGAGTGACTGAATTTACACTGCAAGACAGATCAGAATCTGGACCCAAGAGTCTAACAAAAACAAGTGCAGCAATGAAATTGGCTCCAGTAAAGAATGAAGATTGGAAAAAGAAATGATCTAGTGCAATGCATATTGCTGGACACCATCCTGTTGTGCTATTACAAATCAAGCTGCTAGTTGAAGAAAGTGGTATCTAGTCTCATGGCAGTGCTATTAATTTTTTTTTAAAAAAGTCAGTGTAAAGTTCAAGTTCCCCAAGAAGGCAACATACCTAACTGTATGGTATATCATTACAGTTCACTGTCTTTCTTTTTCCAGTTTGCTATTCCACAGGACACCCCGGAACTCACTGCTTTTTTGCGTAACTCCACTATTCCTCACTATGTTGGGTGGAGGGATGTCACCATGGTAGAACCACAAAGGAAGAGCTACGCAAAAATACTGGTGAGCTAATTGAACTATATAGTGCTGGGACTATATTCGCAAGCTATACAATGTGACTGTTGGTTTCGTCATATTCTCTTTACAGACTTTTAATTTCCTACTGTTCTAAGTGACAAGTAAATGATGGAGCAACTGATTTTTAAATCTCTTGTTTTAACTATGTATTATATATTGCACCATTTACAGACAAATTATGACAGATTCTTTACACAAGGAACTTAGAGTCTAAGGACCCAGTACTGCGGTTGGGTCCACGCATGCAGACCTCTCTACCACTGCATTGCCTCAAGTGGCATTTGGGCAGGCTCAAGGATCGCACACACATGCCTCCACCCACTCACTTGGGTCTTTCACCAGATCATGGCCTAAAATAATGAAACATAGTAACACTTTTAAAATCTATGCATATATCTTGTTAATGGGGCTTTAACATTTTCATAAAATTCTTAAACTCAGCTACTGAAATACACCAAAAATAACAGCTCTGTCCCATAACTATTGTCAAGTGCAAATATTCATTCAATAAATACTCAAGACGTCTGGCTTCAAGAAATGTCAAGTCTTTTGTTCTTTAAAGTATCACAAGCCATCAAAATAGTTCTGGTATAACTTCGCAGTGTTTTCGTTTTCATGGGTAAATATCTAACTAATCAAAAATGCAGGGTCTGTAAAATGTTGGCAACAGCAAACACCTCTCAGCCAGTGTGGCAAAATAGCGCTGAGTACCAGTCTCAAAACCTCCTGGGACATGAACATCTGGATGATAACATGCTGTCAGTCTGGTTTTTGTTTTTCATACATTGAGTACGCCACATTTTAGAGTATTTAAGCATCACAATTACTAGTTCATTTTGCTTGGAGGCTATATTTCTAGATCGGTGACCCTGAGGCCAAAACTGGGATTCTTGTGGCCATCATTTCCATTTATTTTTATTAACCCCAGCCCGAGTTTCTTTCCTGCTGTCCAGTTTCCAGTTAAATGGTTCGCTGTCAGCATATGTTTGAGCTCCTCGCTATCACCAGAATTTGTCACAAATAGTCAGGAAAAAAAGAACTCCACAGGCCTACGCTCTGCTTGTAAAGTAACAAAAAAAGTCTTTACATTATGTCTGAAAATGGAATTTGACTATTTTGTTAAATGGGGGGAATCCAAATCTGAAATTAATTAATGACTTATTTTAATTAAAAATGGAATCACAGAAGTACTGATTTCATATACCTATGGTGGTTGTGTCCTGCATAATTCTCCCATCATCAGAAAGACCAACAACGTCACACTTTGGAAATAATTTTGATTCTAGCAAGACTGCAAAAAAACCTAGCCTTTGGAAGACATACCATTCGTGCCACAAAACTTTTAATCCATTTCTCAGTAATGCCTTAATTATCAGTTATATTTCTCTGTAACTAGTCTCTTATGTTGTCAGCATAGAAATGACTTCTGCAACTGTAAATGGTTAACAAAATGTATAAGTATGTACAGTATTTGCATCTTATTATGTACTTTAAAATAATAAGAACAGAGGTTTGTCAGCAGCTTGATCCAGACAGACAATATTAGATTGATTTCACAGAAACACAGGAGTTCCCAGTCCGGATCAGACTAGCAGTCTAACTAGTCCAGGATTCAGTCTCTCACAGTAGCATTAGCCAGATGGTTAGGAAGGTGGCATATGCAGCAGGCGTATGTAAAGTATGGAGATGTTTGGTAGTCTCTCGCTAGTCATGTGGTGTGTTTTTAGGCTAGAAAAACAAGCCAATGTATGGTTTTGTTAGTTGATGCTGGTTTTTGCCATTAGCCCATTTGACCAAGTGCTATCTTTAAGACTGGTTAAAAACTTTCCATGAATATTATTTTTGCTGACAAACTGGATTTTTAATTACATTTAAAATATTCATGGAAAGTGTCTGTTTTCCATCAAAAAATATGACTTTTCATCTGAATATCAAACATCTTTTGGATAAAAACTGAAAATTTTTAATTTTCAGCCCAAAAATCTGTTTGGTTTTCAGTTTTTGATGAAAGTCATTTTTTTACAGGGAGAAGCATTTTCCAACTAGCCCAAATCCTGTCCTGTCTACTAAACAATGGTTTCTTTCCTTTTTACCTCTCGTGGTTTCAGTATACTGAAGACTATAAAGGACTAAATACATTACTAAGAAAAATAGGAATGTGTGCTCAGGTCTTCAACTTTCAGCCAAAAATCAGGCTTTTTCCATAGTAATGATTTATTTTTGTTAATATGTGTGTTTGTTCTCTGTAATTAGACATTAAAAAGAAAACAGATGAAAGGTTAAATAAAGCTGGTTAGAGAATGACTGAATAGGAAGAATTAAATATGTATATCCTCTACAATAGGTACTGTAAACAAGGCTTATAGCGTGAGACTCTTCTGGGGATGTGGAAAGTAGAGAGGTCGTGCACAGCCTCTACTTAAGATGTAATGAGAGAGAGATTTATGGGGAATATTGTTATACTGATGTAGCACTATAGCTAGGCATGACTCTTTCTGGAATATGTTCAGACATAATAAAATATATTAGCTCCCTATTCCCGAAGGTAGTTAGTTACCCAGTTTTATTAGAGAATGGTCTCTGAAACAGGATGTTCTTACAGAAAGTACATTATAGCACTAGTGAAGTGCTGTTGTGTGTAGAGGCAATACCTTTGCTTTATGACAATGAAAACCACTTTGCATCGCCATTGTGAGTAAACTATGTAGCAGCGAGAAAAGAAAATGGACTAGTCAAAATATCACCTTTCCCCTGAACTGAGTCCAGATCTTTTAGGGCACTTCTACACAGCATTTTGGATCCATCCTCCTCCCTAGATTTCAGAGCCTGAGCTCCAGCTCAAGTCACAATTTCACAGTGCTGTCTATACATTTTTAGAATGCTAGTGCAAGCCCTGCTAGTCCAAGTCTGTCAGCCCAGGCTAGAAAGCTTGCTCCCACACAGTCCAAAATGCTGTGTAGACCTATCCTTAGGTTTAGATCTATTTGGATAAATACCCCAAACACACTCTGTGACCTCCAACAGGCCTTTGGCTTTTAGTTTCCACTCCCTGTGAGCTGCCTTCCATTCCATTTGCCCAGTACATCACTATCTTTTTCTGTCATTTCCCCAGTAGATCCCCTTCTCCAACTCTTCGTCCCTGTCCGTGAGTTCCAACCAGCTCCTTACCTTGGCTGGTAACATTTCCATTCCAGACTCCAGCAGGTCTATAGTCTTGGCTAGGGCCAGCTGGCTGTTGTATGCAGTTGTGTGTTTTCTAGTCTTTCCCATCCAGGATCACTGTTCGCCAGGAAAGCTTCATAGAACATAAGGCTCAAATAGAGCAGCTAATGAAGCTCAGCAAACATGCTGGCTTTACAATCTAAATTTCACCAGGAAACTTAGGAGTTTCAGAGAAGGAGGTGAAGTTTTGAGAGTGTAGATATGGAGTTTGGGAGTCAGAGAAGAGACAAGGAACTGGCTGGAGGGGCAGAAAGGGGAAAGAGGAATAAACAAGATTTTGTTAAACAGTTGGATTTTCTAAGAATTCTTCAAACCAGACTGGTGAATGCTATTAGCTTTGTCATCGCTAACATATGTAAAGGGTTGTATTCATAGGTAACTTAGAAGAAGCCCCATTGTGATTATTCATTTCTCACAAAAGCTCTTCAGATGTCTTCTGTTGTACATTGCTATTACATTAAATTCTTGAAGATGCATGATATTTAATACATTGAGAAACAGGGTTTTTTTCCTTCAATTTAGAGCAGTTGAGTAATTAAATCTGTGAATAATTAAATGTGTGTATTCTCACATTAGCCTTGTTACAAAAACATTGTTATAATTTCATTTTACTTTTATACAGAACTGTACAAACGTGAAGTGTTTAATAATCTCGTGTACAGTGGGACAGCTAGAAAGAGGAAAGAGTGCAGCACTAAAAATCAGATCTCGGTTATGGGCCCAAACTTTCCTACAGGTAATGTAAATTTGTGAAACTATTTTTACACACAAAAAAGACAATTTTATTTGTCTGTTTATTTTAAGATAGAGATAGATAGATATATATATATATATATATATATATATATAGTGTGTGTGTGTGTATATAATGATCTTAACTTGTGAATCTTATTGTCATCACTTTGTTTTGGGGTAAATCTCTCTGCTTCATGCTTATGTCAGACACATACTGCTAATTTCTCCCTCCTCTGAATATTGAGTCCATTTCAATTTTACTTTGCCAGTTTTTACTGCATATTCCATGTTGATCTTTATCCCCATCTTACTTGACTTTCCATAGTATATCTGTTCATAGGCTTCTATTGATCCTCCCAGATCTATCAGCTTGTTGACCTACCTGTGGCTTTATTTTATAACTGGTATGAATTCTCAGCAAGGGTATGTTTCTCCATTTTCTTGGTTCTCATATGTCTCAGAGCCATACAGCTGATGATGAATGCTCTGTATGCAGTTTAAAAATTAAAAGTTATCATTCTCTTGTCAGTATTGTCATGGTTTAAGTGTTAGACCCACATGTTACATTTACATGCAGAGCTGAATTGTAGCATTTAGCCATAACTGTGAGTATGGGGGACAGTGCAGAACTCTCAGAGAGAGTGATCCTTAGGATGGCAATCCCCTCTGTCAACTCGTCACTCTACCTCAGAGGGAGTGTGCACACACTACATTAGTTTTTAGTAGGGTGCAATGTATTCTCTTCTCTGCAACAGGCCAGGTGAATAAACTAATGCACAGAGTCAGAAGCTGAGAGAGGCCATGGCCCTGCCTTCTCTCTGCTTCTCCCATCCCCCCTGGGGTGACTGGTACTCAGAGGCAGCTGTCCCCCAAAAGGAGTATCCCTACCCTGTGCATGCAATGTGGACCTGAGGGGAAAGCTAGAGCCAGGAACAATCCATACCAGCTGATGCCATACCTCAACTGTGGAAGCAGACAGAGTCTTCTCCACAATGGCAGAAATAACAAGTCTTGTCCACAATTAACTTCTCCAGTAGTGTTATGGAGCTGTGCTGGCATTTTCTACGATGTCCTTTACAAGTTCTCCTCATGAAGGCATGTTTCTGTAGTCTAGAATTATGCACAAGCCAGTCAACTTTGACCATTATAATCTAAAGCAGAAGAAAACGTTGGCTTCTCTTTGAACAACAACTAAACCCCTGAAAGTCCTATATGCAAATCTGAAATGCAATAGAAACCTGTGACTTTCCAAACATGTCCGTACAATACTAGAATCAGTTATTTGTTCTTCTTGGAGACTACATTTAACCTGGATCCCCCCTCCTCCACTCCTTCAACTTGGAATGCACAAATAGAAAGATCATTCCTCAGCATCCCTCCTTTGTTCACAGTGGGTATGGAAACAGGAATGCCTAGTGGACCTAAGATCAGCAGAAAGAGAGTTGGAAAATAACCCAGTGAGGACAGGAGTTTGAAGAGCCTTGGAGTTAACCTCTCCTTTCTTCCATCACCAGAAGTGAATAAGGGAAGATCCTGTCAACATGTTCTTTCTACTGGTCTCCATGGAGGAACTAGAGAGCAGATAGGAGGGTGTTCAGCCAAATTTAAACCAGTCCAATATCTAATGGTCCTGGGTTCTAAATCAATACTGAGCCAAATGCACATAACTCTGGACATCCTTACCCCTCGACATTTTATTGGTCAGCAGTGAGCATTTAAAGATCTAAACAAAAGGAAATTTTGCCTGTCAAGACCTTAGTTCAGGTTCTGTGTTTCTTCTGCCACAGTTAATGGCAACACTGACACCTAAAACAGAGCTGTGAGCTGCATGTCTTACTTTGCTCTGGGGATAGTGATGGCAGCCCAATTCAGTAACAAAGGACCTGGTTTGAAATGATTTTTTTTTATTTGTAAGTACACTTACTTTCTCCTAATGATTTGGGATCCTAACTAATTTTTATTTCCGTTTTTTAGTTTACAAGCACCTTATTTGAATTATAGAAAAAGGTTCATATTTTGCAAACACAAACAAATCAGTTCATAAAGAGGGACTAAGGGCCCTCATTTTGGATTTGTTTAATGAATCATTTATTAGTGATGAGCAAACATTGAAAGCTTTGGTTCAGATAAAACTCCAGAAGTTTGGATGCTTCTCTCAACTATCTTAACCTCTTGAATCTGGAAAACTGGGCTGGAGATCTTGTGGGAACAGGCTCCCTCACCAGATTTACAGTGCTTCCTGCTCATGTTGTCCAGAAAATACCATTAAAACAGTTTTTCTTGATGTATATGGACATTTCTGTTTCCAGAACGTGGAAGTGCAGAGCCAGAAGATGGATATAATGCAAAAGTAACACAGGGTGTTATTTTCTGAGGTTAAAATTTTTTTTAAAAAATCCCATTTGATATTTGGACACTAGTTTGGAATTACTCCTTATTATGTTCTACTCAATCAGTTCACCCATCCATAATATTTACTAAGAACCTACCTGTCTAGCTAATGTTCTTATCCTGAGCTATCACCATGGCAACTGAGCGCTGGAGAGCCCAAGTATTCAGCCACATAGAGTTTTTCCTCCCTCTTTATCCAGAAGCAATCTAGAAGTGCTGTTTGTAGTGAGGTAACTAACATCTGGCATTCTGGACTCAACTGAAAACTAACAAAGAAATACACCTGCCAAAACAAACATCCCACTGCACACACTTCTCCCCCAGGGAGAGAGTCAGAGAAGAAACAACTTGTGATAGATGTTAGTCACGTTACTTAATGCACTACTGGAAAGTACTCGGGTACTACAGTGGTAAGCATGATATATGAACTTGAATAGAACAGAGCTCTGGATTTGTTCTGCAGCTGAAATTCAACCATTTCCTTAAGGGTCAAATCTTGATCTCGCAAACACAGAAAAGGACTTTGTCTGCAACAAGAGTCAATGGCTGGAAGTTAAAACCTAAGACATGAGGCACACATTTTAAAATGAGACTGATTAGCAATTGGAACAATCTACTAAGGGAATTGATGGATTCTCCATCTCTTCAATTCTTCAGATCCAGACTGAATGTCTTTCTAGAAAATAAGCTTTAGTCAAACCCAAGTTATTGGGCTCATACAGAGGTAAGTGGATGAAATTCTATGGCCTGTTTTATACAGGAAGTCAGACTTCATAATCTGATGTTAACTTCTAGTCTTAAAATCTATGAAAGCCAAAATAAAGGTGCACATTTTACAAATTGCCCCTGGCAAAGGGAAAGCCAACCTGTTGATAAAGTACCATAGAGTATTAAAGGTAAAGAAAATGTGCATTACCCCCTCCATAAGATGCAGTGTGAAACCACGCTGGACCACCTATATAGGAATGCTGACTAGACTCCCAGTGGAGTTCCTTGCCCATGGGAATTGAGCAATCTCTTATATCCATAGGACGGAGCAGATTGTGCCTTTCCCCTGCTTTGGCCCAGCTCCACAAACAGGTGCAAAGGAGCAGTTGGAGCCATGACCCTGCATCCTTTCTGCCTGCTTTTTGGAAGGGAAGCAGGAGTGAGAAATCCCTGTGTTTTCCAGAGTGCAGAAATTGCTGCTGTGTGCAAGAACCTTTTGCTCACTCCTCTGTCCATACATAGCCATGCTTCCAACCTAGACTTTGTATGGCCTGTGATTGCTTTAGCTGTTTTGCCTGTGTCCTTATGAACCATTTCTGTTTCTTCTACCTCTCTTCTAAGATAACTTACAAGCCTTAGAGATGCTCACAAAGATTCTCTTAAAGGAGCAGGAGCCTCTTCTGCTTAAAAGCAAACATTGTCTTGAGAGAGTGCTAGTACTTCATCTAGTACTTCACCTCGTGTCTAAGAAGCTGCCAGAAAAAGATACTCTTCCCCTCCCCGCCTTTTGCATCCACCCTTCCCTACAGGGGCAATAAAAAGGAACTAGCCTGAGAGACGGCAGGCTGCCACTCTTCCCTTTTCCAGAGCCCCTTTTACAATTAACAGCAATACAGGCACAGCCATAAAAGACTACATCCCGTAATTAATTTCCTAAAAAAGTCATCGTGCTCTGGAAAAGCCTGTAAACGTCCAATTCCCAAGACGATCCCACAAGTAAATAAAAATCCACCCAAAACATTGCAGCTTGGAACATATTATCTAGGTTAAAATCTAAGAACTAGCCTCCAGTCAATCTTTAGGATTAAACCATAGCCCAAGGGAATCGGTATGGTCTCTGGAGTTATTGCTAAACAAGAAACAGCGTACCAGGGTAAGGCTGAACTACAGTCATTGTTCTGTATTGGTAGGTACAGTATATTCTTTGTAAAGATCATGACCTCTTCATTTATAATACAGCACAATGTATAACTTATGTGTTAATGTTATTTCTGCTTTTTTGTACATGTAACATTTAATTGTACAATTTGCAAGTGCAAAAGTGCGGAGGTAATATTAACACACAGCAGTCCTGTGCTGTATTGTAATATAAATGAAGAGGAGATGATCTGCAGAAAGAATTGTTTGTACTTACTAATACAGAAAAGTTTATATTTATAGCACAATCAACCATGTCACTGTATACATCATTTCCCCCTTGGTTATATTAGTACAATCCTGATGAGAAATTGATCCAATGTGGTTCATGCTAGGCTTAACAATTCACATTTCCTTTCAAAGAATGTACAGATCTGATTGTGTATTTTGTCATCCTTGGCATTCAGTCATATATAATCTCTCTTTTTTCCCCATGTGGTTTAACTGACAATTGCTGACCTTTTTGCCTCATGGCAGTTGTCATCTGTCACCTTAAAATCAAAAAATTTATCACAAATTGCAGTTTTAAGAAGTGCAATAATTAGACATGTTTGAGTAAACAAAGTAGCTCTGAGTGTCCGAACTAGCCAATGAAGATAGGGAAAGATGTTGTACAGAGGCCAAGAAGCAGAGCTATTTCTGGCTTTATTTCAAAGCTTGGATGTAAATAAGAATCACCACATAAGCTAACTAATGGATTCAGACTTGCTGAGCCAGCAAATCATTAAATGCCTGATTAATGAAAAAAATAACCTTACATGGTCATGTTACACTGTGTTCCATTAGGGCTCTATCATTTCTTTAATTTATAGTAAAGATGTTTATCTAATAGCTTTCATTATTCAGCCCATGGTGGCTGAAATGCCGGTCATGGCAAGTTGTGGTACTAAGCCAAACCTTTAGAGGGAGATCCATGGAGATCTTGCCTGATGTTCTTTGACCTTTGCTTAATGGGTAAATTTTAATGTAGTGTGTGTGAATTGGCAATGAAACAGCTGCTCTGAAAATGTATCCCTAAGTGGTGAATTTGTACCATTTTTCTGATTTGTAACACCCTTCCAGACTGCAGTCTCTTCGGCCAGTTATCCACCAGCACAGCAGGAAGCAGAGCACAGCTCTCTTTACTGTTGTTTAAATCTGTGTTAAAAGTGCCTGAAAATTATAAATAAATTTCCTCCCAAGCACTCACAGGGCCTGAAAAATTCTGTGTAGGAATGGAATTGGCTATATAGGAGATAGTGGAACAAAGCCTAGAGAATATGCATGATTCCACAGAAAGGTTTTTGTTCTCCCTTCCTTGGCCCTTACATAAATCCACACATTTGGAATTGGCCATGCCTGTCTGCATGGACTGCAATAACTAGAAAAGAAAAAAAATCACATCTTGGTGTGAGCACCCACGTGTGTGCAGAATGGCTTTGTCATCTGGGAGAAGGATTCTGTCCCTGCTTGACCCCCTTCAGCTCCACTCAGAAAACCTAGTTCTCTATGCAGCGAAGGGGATTTGGGCCTAAGGGAGGCCTGCATGTAATTATCTAACACATTATTCTGCAACCAAGCCAAGTTCCCTAAGAATAGACTGGCAGAGTCTGGCAGCCTGCACAGTAACTTTACGTGCAAGGGAAGCCATGAAAAATCAGATGGGAGAGGTCTTATTGATCTCATAGGCCATATAGGAAGTTTATGTAGCTGATTTTGATTCAAGAACTAATAGCCATAAGTTTGTGTTCATCTTGCAGCACCAACATAATGACACGGAAGTCAGGGGTCAAGAGATTTTGCCTTCCTTTCTTTAGTTTCAAGGTATCTTTATTCATATGAAAACAAAATAAGTAAAAGGAAAAAATCAATGGCTGAAAATATTGGGATGGGGAGTGATTCACGGAGAGGAATGGAGGTTTGATGAGGAAAATCCCACCAACTGGGTTGTATTGGGGATGGAATTTTGTTGAGGCATTGCTACTAGTTTTGATTTTATTGTATTATTATTTAAAATAATGTCAAAGGTGCCCAGAGCAGCAGATGGGTGTCTTATAGTATATTATAAATCTTAAGAAACAAATGCATAATATATATCAATTATCCTTAAAACCTGTATTTTTAAAATGCTATGAAACCCTGGCAAAATTGCTGTCTTTTATTTCAATTCAAAATATTCCATTTAAATGAATGAAAAATGCACAAAACGTTCAGTACAAGGGGTCATATGGATCAAGGTAAATGGGTGTGTTGATTTCTGCAAGAATATGCATGCCTGACATAAATAACATGTACTTCATGATGATCATAAATTCACTACTTTTAAAATGTAATATCATAGTAAATTGTTGCATAATCCTCATTACTTGCATTTATTTAGAGTCACTATTTCTTGGCAGTTGTTCTGTTCCTAGGTGGTGTGAGTAATGGAGAGAAAGTTAACAAATTCCCAAAGCACATATTTAAATGGTAACAGTAAATTGCTCACTCTCTTCTGTGTGTGCCAGATGCCAGTGGAAATGAAGGGGAACATGTTGCAATGAGGCAGGACTGACATTGTTAAACCAGCACTGTCAGGAAACATGATTTCATTATACAGCAAGCTTCAGTTCTGTGGAGTGAGCTCAATTTCATCACAAGGCCTACAATAAGGAAAATACATAACCATCCAATCCTCCACTGAGAGAAGTTTCAGTGTACTGTACCTGAAAGGAGAAGACATCTCAGAAATAATAAGCATTCCTCAAGGCTGCAGTGGCACTTTGGAACTCATTTGTGGGGTGGAGCACCACTACAGGTCAAAGGAGACCACTTACCAGACTCACGTTTCCTGTCCAATTGGCTAAATTTGCTTCTTGCCTTCTCACTCTCCCCCAGTATCACGACCTGAAGGCCTGAACTAATGTTTGTCCTGTACTTTACTCTGCACTCAGACTAAAGCGCACTCGGACTGTAGGGCACCCATTTCAAAGGCTTCCAAAACCTTATGCTCTTTACAGATTACCTCTGTGATTGTCTGGACTGTAAGTAGGGAAATACTGCACTGCACGCTTATTGGAAGCCCTTTCTGTTGATTCCAGTTACTCTTATGTTTCACAGTTGTTAAAGCAAAGGATTTAGTTTACCAAAGAGTGTGTGAGGAGCAGCATCAAACACTCCCTGAGCAAGCTGAAGCATGGCCATGTTCTGCTCTAGATCTCCCTTGCTCCCAGAGCACTGGCAGGCAGTTGCAGCACAGAGCTGGGGAAATACATGCTCTACTTATTCCACAGCTGTTGGAACCTCCACTGGCAAGTGTGTGTGTGAAGGCATTCTGCCTGGTGTGTGTCTTTATGTGTTGCATGACCTCTTTCCCCATGCTCTTAGAGCTATAACTGAGCCCTTTGCTTGTATTTCCAACCACAGGTCTCACTGCTTCCAGTAAACACTGAATATTTAAGCATGAGAGACTTGAAATGATTCTGTGGTGGGGAAAAATTTGTTCCTCAAGAATTAGTTGTGAATTATAAATAGGACTGTGTAAGAGGGAAACATAGACAGCTTCCAGTATCTACTAGGTGTTTAGACAACTAAAAGGCTTCAGTCTGCAGTTGTTCCTAACCAGATATGTTTTATTAGCACCCTATTAGCACAGGGTTTCTCAAACAGGGGTCGCCATTTATGTAGGGAAAGCCCCTGGCAGGCCGGGCCGGTGTGTTTACCTGCTCCATCTGCAGGTTCGGCCGATCACGGCTGCCACTGGCCGCAGATCACTGCTCCGGGCCAATGGGGGCTGCTGGAAGCGGCAGCCAGTAAGTCCCTCAGCCCGCGCTGCTTCCAGCAGCTCCCATTGGCCCGGAGCAGTGATCTGCGGCTAGTGGGAGCCGCGATTGGCCGGACCTGCCCAAACCCAGCCAGGGGCTTTCCCTACACAAGCGGAGACCCTGGCTACGTCTTCACTACCAGCCATATCGGCAGGTAGCAATCAATTTCTCAGGGATCAATATATCGCGTCTCATCTAGACGCGATATATCAATCCCCGAACGAGCTCCTGTCCACTCCGGAACTCCACCAACGCGAATGGTGGTAGCGGAGTTGACAGGGGGAGCTGCGCACGGCGATCTCGCACCGTGAGGACGGTAGGTAACTTGATCTAAGATACTTCGACTTCAGCTACGCCATTCATGTAGTTGAAGTTGTGTATCTTAGATCGATTCCCCCCCAGTGTAGACCAGCCCCCTGTTTGAGAAACCCTGCTTTCGCACAAACAAATTGCCCTGTGGATATATAGACTACACATAGAGTCTTTTACATTCTTAGTTGCTATTAAGTGATAAAGATTAAGGTGCAAAGCATTTCCTGGAGCTTATTGACTAGTCGTAAGGATTTGATGGCCCAAGGAACAGCCTAGGTTTATTAATCCCCAGGAAGTGCCCTACACTGAAGTTGTGATTGCTAATATAAGCTGAAAATGAAATAAACCATACACAGTAGGTGAAAGGATTTATTTTTTATGTGTGATGCATTTCTGTACAGGGCATTTGAAGAGAGTTAATGCTCTGTACTGTACACTAGCCAATCAGATTGTGTAACTTATCTCTCTACAGCCTGTTCATTTCATAATGTAACATATCCTGTCATCTTCACTGCAGAGTTCATTTATAAATCACATGCAGAATCCTACTCCAAGGTGAACAGTTGAATTCATAAACCATTTTTTCAGGCAGTAGGAGTTGTAAATTTCCTAACATGTACCATAGTAAACCACAGTAAAATATGTCAGCAGAAATGAGAAATGCCCAACTACTTATGTGACTTTGTCTAAGAATTAGAATGTTGTCAACTTCATTTTGAGGAATGGAACAACCTTTAAAAGAAGAAAATAATCTGCGACTGAGATAAAGAACAAGATGCCTGCTCTGAAGACTCTGTCTTACACAATTTAAATGCCGTGAAATCTATATAAAACATCCTTCTTATTAGGCAACCTCCTGTCTTAAGTGACTGCCCCAAACTAGTTATCTCTATTAAGTGCCAATCTAGTCCTTCTTTACAGTATTAGAAGACCACCTGTGCTGAGGAGCTGATTTGTCTGTCCCTTCCTGGTCACTTAAGGCAAATTTCTCTCTACTGTTCATTCCTAACATTGGTCTAAAGGAGCAATTTAATATGTTGTGATATTAAACATTCCACTGCTATCAATATGTTAAAACAGCTAAGTAACAGCGCAGCCAAATGAATTCCATAAGACAATAAGTGTGTTGGTTTCATGTCACCAGCATATATTCTGATATATTTGACAACCAAACTGTGTTAAAAATGGAGAGGGAGAAATTTTCAGAAGTGTGTGTGCTAACAAAGCTGCCCAACTTTGTGTGTGCTCCAGGCTCAAGCAAAAGGTCCAGGTTTCATGCATGCAGAGGTATGTGTGCACAAAAATTCTTCCCACATAACAAGCAAGTAAATAGCTAACAGAAGATAATTGGAGTCTTCTGTTTCCTTTTGCTCTGGGAAGCAGCTGAAAAGGGAGTAAACATCCTTGAACTGAAAAGGGTAAGAAAGTTAATGTCACAGGAAATCCCATAGAAAACCAACACCTTGCACATGAGAGAGAACAAAAACTAGCTAATTGAAAACTGAGTCTTGTGAAAGAAACAAAGCCCCAAAATGTGCCCTCGATTGACAGAAACATAAAGGACTTTCTATATCCTCTCCTGGGAAAGGACAGTGAGGGTTCAGAATAAAAATTAAGCACAAGTACAATTAATGGAAGAAAATGAAATATAATAACTGTATTATGGGATAGAAAGGATTTCAGGATAATCCAGCACTATAATATATAAGATACAGAATGAGATCACAAAGAGTGTCAGAAAATGGGGAGTATTGTGTTTCTTTTTAAAGTGGGTTATTAAATAAAACTATGAATTGAAAAGAACAGAACTGGCTTTCTTTACTTCTCAGCTAACTCTAGACAGTGCAGAAAGTTCATAAGTGTTTGAGGAAGCGAGAGGCTAAAAGAAAGTGAGCTTTGGATGTGTATCAGGTAACAAATATACTTGGCTCACGTTACTACGGTAATTCAGACTCCATGCCAGTTCATTCCTTGGCCACTCAACATAGTCTGCAAGCAGCTGGTGCCAAATTTTAGGGTAGCTTTGGTTAGAGGTCCCCATTTTTACATAAATCAACAGTACACACTCATCTGGAATATGGTGTTAAGTTCTGCTCACTCCTCCATCTCAGAAAGATTATAGCAGAATTAGAAGTTGCAACATAGGCAGCAAGAATGGTTAGGGAGCATGGAAAACCTCTCTTACGAAGAAAGAATGAAAAGATTCGGATTGTTTATCTGAGAGAAGAGACAGAAGGGACATAGTAAAAGGAAACAAAAAATAAACGATAAAGAGAACCTCTGTTCTAGAACCTCTGTTCTCATGAACAAGAACATTCACTGAAACTGAAAGGTGGCAGATTCAGACTGATGATAACGGAAATGCTTTCTCACACAAAGCATGATTAGCCTGCGGAACCCATTGTCATAATATATCTTTAAATCCAAAAGCTCTCAACAGGATTCAGAAAGAGATTGAACTATAGTTATGGAAAATAAGAATATCCAGAGCTATAATAGTAGATGCTTTTAAAAAAGTCAAGAGTTTTCTAAGGGATATAAACTTTCCTGCTTCAGGGCTTAAGCCAATCTCTGACTAATGGGGTTTAGCAGGAAATTTTTGCAGGGGATAGGTTATCCCTTTACTGCCTACGGCAAGTCTTGCTCTTTCCCCTGAGAGATCTAGTGGGAGACTCACTGACAGGATATTGGATGAGACAGACCCTTGTTTGAGCCCATGTAGGCAATTCCTATATTCCTTTGACCTTTAGGAAATGGAATGAAACCATTTCATCTAAAAGTTCCAGAATGAACTTCAGCTGGTAACAGTTTTTTTGTTGCTTCTGACCTGAACCAGATTTGAAACCTCGGTATCCAATAAAGACAGACCATCTCTAAATTAAAGAATCTTAATTAAAGGAAGGATGCATTTTGAATAGTAAAGGTCAAGCAGCATGTCTGGGGTTTGCTGTAGTGAGCAATGGAAAGACCAAGTAAAACTGCTATTGATGGGACCTGTATAGTGCTACATGATCATTCTGCATTCCTATTGCAATTACTGATGGACTTTAAAAATACAAATTGTTTTGTTTATATTTTTTGAATCACTTTTATGTTAAAAGTACCAAAATGGGTAAATTAAGCTAACCATGCTTATTTCTATAGTCTTAGACTGTCATTCTTCTTTGAGATGGTATGGCCAATTCATATTAGATCAGCAAGGAATCCTAACTCCTTCCTGACAGTTTGAAAACAGGCCTGGAAATCTGAAGATGCACAGAGCTTGTCTTGAGATTGGAGATTAGTTTTGAAGTGTAGCCTTTAAACATAACATGTGTACTCCCAAAACCCCATATTTGCAGTCACAAATCTTCTATTGTACTGGTAAATATGTGCACTTTTTGAAGGTGCATCCCTCATCACCTCCTTTGAAATGCGTGCAGTATTTAGGTTTTCAGCTTCACGCTTCAATTGTTGTTGTCATTGTATTGTGGTATCGCCTGTAGGCCCCAGTACCATTGTGTACAACAAAGAGTTTACAGTCAAAATATGTGATGTCTGTCTTGTATAAATCTTCAAATTTATATGTTTTCCTTGTAAATCTGTTTTTATATTTCCAGAGAAATAATTACCAGTATACCCTTTCCTCCAATGTGTCCTTTGAAGTTAAGAAGATGCCATATAAAGTGCAGCCGGCAAAACACCCTGAGGGAAGCATAGCAGTAAGTATCACAGAAAATATGTGAAGATTTAAGCACAGGAATTACTTTGGTCATCCTGATCACAGTTGTGAAGGTTTTCTATATATATGGAAAAGCAAAACCAGTATTTCCTGTGTTTCCAGTGTGAGTTTCTTGAATACTTTTTAAATGAAACTTCCTTATTGCTCATGTGTACCTGAAGCTGATATGACAATGAACTCCATTTTAAATTAATTACTCAGTTCTTTAACAAACTGAGTGCATTGTGCATTGCTTTAACTTCAATGATGTTAGACTTTTCGTGCAGAAAAATCTTTGTACCATCAAAGCCAACTCTAATTACCTCTGTAATCTCTTACTGTGGTCAAACAATCTGAAGGGAAAACCTTGTGCAACTTTCACCATCTTGTCTCTGTTATGTTCATTGTTTTTAAACACGTTACTGGTCTCCTCCCAATCAGCAGCATGCCTCAAGAGTATAAAGTATGTTCCACCCATAGAACCCTCTGTCCTTGTTTGTCATGGAGTCACTCTTTAATGTCCTGATTTCCAAAAGGGCCTCCACTCATCCTTTGGATTTCCACCTTCAAATAATTGCAGGTTTGTGATATCTAATTATATCATTTCCCCTTAAAATAAGGTAGTTAGATTTCTAGGAACTCCTCCTGCCCCTTACTTTTAGAGAGGGGGAGGTTTAGGTGAGCCTGGTTTATTGGGGAAAGGAGTTCTGGGACTCAATTTTTGTGTAAATTTTTTGCTGTGACCAGAGCAAGGACAGTCAGAACAGGAGTTGGGAATCAGGCCAAGTTGGGTACCAGAAGGTCAGAGTCTGAGACAGGCCAGATGGCAAACCCAGAGTCTGGCATCAGGAGGCAGGCAGGATAAGGAGGTAGGCAGGGTCAGAAGCCGGAGTCTGGTGGCACTCACACACAGGGTCTGAAGCAAAGCCAGGCAGGCAGTCTGTGTTGTTGCTTAGACAGTTCCCTGTCATGGTGTCAACCAGTCAGTGGGATACAAGGAGCGATCACTCAGGTCCTGCTAGGTATTTCCAACTGAGCCCAGCCTCATAGGATCCTCCAATGGGAGCGCAGCCTAAGTGCCCTGTGATGATGGGAAGGCATCAACAGCCCAGAATCCCTATGGTCCTCGGTTCTAGACCTGCAGGTTCTTCCATTATTTTGAGAGACGGGAAGCGGAGTTTGAAGGTAACCAAGTTAATCTATTGGAACTGGTGGTCCAGTTTGTGGGAGAGTCTCCTGGTCTGGAGGTGTTTGTCAGTGAGCCATACCTTTTGGCCTACCATAAATACTTCTAGGTGGTTTTTGTGTTCTCCCTGAATCAGGTGCATCTATTGGAACCATTCAATGGCAGCAGGGTTTGATGAGGCTGCTGGTAACGTTGGGGGGAACTGTAATTAGCAAAGAAGGGGCTCTGACCCATAGAGGCATGGTCAGTGTTATTGTAGAAAAACTGCATATGGCTTGACCAATTGTCTTGATGATAATTTATGAAGCACCTCAAGTACTGCTCCAGTACTTGGTTCACCTGTTGTTTGTTCATCTGTTCGTGGGTAGTATGTGATTGAGCAGGATAACCAGAATCCAGTAGCCTGCGTGCTTCACCCCAGAAGCAAGAGCTGAATGGTGGGCCTCAGTCAGAAATTGTATGGTCTGAGAGTCCATGGAGTCAGCCCATATTGTGCAGTAGAAGTTGGGCGGTTGTCTTGGCAGAAGGCAGGTGGTTGCAGGAGATGAAGTGGGCCATTTTGGTCAGGTGATCCACAACCATTAAGACTACATTGTGACCATCAGATGGTTGGAGTTCCATGATAAAGTGCAGGTTGATGGCAGAACACGGCCTAGCTGGAGTCTCCAAGGATACCAAGGTGCCAAGGGGTCTATTCTGAGATATCTGGGTACAAGCACAGCACTCGCAGGAGTCTATGTATGCTTGGACCTCAGCTTGCATGTGGGGCCTGTCATAGTATACTTTCCTCAATCTGAACCTTAGAGTCCAAAAATGAGGTACTAGCATGAATTCCTCTAAGCTTAATTACCAGCTTAGATCTGATACGCTGCCACCAATCAGGACTCTGAGTGCCTGATAAACTCTGGTCTCCCCAAAACCTTCCCTGGGGACCCCCAAGATCCAGACCTCCTGGATTCTTGATACAAGGAAGTGAAACTCTTGTTCCCTTACTTAGTGCCATCTTCTAGGCTTTCCCTCCCTGCGGTTATCCTGGAAGTTACTGATTTCAAGCTCCTTGAATCTTTAAAAACAGAGGCTTCACTCAACCCAGAGGCATTACAGGACCTCAAGCTCGGTGAATCATAAACAACAGGATTCCCCCTTCCCCTCCCTTCTTTCTTCCCTGCTCCCCACCATCTTCCCTGGTAAGTTACAGGACTCAATTTCCCTTGAGCCTCAACTGGGAAAAATCAAACAGGTCTTTAAAGGAAGGTTTTAATAAAAGAAAGAAAAAATTAAAGAAATCTCGTAAATACAAGACTGTAATATTACCGGGTCTTTTTCAGTCTATTAGACACCAGTGAGAAAGCCTCTCCCAGCAAAATACAATTTTATAACACACTTCCAGCCAAACATACCACATCTGCCAAATAAGAAAACCAATTTAAAAGACTATAACGCCTTTCTACCTTTAATACTCACTATTCTGCATATATTAGAGACTGTAGCAGGGAGATTTGGCAAGAAACCTGGTTGCACATTCTAGTCCATTCCAGGGCTCAGAGGACAAAGCAAGCCAAAACCAAAAAACAAAGGCTCCCTCCACCGAGATTTTGAAAGTATCTTGTTTCCTGATTGGTCCTCTGGTCAGGTGTTGCAAGTCACTGTTTGTTAACCCTTTACAGGTGAAAGAGACATTAACCCTTAGCTATCTGTTTATGACAGAGCCACCAGAAAAAAATGGGTAACTATGCAAGAGGTCTTCCAGCAGCCGAAGCAACCTACCATTGGAGCGCCATGGCACAGTCGTAGCACTTCCATTTGGGGGCACCCTCAGGACACACACACACTCGTCAAAGTACATTACCCCATCCCACAGGGAGTAGCATATCTTGACCCCTAATGGCAGGGACTGTGTCCCTTTGGCAAGCAGGTCTTTCTTTGAGGTGGACTGGATGGGGGAGAGCAGGTTTTGCTGAATTGTGTTGCTGGTGAAGTTACCAGGCTTGAGGAGGTAAGGGCCTCGAAAGTCAATTATTTGCTTCCCCTGTAGTATTCCCCTTCCATGACAGAGTATTGACTTTCTCATTTCTACTTCCTTGCAGTAGGTAGTCGTGAACTTGAACTGAGAAAAGAACAAGGCCCACCTTAAGTGCCTTGGTTCAATGCTCAGGCCATGCAGAGGTATTCGAGGTTCTTGTGGTCAGAGAAGACCTGAACTGAGTGCCAAGCCCCCTTGAGGTGGTGCCACCATTCTTAAAACACCATTTTTATGGTGAGCAGCTTCTTGTCCAGTATTTAATAGTTCATCTCAGTGAGGATACATTTCTGGGAATACAATGCACAAGGGTGCAGAACTTACTGGGGCCCGACGTGCTGTGAGAGTACCACCTTTAGGGGCCATGTTGGACACATCTGCTTCCATTATAAATGGATAAGTCAGATCAGGGTGTGCCAGGATCAGGCTGCGGTCAAGGCAGCTGGTCAAATACAAGCTGGTCTTTGGGCGACTCAGCAAATTGCAGAGCTTTGCAGAGGAAGGAAGTCAGAGGAGTTATTAATTGAGAGAAGTCAGTGATGAATCTTCTATAAAAATTTGCAAAGTCCAGGAAGCACTGAAGTTCCCAGAGGGCCCTGCGTGCTGTCTAGTTGCAGATGGCTTCAACCTTCTATGGATCTATATAGATTCCTTCTGAGGAGATGATGTATCTCAAAAATTCAATGGTGGCCTGGTTGAAGGTGCATTTTCCAGTTTGGCATATGACCTATGTTTCTGTAGTCTCCCCAGCACAGACCAGACATGGTGGTAGTGCTGCTCTGGGTTCTCAGAAAATACCAGGTAGATAATTACACATCAGTCCAGGATATCACTGAATATGATATTTATGAAATACTGAAATGTTACAGGGGCATTAATGAAGCCAAACAGTGTCATCAGGTATTCAAAGTGCCCATATCGGGTACGAAAAGTTGTCTTCTGTTCATCCCCAGGCTTTATGTGCACTAAATCGTATGTCACCCAAAGATCTAGTTTTGTGAAGATCCTGGCAGTCGCAGGCAGTTCAGCAATTCCAGAATGAGGGGCAAAGGGTACCAGTTATGTATGGTCACTTGGTTCAGTGTGCGATAGTCTAGACAGAGATACAGTGACCTATCGTTCTTCTTCACAAAAAGGACTGGTACCCCCATTGGAGAGAGCTATCTCTGAATGAAGCCCTGGGTGACATTTTCTTGTATATACCCACATAGTGCTTCCAGCTCTGGTTCAGACATGGAGTATATTGATCCATAGGGCATCTTTGCACTGGGCTGTAAGTCTATCAGGCAGTCATAGTTTCTATGTGGGGGTAGTGAGTCTGCATTCTTCTTCCCAAACACATCCAGGTAGTCGTGGTACTTATCAGAGGGGCTGAGGTTCTGGCCTGGAGGCACTTCCCTGCTGTCCAGGGTTCTGCTTCTGAGGGTCTCCTCCAATCCTGGGGCCCTGGGTTTGGATCATTTGCAGGTTGATTGCTTCATTGGAGGCACACTTTCTGACAGTATTCAGAGGAGAAGCTAATACTCCTCTGCCACCAGGAGATACATGGATCATGCCATTTCAACCAACAAATGTTGAGAATTATCGGGAAGAACAGGGAGCAGATCACATCAAAGCATATTGTTTTTCAGTACCCTTCCACTATGGCCTCTGAAGGGATGATCTCCCCAGTCACAGGTCCAGATGACAGGGTGACCCATCAATAGTTTCCACCAGGTCTGATGTGGGTTTTGACCAGAAGGAGATCTGCAAGGTATTGGTTGCTTCATCATCTATAAAGTTGGCAGCAGCCCGGGTGTCCTCATTGCTAGTTCTGGGGGGATCTGCTGCACCTGCCCCAAGCCCCAGGTGGGTGGGATTTTCCACACAGAGAAGCTCGTCTTTTACCTTATCATTGAGCCCCCAGCAGAACTGGTAAAGGTGGGCCACCTCATTCCATTCAACATCAGCCACAAACCATCAGAAGTGGGCAGCATAGGTGATGACTGGCCTTTGACCCTGGCAAAGCTTTCGGAGGGCAACCTCTGCAGAGCAGCCACAGTGTGGGTCATCAAAGATGCTTGTGGAGTGAGCTGCGCCACCTGACCCTGCCAATGGGCTACTTCCTTACACAGGCTCTGTGCTTCCAATGCACAGTGCGTAGCATGGGTCTTTAGTGTGAAGTTCTTGCCTGCAGACAGGTGACTTGGTCCAGCAACTCATGGGCCCTCAGGGGGCTGCTAGTTGGAAGGCAGCCCATTCTCTCCATCATCTGTGAGGGGGTTGGATGGATTTGGGGGCAAGGGTGAAGGTTGGTCTGAGCAAACTGTCATGAGTGGGGCGTGAGTAGTCAGACCTAGTGGGAGTCGTGAGTCAGGAGCAGAAGGAGTCGTGAGTCAGGCTGAGTTGGGTACCTGAAGGTTAGAATCTGAGATAGGCCAGAGGGCAAACCAAGAGTGAAGCATCAGGAGGCAGGCAGCATCCAGCCTAAGCCTCTTGTGGTGATGTGGAGACATCAATGACCCAGAATCCTCTGTGGTCCCAGTTTCTGGCCCTGTGGGATTTTACATTTTTGTTGATGCCAAAGTACTAAATTTTGGGAATAAAGTAGAAGAGTCTGTTCATGCAGGTGTCCAATTTTATTTTTTAAACGAGCGCAAGGGAGAACTCATTTGCCAGTACTAACTGAAATAAATAAATAAACATGTCAGTGCAACGTAGGAGTCCAAAACCTGAAGTCTTTTTGTTCCACATATTTATCATTCTCAGTCCTCCTTCTTTACAAAAGATATAAGATTAATCAATTCAAACCTAAAATTAAATCTTGAGCCAACAGAATATAGTCTGTCTTCCAATGAGTCCTATTAAGGAACAGAATATTTTCTGGCCCATAAAACCAGTATAGTGATATAATTTTAGATTTATACAAGCAAAATGTATTGTGTGGGAGTCAAGCTATAGAATTTTCTTTCTTTGTTTTATTTTTTTATTTTTTCTTTTCTTTTCTTTTATTTTTTGAACAGGTGCTTGTTGTATAGTTGATTTATGTTAGGCTTGGAAACAGAGGATGAAATCCTGGCCCAACTGAAGTCAGTGGCAAAACTCCCATTGACATCAATAGGGCCAGGATTGCACCCTGCAAGTTTTGATGCTCAATATACTGTGTTCATCCAGAGAGGTTCAAAGGCTTCAAGCTGAATGATAAATTCAGGTTATTTGTGTTTTCTGCAACATGTGTTCCATTATAGAAACACATGTTGCACAGAACATTGTTGATCATACTGCATCCATCTGGTCTGAAGTGCTTTGCCACAGGTGATAGCCTGCTGTTCTCAAGAAGTCTCAGATGATCCACTAAATGATCAGATAAGCCTTTTTTATTATTTTACTCCAGTAGAATGCTTGTTATTTGGTGTAGATGATTTATGCACAATTCCTGTTATGGCAACTGTAAAATGTTGAAAAATGATAGTGCTTTTATGTCTTCTCCTATCTGATTATCACAGTGGACATTTGCCAACTCTGCAGCTTGATGTGATATGTGCACAAGATCTTTTGAAGTTTCACTTGTGAGAACTTTTCTTGAAGTTCAGCAATACTTCATATTTTTTGCTCTTTCTGTAAAAGATCAGTGCCTGTGGTTTGAAAATGTGTGTCCGAGGATATATTCGGAAGTTTGTCTTTTTGTGAGATAGGGCAAGGGGCAGAAGGCTAATGATTGTAACGATTTTTAAAATCAATTTGCAACATGCTTATACTTTATAAATGACTTGCACCCTCCATAAGCTTGGAGTTTAAGTAAGATATACTGTAATAAATGCAGCATACCCCCAATATGCTACTACTGCTTATGTGGAATATCTTTATTGGAGGTTTGTGTGACGGGTTCCCCTGGGGTACCACTGAGCCCTCAGACCCACCAGCCTGGGCTTCCTCTCTCACTGTGCTGCTGTGACAAACTGCAGACCCAGGCCCGGTCCTACACTTTCACCAGCATACACACGGGTAGGGACACATCCAGCTGCAGTTACATGCAGACTCTCTGAGCAGCTGCTTCATGTGAACCAACAGTAGAGAGGCTACAGCCAAAATAACCACCACCTTCCCAGCCTAGACCCGAGAGTTTTACCATCCTGTCCTGGTCAAAACCCCAACCAGTACGAATTTATTAACCAGTTTGCCGCTTCCTCAGTGTGGAGAGGAAATGCAACAGCTTTTGCCCCTTGAGCTATGATTTCCCATACACTTAACTCCAGCTTACCAGTTTAGATAAAGCAAAAACAAGTTTATTAACTACAAAAGATAGATTTGAAGTGATTGTAAGTGGTAGCAAACTGAACAAAGCAAATAAACAAAATAAACAAAAACGCAAATTAAGCCTACAATATTAGGATATGAATTAGCAAATTCTCACCCTGAGAGATGGTACAAGCAGACTGCAGATTCTTAAGGGGCAAGCTGCACTTGCTTTACAGCTTGGAATCCCCAGGTCTTTCATGTAGAGGCTAGGAATCCCTTTAGCCTGGGTCCAGCACTTTCCCCAGTTCAGTCTTTATTTCTCAGGTGTTTCCGGCATCATGTTGTGTGGGGAGTGAAGAATCACAGATGATGTCACTTCAGGCCTTATGTAGCTTTAGCATATGGCTGTAACCCTTTGTTCCAAAACTCAGTTTGTGGAAAAACACTGACATCCCAAGATGGACTCCAGAGACATATGGACTTGTTTCATGACCTTGTGGAGTCATAGCAGCCTTTACTTACAGACCATCTAGAGAGTTCTCAGGAAGGCTCACCAGGTGGGGGATAAGCTTCTCCTAAGGCCTATTGTTTTTCCTAAGGGCCCATTACTCTGAATAGGCCCTTTCCCCACCCACTATCTAGACTGAAAGCATCTTGCCTAGTGGGTGTCACCCAGGTATAACTAATGTGAAATACAGATATATAGTCAGTATTCATAACTGCAGATACAAAAATAATACATGCATACAAATAGGATAATTGTATTCAGCAAATCATAACTTTTCCAATGACACTTCACATGACCCACCTCGTACAAAATGCATCATCATAATGCCATAATTATATAATAATAAAATTGCTGTGAAGTATATGAGGCTCAGTGTCACATTCTGTAAACATGGTACCCTATTCTGTATGATCCTCTGCTAATAGTGGATGAATAGTCCTTTTGAGTCAGCAAGGATACCACATCATCTATCCAGGATCTTCTTTTTCTACCTCATGTTCTTCTGCCATCAATTTTCCATTCCAGTGTCCACAAACATCACCTGCGTTAGTTTTGCAGTCTATCTTTTTTTTTTTTTTGTAACAAGCCACAATTTTAAGGATCATAGTTTCTTTATTATCAGTTGTTTGAATGTCTATGTCTAAGAGCTGCAATTTAGCACAGACCAAAGATGAGTTTTTAAGACTTGGAATTTAGTCTTCAGATTTAGGTCCTTTCTCATCAGATATTTCCTCTTCCAGAATGTCCCTTTTGCTCTTGCTATTCTGGTGCTGATTTCAGTATCCAATCTTCCATTTTCTGCAATGATTCTTCCTAAGTAGCAATAATTTCTCACTTGCCATACAGCTCAGTCATTCACTGGGATCTTGCATGTTTTCCCAGGATCCTTGCCTATGACCATAGTTTGCTCAATACATTATAATCTGTCAGAACTTGATGGATACAAAAGTATTAAAATAATTATACTGGAATCAGAAGACTATTATAAAGGGAGATAGAAATGAAAATCTAATGGAGATCAAGAGAGGAGTCAGACAAGGTTGTATAGCATCACCTTCTTGATTCAACATTTATAGAGTGTTTGATTAAATTAATTGAAGAAACAGAAGAAGGTATAAAGATGAATGAAAAATCAGTGAATCACGTTTCTCTGTGCAGATGACACAGTGCTGTTGGCTGATTCAGAAGAAGGTCTGATTAAATGAGTGGAGATTATAGTTTATATAGCAGACTTTTGTATATATTTCATTTTAAGTATGTAAATAATCAGTTAACTTCAATGGGAATATTGGTAAAGACAAAATTAAGCATTTATATGGGTCCTTGCAGGATTTAGGGCATGGTATTTTTGTCATGGGATATGGTGCTTATCTTGTACATGGTGGGGAAAGAGGAAGGATGCTGGAAATGTAACTGAATGGTGAATCGATTATAATAAAACTAAATGGATCAGATGACCCTTAGGAACTGTTTACTCCTCCTCTTCAGTGGCACTCTATAATGAGGCCTGATCCTAAATCTGTAAATGTAAAGTGGAGTCTTTCCATTGACTTCAATGGGCTTTGAATCAGACCTGTATATTGTACAGCTGGAAGTTCTTCCTTGCTGAAGGCTGTAGCTTTCAAGAGGAAATTGCCATTTATAATTATTGTAAATAAGATTTTGTGTGTTCCTTCAGTAATGTTTGCACAGGAAATTCTTTGTAGTAAAGACTGAGGGTCAGGATTAGAATAGCTGGTAATTTCCTTGACTTTGGTTATGTGACTCTTGAGCCAGTTTTGTATTTGATAAAATAAAATTACTTTTCTTGTCTTAAATGTATAATAGGATCTACCCAGAATGACTTTGGCATCGTTTGTTTGAACAATTTTTCTGCAGTGAACAAAGTTGATTTTAATACACTTTTTTTTACTCTTTTGTTTTGAACGGTGTAACACAGTATGAACTATTGGGTATGTTTATTTTACACAGCCTTGTAATCCCTAAGAAGTGTGTTTACACACGGCATTGTAATATGTAAACACAAATGTCAATATTAATTATGACATCAAGCTCAAGGGAGCTTTTACGTATTGCTTTGGGCATTTTTTCAAAACATACTAGCACATTATACTGTAAAGGTTTGATGGTAACATGTAGGAGTAGTAAAGAGGTTATTTATGATCTATCAACCCCTGTAAGAAAAATGATTAAAGATTAGATGAAAAGCAGATTAATTGGCTGTAATGTTATTGCAGTAGCAATAGCATTACAAGAATAACTAACTTAAAGCTACTGTTTCTTAAAATAGCCGATAAATCAGATAGCTACGAATAAGCTGGCATTTTAATAATAAAACCGTTTCCAAAAGGAATAAAGATAAAAGGTTAACATTGCAATGAGCATCCTATTTGGCACTGTGATTTGCTTAGTTACTGGTACTTATTTAACGCTGGGAGTGCTCAATACTTTACAAGACACAAAGATAAACACAGTTTCTGCATTTCCAACAGGACCGTGATCTGTGAATTAACTAGCTTAACACAGGCACTTTCTAGGCTATAGTTTGGGCCAGTCTGGAGGAAAACAGAAAGGTGCATAAACGCTGGCAAGTCATGTGTAAAAGTATCATTAGGCCAACCAAAAAAGAATATGAAGAGCAACTAGCAAAAGACAAAAACTAACAGCAAAAAATGTCTAAGTACATCTAAAGCAGGAAGCCGGCCAATCAGTGGGACTCCTGGATGATCGGAATGGTAAAGGAGCGCTCAGGGAAGACAAGGCCATTGCAAAGAAGCCAACTTTAATTCTTTGCATCGGTCTTCACTGCAGAGGAAGACAAGAGAGATTCCAACATGACAGTCATTATTTTTAGATGACAAAATCTAAAGAACTGTCCTAGATTGAGGCATCAGTAAATGAGGCTTTGGAACAAATTGGTAAATTAAACAGTAATAAACCAGATGGTATTCACCTAAGAGTTCTGAAGGACCCCAAATATGAAATTGCACAATTACTAACTATGTTATGCAATCTGTTGCATAAATCAGCCTCTGTATCAGATGACATGAGGATAGCTAATGTAACTTTGATTTTTTTTAAAAGTCTCCAGAGGCAATCCTGGCAATTACAGGCCATAAGCCTAAATTCAGTATCAGGCAAATTGGTTGAAACTTTAGTAAAAAATGGAATTATCAGACACATAGATGAACATGAAATGTGAGGGAAGAGTCAACACGGCTTTTGTAAAGAGAAATTATGCCTCACCAGTTTATTAGAATTCTTTGAGGTTGCCAGCAAGTATACCGACAAGGGCTATCCAACTGATATAGAATCATAGAACCATAGGGTTAGAAGGGACTGCAAGGGTTATTTAGTCTAACCCCTTGCTAAGATACAGGTTTTGTTGTGTTTCAACCATCCAAGACAGATGACTATCCAGCTTCTTTTTGAAAACCTCCAGTGAAGGAGATTCCACAACTTCTGTAGGCAGTTTGTATAGTATAGTATAGTATAGTATAGTATAGTACGCAGCTACATGTGAAAGGATTGAAATTCTTCATTTTACTTTAAATGTTGTTTTCTAGATTATTCCTAAACAGCATGCTTTATCAGAAACAACAGGAGCTTACTTAGAAATTAAGCAAACCATTTTCATGTGGCTATTTTAATACACACTGGGAGAAATATCTCCTTACATTTGTGAAATCACTCTACCCTTTAAACTTTGCAACCCTAAAAATTAGTATGCTTGACAGGAGGGTGCCACTGTACTTCAACTTTCAGAAAGCCTTTGACAAGGTCTGAGATCAAAAGTTGTTAAGCAAAGTAAGCAGTCATGAGGTAAAAGGGAAGGTTCTCTCATGGATCTATAACAGGTTAAAAGATAGGAAATAAAGGGTAGGAATAAAGAGTAAGTTTTCACAATGAAGAGAGATAAATAGTGGCATCCCCAAAGGATCTGTACTGGGACTGGTGCTGTTCAACATTATCATAAATGATCTGGTAAAGGGGGTGAACAGTGAGGTGACAAAGTTTGCAGATGATACTAACTTACTGAAAATAATTAAGTCCAAAGCTGACTATGAAGAGTTAGAAAGGAATCGCACCAAACTAGTGTTTGGGCAACAAAATGGCAGATGAAATTCAATGTTGATAAAGGGAAAGTAATGCACATTGGAAAAAAATAATCCCAACTATGCATACAAAAATATGGGGTCTAAATTAGTTGTTATGACTCAAGAAAGAGATCTTGGAGCCATCGTGGATAGTTCTCTGAAAACATCCACTCAATGTGCAGGAGCAGTCATAAAAGCAAACAGAATGCTTCCATTAGGAAGGGGATAGATAATAAGACAGAAAATATCATAACACCACTATATAAATCCCTGGTACTCCCACACCTTGAACATGCATACAGTTTTGGTCGCCCCATCTCAAAAAATGATACATTAGAACTGAAAAAGCTACAGAGAAGGGCAACAAAAATGATGAGGGGTATGGAACAGCTTCTATACGAGGAGAGATTACAAAGACTGGGACTATTCAGTTTAGAAGAGTGATGACTAAGGGGGGATGTGATAGAGGTCTATAAAATCATCAATGGTGTAAAGAAAATAAATAGGGGACGTGTTATTTACCCCTTCACAAAACACAAGAGCCAGAGATCACCCAATGAAATTAATAGGCTCCCACACACTTCTGTGTGAGCTATACTGTCTCTCTCTCTCTCTCTCTCACTCACACACACGTACCCCTCAGACTCTAGCTCTCCGTTTCAGCAGCTCCCCCAGCAATGTAACAGACAGAAAATCACAACGGCCTACTGCTGCATCCCTGATGTGAATCCCTTCATTATGACAGAGAAAAGCACAAGCCATTTGCTTTGTTCAACATGAGGGAAAAATTAGTATTGTCCATGTAGGAAAACCAAAATGCATCAAAATTCTGCTGCCAAACATGTAAATCTTGTACAAAAATTCCAAATTCTTGTAACTTCAGATGAAAACAGATTAAACCCCCTCAGAATGTTAACTGGCTCTGCTCCCCTAGCACTAAACCTAAAACCACATGGAGAAGTGCAGAAATCCAAGTTGAAATAACACAAATCTGTCCTAAATCAAAATCTTAAATAAAAACTGTTTGTGGAGAGTGTGTATGACATATGGCCCACTGTGTAGATATTAGAATAAGGAAGGCAAAAAGTAGAAGGATGTTTTGTTCTTTCTCTTGTGCCAGCCTCTTCCTCTGTGTGTTCAGAGCCTGCAATCTCAAGTTGTCTATCAGTGACTGCATTATTAGGCTTTGCGCAGTGTGCAGCAGGAACACAGAGTTGTTATGTTCTAATGCTAGTATGAGTGCAGGCTTTGTATAGGCACAACTAGGATTAAGCATTAGGCATAGTCCTTCCCATTGAGAGGATGTAAATTTCAAACAGCTTGCACAACCACTTCTTTGCTTTCAAGAATACAAGGCAAAGAAGTGCATGAGGTTGGTGGAGAATGGCTATGGATGAGGAGACGTGGGTTTAAGTGTGATGTATAGTGTGCAAATCAGGTCTTTAGCTATGCATTCCCTTCTCTGGCCTTACTCCTTCTACAAGGTGGCATAATTTGGTGACCATGAAGCAGTACTCTCCTTAATAAAAGACCATCTTCCCCTGCGCTGCCTGACTTAAGCAGCAATCTCAATCTTGTGAGTGTTGCACTCTGCACCTGCACAGGATTAAGGCTTTTTATTGATGTTACATAATTTGTAAGCTCTATAGAGGCTGATAGGAGGATAGCACAGCCTTGCAGCAAAGGAGAGGGTTGCAGCTCCCACTAAGACTGGCAAGGTGATAATTGGTTCACCATTAGTTATTATCTGTACCAGTGGAGCACTCAGAAGACCCAATTAGGAATGGTACCTCATTGTGTAAGATGCTCTGCCAAAACCATAACACACATTACCTAACCTAACTTGCTTATGAGCTAAATTGGGACAAGGTACAACAAATGAGTGCAACAAACAAATGAAAGGGATGGGCGAGAGGGAACAGGGTAACAGTGATAGGAGCCAGTAGTTACATAAGCAAGCTATGGGCCTGATCCAAAGCCTGTGGAAGGCAATGAGATTCTTTCCATTGATTTCTGCAGGACTTAGATCAGGCCCTATGTGCACAGTTAGATGGTCATGACTTATTTAAAGGTCTTCTTAAAGAAAAAATAAAGCAGCTAGTTGTAATGTCTACTGGCCACTTGCCTAGCCCTCTAGTAATTTTCTTGTTAAAAATGTGGTGTGTCAATAAACTGTCACCAACTGGCTTTCTACCTACTCATACATAACTGGCTAATTTCTTGTAGGTGTACTGTCTTTATTTTTTTCATAATGCCCTGTTACAATTGTTAATATTATCTCTCGTGCAATTTATTTGACTCCTGGGCCTACTGCCTTTAAATACCCTGCATTACTGCTTACACCGGGAGTAAATTTGGCTCAAGATATCAAGATCAGCAATGGCTTTATCCCAACAATTTTGCAGGCAAATAAGTTTTCTCTGAGTCCATCAGATTCAGGCTGATTGAAGGTGCTACTTAGATCAGCTTCTGGTTCTGAATTTCAAAGGTTTCTTGATATGTCTGTAGGTCTTGCTTTACTGCTTCTTTCTTGTCGCCAACAGCCTCGGACAAATAACACCAGTGCTTGGGCCCAGTGCTGCACCCCTTTATGAGAGCAAGTCTATTGAAATCAAATGATTTACACCAGTGTGGAAGTGATGTATGTGAGGTTGGCCACAGGCCTATAGTCTTTGATCATATTCAGACAGAAATATTGCTCCTTGCTCGTGAAGTATTGGGAACCAAGAACTTTTCCAATAGAGACAGCACTTTCTTTCAGATATAACTTATCAGTCTAGCTTTCTCTTCTTTGGCTGCCTATGAGGTTTTCTTTTTCTTTTTTTTACTCATTTTTATGCCTTGCTCAATACTTAATCTGAGCCTACAAGATGTACCTCAGGGTTCCCACCATAATTTTTAAGCAGCAGCAAGAAATTCTTCTCCTCATTAGGCAGCTCCTTGCTCTTTTACAGATTTTGTGCAGCCACTCATCTCTGCAACTCTCACGACTATTTTGGCCAGACAGGCCTTTTTTACCAATTTGTTGTTATCCATGACAGAGTTTTCTGTGTGCAGAGTCACTGCAGACAAAACAGCTGACCTTGCTCTCATTCTTGCTGCCCTTGCATTTTAATGCCGGATACAGTATTGCTGTGAGACACAAGGAAAGCCATTCAAAAATATTTATTAACATATTAAACTAGGAGGCCTCCACTGTTACTGCTGAACCAAGTGGTGTAGAAAGCCTACAACATTCTGCAGTGCCCAATAGGATGTGAAAAATACTACAATGGTGGAATCATCTCCTTTTACCCTGATATGTGGGGATGGGGAGTGTTTGGAAGGTATTGGGAATTTTGTGGTGTTTATTTGAGAAAGGAAACAAATTTCACTTAATTTAATTGCATAAAGAATATATGATTTTTTGCCTATTTGCATCCAAATTCCTGTGGAGCATGTTTACAAATGACTGCAGTATCAGGGTTCAATAAGTGTGCCCAGCTGCAGTGCAGAAGCATGATAGCTGAACGTGTCCATTACGAGATCAGTGACCATATGTCTAACAATATTGGCATTTAACCAATGGGATTCTGGGCAATCTTCATGTTAACACTGTAAGGACTGGATAGTTTCTGGGGTTTTCTGGGGAACTCACAGAGTACATTGTAGCTGGAAGATAAGTGTTCTAGCCTTGCTAGGTCAGGACTCTTATCCAGAACATAGAATCAGGTAAGAGAGTCCAGATACTACAGTGACTGCATTCTAGAAGTGTAGATAGATGTTCTCATTAGGCCATACAGATCCTCCCACCACCCTCTGCCTGCTAACTCTGCAAGTGCTGCCTCAGACTAGGAACCAGTGGCACAGAGATGGAAAATGTGGAAAGGACTGGCTTATGCAGTTAGGTATGATGGTAGTTGGAAGCAGGGATAGGGTCTGCTGGTGCTTACAAAAAGAGAGGGAGGCCATGATCAAGGGAGGGAGAGAGAAAGAAAGAGAAAGATCAGGTTCAGAAAAGAAGCTGGAGATACTGTTTAAAAAAAAAAAAGAGCAAGAAGGACAGATGGAAGGAGTGGAGTTATCTTGGCACTTGTCCATCACCGAGGCTATGTCTACACTACTGCGGTAAGTCGACCTACACTATGCAGCTCCAGCTAAGTGAATAGTGTAGCTGGAGTCGATGTACCTTAGGTCGAGTTACTGCGGGGTCTACACCGCGGGAGGTTGACGGGAGAAACTCTCGTCGACTTACCTTACTCTTCTCATTGGGGGTAGAGTACAGGGGTCGACTAGAGAGCGATCTGCAGTCGATCTGGCAGGTCTTTACTAGACCTGCTAAATCAACTGCCAGTGAATCGATCTCAGATCATCGATCCTGGCTGTACTGTAGACCTGCTCTTAGAATCTTAATCACTAAAATGACTCATTCTAAGGGCCAAGCGGTTATCATCAATCTTCAAACTGAACACTCCATGAAAGTGAATGAGTAAGTTCAGAACTATTTGGTTATAATTGGCCAGTTAGCTAATAGCCAAAGCTTAGCAAACAGAGAATTGGTGGCAGGGCTGAAAAAGTTGGGCCCAATTCTCTTCTTTCACTAGTTTTACACTAGTGTAGCTCTGTTGATTTCAATGGAGATGGTTCTGTTTTACACTGGTGTAGGTGAGAGGAGCATCAGAACAGCTAAATCTAGATCCTGATGAGTTAATTATCATTTAATGATAAGGGAACAGGGGAATCTGCATGGGAGAATTTGATGAAAAAGAGACTTAGCTGGCAAGACAAGGGCCAAGAGAGAGAGGGAAAGGTCTTGGCAGACACTAGAAGGATATAATATTGAACTAAAGTATTTAAGTCTAGAATGGGGCAGAGGGACTAGCAGTAAGAAGCAGACTCAGTAAGTAGGGATTCTGATTTCCTAGCAGTACCTCAAGCAGTAAAAGTAGAAGACCGCTTCAGAAGGCGTATAATCAGTTTGCTTTGGAGACTGCCTGGTAGTTGCATTCTATCATGAAGAGCAGGATGAGTTCCATCTGCCACAAACATACTCTGCTTAGGCAGAAGAGGAGCATGTGAGATGAGTCCAAGACAGAAATAACTTCCTAGTGCAATAGAAAAGAAGAAGGATAGAGAAAGATGACAGAGGATGTAACCTATGAGAAAGGAGATAAGGAAAGCTCAAGCTAACTCTTTCGACTTAGAAACATCAGAGAGAAACAAAGTAACAAGTGAGATTGATGAGGAGAGCTTTGAACAGTATCTGAGGGAGTAGAATGAACTGGGTATGAGGTATGGAGGAGAGAGCCAGGAGATAATTTATTGGGAAGACCGGAAGGGAAAAAGCTAGAAGGGCAGTTAGCTTCATTCATTACAATGAAGGCTTGGAATCTAGATGATTTTGTAAAATCAGTGAAAAGACCTTAACGCCTCATAATTCACATATTATCCATACCTGCTGCTTTCTAGAGCCATAGACAATGAAAGAAATGTTGCTATACTTTCCAATTACTTCACAATACATTAAAATGGTCATTCTACATGTACACTAAGCGTCCTTTAAGTATGACAGAATAATGTTACAGAGAGTTCAAATACAATGGTATTTTTGTGCATTATACTTATATTACATGGATGACATTCTATATGAGGAGTTTAGCTCTTGGGCTGCTTAGATGAAAAACAAGGTAATATTTAAAAAATTGTATTGGTTTGTCAGCAAAAGTTTTTAGATTTCAACATATTATGTAGATGTACATATTTTAGTTCCAGTAGAGAACTTAGGCTGAAATTGGTTCTTGTTTACACCATTGTTCAGAGTAATTCTATTTAAATCGGTGATATTATTCTGGATTTTACACTGGTGTAACTGAGAGCAGAGTTTGGTTCTTTGTATGGTTTTGAAGTGTTTACTGTTAGTTTGGTGAGCTTCAGAGTGATTCTATATTCAGTGGGTGAAAATGTTTTATATTATGTCCAATATAAGAGGTATTTATATCTGTGCAAGCCCTATTTTTAAGGATTATTGTGAAAAAGGTTGCAGAAGTTGCAGCAAATAAAGTTAATGTACAAGAACTGTGGGCAGTATATGTTCCTAATCTGGCAATTTCATTGTGTTTCATTTTCTGGTTTCATTTATTACAGAATCTTTGTTCATTTACACCTTGTATCTTTTCATTTCAGATAAGAACGTCTGTCATTTGGGCTACTCCAAATGTCTCCTTTGTCATCCCCTTATGGGTTATAATACTAGCAATACTCCTTGGATTGTTGGTTCTGGCTATTTTGACCTTAGCTTTGTGGAAGGTATGTTGTATTATTATTATTTACTTAATGAAAGTTGGAAGGATGTTTAGAAGATTTAGGATGACCAACTCCCCCCCCACCAAAAGAGAGAGAGAGAGAATGAGAAATTGGAATCTGTGACCTTTAAGAGTTTTTGGAGCAAAAGCAACAATAGATGTATGTCTTCTTTGATGTGGCATATGATGACATGCTTATTAGCTGACTTTTGTGAAGGGGCATTGTTTTCAGAGTCGTCTTTGTTATGAAAGTGGTTATAAATGGTTTTACAGAGTTTGGCTCCGATTCCCAAGACTTATGATCTTCTTTCTGAAGTGTTTAGGTACATAAAGCATTTTTGTTTTGTTTTCCTTGAATCCTTAAGGAACTGCCATTTTCGTTAGCATATAATTATACAATCCCTCACCCAATTTGGGAGGAGATTACTTTTAAGGAGATTTCTCTTAATATTACCAGGTTGTCTCTGATATTTTTTTAAATTACAAGTCATAAGGTTTGCAGTCAGTGAGTTGGCTGATTTTTATTTCACAGGTTTTAAGACAATCTATTTCTTCAGGGTTCCTGGAAACATCCCTTATAACACTAGAAGTTGAAGTAGTTTCATAGCCATCACTTAGTCCTTGGAAAAAGTGTCATCTCTCAATGATCTTTACTCTGGCCCTGTAAAATGGCCCCCCAACTCAAGGCCAGCTGCTCATCCCTTTGTCACTTTATTTCACTGATTTGAAATTCCTTCAGTAATTGTGCCTTACTTAACGACCTCTGAATTGGGATAAACACAAACTGTCTCATTAGAGTCACTGTTGATGTCAAAATGCAAATCAGGCTTTTAATAGTGGCTGTCAAAAGCAGCTTTTATAAATGTAGATTTTTGTTTATACTTTGGGGTCCAATCCAGCTTTCCTCTTCCACCTAAAGCTCCTACTATCTTCACAATGAATGTTATGAATAGAAAATAATTAACAATCTAGCCGGTCTGACAGACTGTACCTGCCTTTCAGAGGAATATAAAACAGTGCAACATAGCTCCCAGGGTATGCAAAATGCTATTGTCCATTGAGAATGCTGTATTATCTCTCTGGCGCCGAAGGGTGAAATTCTGGCGCCATTGAAGTCAATGAGAATTTTGCTGCTGACATCAGTGAAGCCAGGACTGCATTCAAAGAATGGAAGGTGCTTTTCAGAACAATAGGGAGACAAGATCCGGCCCAAGGAGTAAAGCACTTTTTCTACTTTGAACATTGTATACGCGTATTAAATAATAATAGTACAGCATCCTACATGGACAGACGTGCTATTTCTTCTGAAAGGACAGGCACCATATGACGGACTCGGTGGCTTTTCTCTATTCACAACGTTTCTAATGTTTTCCTCTCTAGCGCATGTTTCCCTTGTTCTTAATTTTTCTCTACAAAAATACATTTAATTGGAGAGAAAAAAGTAACAAACTTTGTATGTGTGATAGAAGGAAGACAGAAATTTCTACTATTGTTCATTTCTTTGAATTTATTACAATGATTTATACTTATCTCAGTCAGATGTCTTATGCCACCCCTTTGTGTTCATTTTTATTGTGTATTTATTCATATGATGGCACATTTTTTATATAACTACTTTGGTGCTGTTTATGCCTTTCCTGTAGAAGCGAACCTTAAATTCACTAGAATGTATTTAATATTTTATTTATATATAGTAGCTACAGACAAAAAAATGGTGTCATTTAAGGTGATCTCACGAGATGCTAATCTCCTTCAACTCCCACTAACTTTGATAAGAGCTGAGGGTGGTCAGTACTTTGTAGAATAGTTCTATTACAACATAGTGCATTCTTAAAATCTCCTGGAATTTCTGATGTAGAGTGGGTTTATGTATATAATTACCAACATAAAGGGCAATGTCCCTGTTCCAAAGAGCTTATAAACGATGGGCTCAATTCCACAACTCCTATTCTAGTGAGTAGATCACACTTATGCAACTAGTTCTGTTGAATCCATGTGAGAGCTAGGAGTGAAGAAGAGCCCCTAAGTTAAGGTTCAACATGGTGAGGGGTGGAGGTTAGAGGAAAGGAGCATGAGCTGCAGGAGAACAATCATGTGGCTGCCTCATTGTGATTTCTTTGTTGGCTTGTTTTCTGTAGTGCGGCTTCTTTGGCAGAGCTAGACCTCCTCAAGATGACATGGCTGACAGGGAACAACTGACAAATAACAAGACTACTGATGCATAAAAGAGGAGAGTGAAGGTTCAGTTCAGAGTCCCGCTCAAGCCTAGAAGTGTGCTAAAGATTAAATGAAGGATTTCTTCTACCAACAGTCTTTCTTTGAAATTGCAAGTGCCATGATGTTGTAATCTGATCTATGCAACGTTTCTGAAAAATCACCACATGATGATGATCCTGGGCAGAAATCAGCCCTATCACTGCCTTCAAAACATAATCCATCACTGTGCAAAGAGTTTTTGTACCATACTTCAGTCGCTGTAGATTTTGACAGATGTTTTTGAGCACATGTGGTGTGTTAAATCACTTTCAGAATAACCCAAACCTTGCAAAGATGAAATGCCTGCATTGCTGTATCATCTAGAAGATGGATCAGGATGAAGTTTTCAAACACTACTGTATCATGCAGAATATTTTTGACACCTCCCTAAGGATAAGAACTTTTATGAAATTGTGGCTCAGGGAGACAAGCAATATATTGGTACTGTGAAAGTACTTCTGAGGCAGAAAGGTAGTCTCTAAAGGACTTTATATAGGGGCACAATTTATTTATTTTTCCACCTTTCTGGGATGAGTATCAGATCTAATCGTAGATTCAGAGTTTTAGAGAAGTAAATCATAACATGGAAATCATTTGCTTATCTTGTATGTAAGTAGACAAGTGGCCTGCACATTCAGATCAATTTTCCTGGCTACAAAGGTGATTTGGGTAGCAGGGGAATTTAAACATAATTATATTGGAAGGGGCATATTTTAAAGATATGTTATACCATTTTCAACCTGTAGATGACAGTACTAAATTCAGTGGATCAAATCCATTTTTGGTGTGAACTAGTGCAACATCAACTGAAATCTGTGGGAATTTTTGCTCACCTTTTTGCTAGGGCTGAATTTCTCACCACTATTTCTGTGTACTTATTTTGTTAAAATATCCTCTTAAAAATGCTACTGCATATTTTGTTGAATTCATGACTATTGTGTCATAGGTGACAACACTTGATTGATTTAAAGGAATTATAAAATATAGACCTAACAATGTGTTTAAGGTATTTCAGCAAGTTAAGTTTTTGGGTAGAGTATCCTATAGTTATCTCTTATTACAAAGAGTCTTGCAGAGAAGGTGCACTGAATTTGCATTTGTATAAAAAGTAGGATGCAAATCATCCAAGGCTGAGATGACCCATAGAAGGAAAGACATTTTGTTGTAAAGGCAACTTCTAAGATCCAATAGACTAGATCCATAATTCGCCAGTAACTCTTTTTCTATAACATCAATGAATGGCCTTTATTTAATCTGGATTGATGCAGCTATAGAGCTGTGCAAACCATCTACCTAAAACCTTGGATCATCCTGTGCTTGTCCAGAGTTTGAAATTTGCTGTGTTTTGTGAATCTAGGAGGAGGGCGTTCATTTTCTGACACACACATTCTCCTCATTCTCCTTCCTTCTTCTTAGCTGGTCTCCCTTCCCACCAAGCACCTGGGATTCCTATCGTCAGGGAGGCCAGTGGCCTTTTCGGATCCATCCTGCTACCTCTTGGGCTTTTATGGATTGCTGGCATCTGTCTTCAGGGCAGGGGAAACCAGCAGGCAAGATCACTACTGTCAATCCCAAGAACTTTCCAAAGGACCTGGAAATAGCTCAGTTGGACATCCCACTGTCTCACGGCAGCCAGCTAATGGACAGACCCATAAACTTTGTGTCAGTAGCTAGAAAACTTGAGCACTAAAGATCCATCTTAATGCTTCACATCAGTCTGCAAGGAAATCCTTGCAGGTTTTCTAGAATTACAGGACATTATCTGCCCCTGAGGCTTTAGGAAAGGAGAGTTCCCCCATCTTCTAGTTTTCTGAGGGAGTAAGAAAGGTTCCTTAACACTTCCTGAACCCCAAAAAACCCTTAAGACTGGGGACAGCAGCTCTCCCTATGCTGATTTGTTCTGACCCCTTGCAAAATAAACTGTTGCATTCATTTCACAAATACCCTTGCAAACCACACCTGCAGGGTTCATGCATCTCTGCATCCTCCACATTTCAGATCAAATTACGCACACGGGAAAAGGTAGTGAGTTCATCTTTTGTAAATATTGAATTGTGTGTAGTCGTTTCTGAAACAAGGCTGGCCAGCCAAATAAATTCACATCATCTGCACGACTCTTTTACTCTGATGAAATATTATCATTAAGAAATACTGAACATATGACTTTTATATGTGCAATATTTTATATTACCTATGTACCTGAAGCATGTTTACACTGGCATTTGTGGTTGTTTTTTAAACTTTTGAATATACTGATTGAGTACAATAAAAAAAGGACTAGAACAAACCCAGAAGGCTCTGTTAGTAGGGATTCCAATGTGTTTTCAATCCTGCTTTGGCCAGACAAAGGGACTAGGTGACCTAATAAGTCCTTTTGAGTTTGAACATCTATGGTTCAATTTTGAGTTAATTTTAATGATGGGCAAAACATGTTCAGATACTAAATTTAAACAAAACTCCACTCCATTCATTGCTGGGCCTGGCTGGAATCCATTGGCTACAGCTGGATAATGTCACGGAAAACCAAATTAAAGGGACATCAGCTGACAAACGGTTACTTTTGATCAAAAGCTGTGTTTTTATATTTCTGCTTTCTTGTAGATTAAACTTCCTACACAGTAATGTCTGAAGCTTTGGGCTGTCAGGGACTGTAGTTTTGAGTCCCAATATTTGTGGTTTTAACTGGGTCGAAATTGTAAACAACTTTGAGGATGCAACTTCTAGGGCTCAATGTAGGTGAGGAAATTTCTCTTCAAAGTGTTTGTCTCCATGGAAAATAGCATCCTGTATATGGACAGTGAAATGGCAATTGCCATAGTCTGTCACCCCCTCATGTAACTACTGAACCATACAATTATACTTGGCCAATTCCATCCGTGATTATTCATTTCAATGGAATCAAGCCAAAGATGAATTGATGAATGTGGCCTAGTCTCTGCATAAGTGATGTTGACCTCAAACTGCAGCACGCCTATGTAGTCCCACTAATCGCCAAGAATGTAGAAGTCACAGGAAAGTGTGTTGGAGTCAGAGGGAGTGAAGAATCAGAGGTTTGTCGCTAATATGATTTTCTTGTAATTGCCTACATGTTAATGAGAAAAAAGCTCTTGTCACATTTATGTGGATCATTTTTACAAACTTTCCTATCCTCTCCAAATGATGCATTAAGAGACTTCGCAAGTTTCCAATTTTAAATATCTCCTGAAAGTTGGTTTGCTGAATTGCTAGCATGGCAGATCTGAAAGCAGCATGGCATATGTTATCTGAAAAGCCACTTGGGAACTGAGAGACAAGGTGGGTGAGGGTAATATCTTTTATTGGACCAACTTCTGTTGGTGACAGAGACAAGCTGTTGAGCCTACACAGAGCTCTTCCTCAGGTCTCACATTTATAAACATTCAGCAATGCACAAGAGAGAGATCGGCCAACTGGCGATCAAGCAACATACTCCTATACTTTTTACAAATGTTTTTTTAATGAAATGCCATCTCCCCAAGGCACTGCCTTTAGGAATTGTTTACGAGGGAGCTTTTTATTTTGGATTGTTGGCAAACATCCACATTGAAATATAGTATAATATTAGTGCCTCTTGACAATAAAAAGTCTTGAATTTAGTTTATGCCGGCGCCATGATGTGACACAGCAGGAATGTATTTAATATCTAAGGACTGTTGCTTGTTTTGACTGTGCATTGTATTTGAGGGACATTTAGCTTTTCAGCATGCTGCCTTACCCTGCGTTTCTAGAATCTGATTTAAAAAAAAAAAGAATAGGAATAATTTCTCAACATAATTTTTAGACATTTTCATTTGCATTCAACATATTGCATTCTCCTAACTGATGTAGCATGTTTTGTTTTGTAGTAGCAGTTCATAAAGTACATTCCAGTTTAGCGAGGAATAACTGAAATATATCAGGTAGTATTGTTTTTCCAGAAGCAATAGATGACAACAGCAGAGGAGAATTCTGGACGCCATTGGGAATGGCTGCAGTAATTTGTGGTTGGCTTGTTTCTTGATATTTTTTAAACAAATTCAGTAAGAGTGAAATCCTTTGAATCCCAAATCTCTTCGTTTTGAGTGGGAATGTGGTCTTTTTTACCCATCTTCTATTCAAGGGTCTAAAAATGAATTAAGCCTCACCTCACCACTGTGTAGGCAGTAAGTATCTACATTCTACAGATGTGAAAAAGAAGCAAAATGACTTGCCTCAAGCTATTATGGTAAGTATGTGACAGAGCAGCAAACAGCATTCATATCTCCTGTGTCTGTCTTGTGCATTAAGCAACAAAGCTGATGTTTCCATCTGTAATAACAGATTAACAGGGCCAGAAGAAATTCAGAGTCCATGAATTTTGTAGAGATTCATTTTGACACTTTTGAAGCGCATTACAATAGCCTTTGATAATTACGTGCGCAGATCAAATGCCCCTGATGTTACTGTTTCTTTAAAATTACATTTGGGCAAAAATTAGCTCAGCAAATCAATAGCGTGGGACCATTGTATATCAGAACTGGGCAGAAAGGTCTTATGGGAGAGCCAGACTTAAATATGGACTCAGCCATTCATTCCCTAGGCCTGTAAGAGGCTAGGCATCTGTTGAGTCTCCATAGATGATTTGGCTTTTTCATAATCCCACAACACCTCCATGCTGACTATCACAGTGGTAGATTTATAAAAGGAATCATTAGGCCATTTTTCACTGCCATCTACTGCTAAATATTAGTAGAGGCTGGAACATAGGGCAGAGAGCACCTCCCTCCATGCTAAATAGTGTGCCAGGAAAGTCCCACCTTGATCGACTACTCGAAGGAAAGAATCCATCTTACTGGAGACGGTTAGGATTGAAAATTCAGATTGCCTAAAAGCTATGTCAAGGTCTGTTCTTCCAGACAGGAAAGACGGCAGCCAAAGCCACTACCAGGCCACACCATGTGGCACAAGTCTGAAGCCAGGACTGTAGACTGCTAAGAGTTCCATTTCAATGAGCTCGTATTTAGTTCTTAACCATTCCAACTGGTTGCGGAGTGTTATGGTAACTATAAAAATGACAGCTGAGGCTTTTACAAAGAAAATAAAGAGGATAGAGCTGGGAGCCTCTGGGGCGGAAGCCAGAAACTCAGAGCATGCAGATGTTATCACAGGGTTGATCAGGGACAACAAAACACTGACTAGGAAGAAGGATGAATTGGGTATAAGGCCAGGATACAGTGTTTGAGAATAAGCAGGGGTCCCAGAAAAAAAATGAGACTAATGATCTACTGCAGTGTTTCTGACAGTGGCTGATTGATTTATTGCACTTACAAAGTTCAATGGAGGGCTCTTCTTCAGTAACGAGCTACCCAAAAGGAAAAATCTCTGCAGCTGCAATAGCACCATGGAGTGTTTTTCTGTGGACCCTATCATTCTGAAGCAAACAGCCATATTCACTTCTGGCTAACCTCAGTGGGTGAAGCTATTAGGATGGAATTTGTGCCAATTTTTGTTAAAAGCTGCTAGAGCAATGGGCCAATTTCTATTTCAGAATGACCGTATCAGCATTTACCCAAACTGTTTACCAGCTCTTATTGAAGTAGCAGAGATGTTATGCCTGCCACAAAGCAGTTCAGAGATAATAGAAAGAAGGCCAAAGTGTTGGACCTGGCACCATTAATGAGGGAGATGAGAAACTTTCATTTCATTTTTATTCTGTCTGTAAGATTTGTATACGCTTCAGACAGGAGATAGGAGTGGATGCTATTTGGCACACTAGTAATTGCTCCCTGATCTACAGGCAGTCATTTTTCCAAATCAATAGATAGTGCAGCAGCAGAAAAGTAGTCCACAGTGGAGAATGGATTTTCAGAAGTGCCTGAGAGTTTGTCTACGCTGCACTTAGATGCCTGGGGAGCTACCTTGGGGTCACAGGGCTCGAGCTAAGGGGCTGTTTAATTGTGATGTAGACATTCAGGCTTGAGGTGTGGGACCCTCCTATCTTGCAGGGTCCTAGAGCCCAAGCTCCAGACCAAGTCCGAATGTCTGCAATTAAACAGCCCCTTGTCCTGATCCCTGCAAGCCTGAGGCAGCTGGCACAGGCCATCCATGGGTTTTTTAACAGTAGTGTAGACATACCCTTAGTGACATAGCAGCACAATCTCCACTGAAAGTCATGTGGGCCAGAAAATAGCCATATAAATCAGGCAGCAAATCAAAAGCAGTTAACATACTAGGCCTGATTCTCATTTACATGAGGATGGGGGCCCTTTATACCACTCAGATGGTGTAAAAGAGACCTTCAAGCAGACATCACTGTAATATGCCTCTTCACACATGTACACCTACTTTTAGGCATCTTTACACTGCCAAAGTGGGCAGTGTCGCAAAGGGGGCTTTGTGTAACTGAGAATAGGCTCATTAATTCTAATAGATTGTTTTCAAACAAGCAAAAGACCAGTTTCATGATAATCATTATGCCCTCTCCTAACCGCTTCTGGGAGTCCCAAGGAGCATCTTCTCCTATCTTCTGTTTTTAGTGCTTATAATGTGTACTTACCATAGGTTCTTTACTAAGATTTTCTGTATGTAGAAAGACAGCAACACTTCAGTTTTTAGATACAGCAAACACAATTTTTAAATAGCCAGACTGGAAGATTTCACTACTCATGAATTAGGTTGGTTTGTTATTTAAAAAAAACAATTACATTTAAAAGCCCCATAGATGAAGCAAAAATAACAAAAACAATAGTGTCATTGTTTAAAATCACGTTTTCCTCCTTCCCACTGGTGGCACAGCTGCAGGGAAATGCAAAGCTTCAGATGCTTTTCTAAACCTACAGCAGCTACCCCATACCCCACCCCATTTTCCTCTGAGTCAGTGGCATCAGAATGGTGGGGCGGGGGGCGGGGGTCATTCCACTTTTTGAAAGAAATATTTATAATGTTTTGATATTCCTGAATCAATGTTTCTCAATCTAATTTTTTCAGAATTTTCATTCTGTGAGAAATTTCAATTTGTCATTCTAGTTTGGAACAAAAACAAATTCAGAAATGTCAAAATTTCCCACAGGATGGAAATTCTGTTTTCCACCAGCTCTGTGCTTCAGCTGCATCCTGACAATTCCTCTGAACCTGTGCCATGAAATGTACAACAGCTTCTGAAATCCCAGAGTGAACAGGATTTAAATCATGCTCCGGCATTTTCCCTTCTTTCTGATGAAGTGTGAGACTATGGATGTTACAAGATTCTTCTTTCTCTTCCTCTGAGGTTACAGGCTTCTATAGGAGCTCCAGAATTTAGAAGTTCCCTGAGCATGAATCACAGAGATCACATTATAACTGAAGAGAATGAAAATACTTTCTCTGCTGTATGGCATGCCCCTCCTCCTTTTCTATAGTGTATGTAATTGTGCCTATCATGGAAATGTATTTATTTAGCGATTTAGAAACACCTCCTATAGCATCTATGGGGAAATTAGCTGATTATCTTTTTATGGCCTATGCAATGGACAACGTATAGCTATGGACCCAATTCAGCTCTGATGTACATAAAGGTATTGACGGCTACTTATGCCAGGCCTGAATTTGACCATGTGACTCATCTTTGACCTAGTAACTCACGGAATCTTGTCAAGTCATTTGATGAAATACTAGAAATAACTCTCGAGATTACAGTGCTGAATGGGATCATAATGGCAAAGCGGCGGTAAGTGAGAGATGGCATGTTGTGCCTTGCAGTGCTCTTGCTTTTACAGTTTACTCTGAGGTAGTATATGTAATTTTTAACTCAGAAGCTGTAATATCTAGACATGCACCTCCCTGAATGTCTCTCCTGCTGCTATGTCTCCCCATCTGACATGCCTCTCCCTCTTGCTAAAACAACCCTACGCTCTGCCCCTTCTTCTCACCTTGTTGCTCTCTTTCCATTTTGCTTGTTACTACTCACATCTGTATTTTGCTTGCATCCTGCCCTTATGTCCAGAAGTAATACCCTGACTCTGTGAGCAGCTTGCAAATCCCATTCCTCCTCAAAACCCATTTCTTTCTGATATCTTTCCACTGCTGACCTCTTCTGCTCTGTCTTCCTTTCAGGCCCTCCCTCATCCCTACCCTCAGTAATTACAAACTTACTATGTTAATTAGTATGTTAGGATTTCTTATAATCTTTGTCCTCTCCATTGCCTACATCCTCCTTTACTAGCTGTAATTGTTTTCTGGGTTAATCAAACATACCAGGAGAGAGGAAGGAAGCCCTTAGGGTATTCTATAGTATTGCAACGTTTTTTTTATGGAAGGGGCCCCCAAAATTGCTTTGCCCCAGGACCTCTGAATCCTCTGGGTGACCCTGTTATGGCCCCAAGACTAAGACTCAGGAAAAGGTTGTTCAATTGGTGGCTCAGCCACAGACTTCCTAGGTGACCTTGGGCAAAACACTTAATCTCTCAATTCCTCACCTAAAATGGGTGCCATATGAGAGAGAGAGAGAGAGAGAGAGAGATTACAAATTCTTCAGAGCAGAATCTATTTCTCTCTCATTTCTATGAAGTGCCAGGCAAGCTTATGGTGACGTATCAATTCTAAATAATAGCAATCTCTGGGTGGGCCATTACTGTATAATTTGTGTACCTGTAATACCAAGTAATCAAACTGCACCACTTTCCCCCCCTCAGTCCAGTGTGCAAGGAGGGTGCTTTTCAGCATCTTATTTTTGCTTCACTAATGGGTAACCGTTATGACTAGATGAATAAATTAAAACTGTGCTAATGAAGAATTTGGGTATTGTGGTTTAAGCTATTTTTTTCTTAGGCCTGCTGGAAAGGTCTGCTTATTCCATTACCTGCAATCTGCAATCTGCATCCAGTTGAAGTCATATATAATTCAAACTCTACGAAATCGAAATGCCATAAAAATAATAGTTTCCCAAGCTGTTGTGTATAGCAGTCCAAGCGGGATGGAGACACTGATATTTAATAACCCTCCTTTCAACTTCAGATCCAGGGATACCAAAGGGATCTGTCACATTTTTCTATTAAACAGAGTTTATTGTGGAATTATGTGTAATTTATGGAGTTTTTCAACAACATAATTTTTGGGGTGAGGGGAAGAATGTATCCAATTAGAAGTTGTATGGTCTTGCTTTTACTGTGCCGTCTACCAAGCCCTTCTCTTATGCTGGAGTGATTCTTTCTTCCATGCAGCCCAAGGGAGAATCTAGAAAAGGAATGGAGACAAGCAAATATATATTTAAATCGGGGAATCAAAGAGAATTTTGATCAAGACACAAAGTAACTGTTTAAGTAATATCAAGGCTATGGTATAAGCTGAAAAACCAAGTCAATTCAATAGTTAAGGGCCAAGATTTTCAATGTGACTCTGGATTTTGGGTGCCTCAATGTTTTTAAGAGGGTAAGTACTACAAACCCCCTGAAAATCAGAACCATTTAAGATGTCTCAAGTTAGACACCCCCAGATCACCATTCCCTTCATGAAAATCTTGGACAAGGCACATTCATGCCTCATGTTATTGAGTTAAGCCTGTGCATCACTGCTGCAATACTTCATAACATCATCTAAAATCTCTTCAGTCCCCACACTTAGTAGGATGAGTTGAAATGGAGAGGGGGTGTTAATGCTAAATTTCCTTGTTTTGGTTGACATATGTCCCAGCCTTAAAGTTAAGCTGCAAAACTTTTGTGAAAACTATTTTCTCTCTCCGAACATTAACAATGGTGTTTACATAACTGACACATCCTGAATTCATGCTCCTATGTTTCCCCTGCATGCACAAGCAATCAAAATAGTCCAAAATATTAACATTTTCCTCAACTCTTTGCTCTAAGTGTTAATGTCATCAGTCCTTGCTGGGGAAACATGGACTCCTGAACGCAGGTCTTGGCAGTGAAGTGTATTATTATTTTAGTTGTATCGTGATAATGTTGAGAGGCTCCGGTCAGAGTCCCATTGTGCTAAGTGCTGTACAAACACATATCAGAACTATCTATCTAAGGCCTGGTCTACACTGGGGGGGGGGGAAGGGGGCTTGATCTAAGTTACACAACTTCAGCTACATGAATAACGTTGCTGAAGTCAACGTACCTAGATCTACTCACCACGGTGTCTTCACTATGGTGAGTCTACTGCTGATGCTCCCCTGTCGACTCTGCCTGTGCCTCTCAGCCTGGTGGAGTACAGGAGCCAACTGGAGAGCACTCGGGGGTCAATTTATCGTGTCTAGACTAGACACGATAAATCAACCCCTGCTGGATCGATCGCTCCCCACTGATCCGGCGGGTAGTATAGACATACCCTAAGTATAAGATGAGAGACAACAGCTGAGTACAACAGACAGGCAGGGGAAGCACAAGGAAATAATGCAATTATTCTGAACAGCAAGATAAGCACTGGTCATAGCTAAGGTTGTGATATAATCGCGGAGGTCATGGAAATCATGGAATCTGTGACTTCCAAAGACCTCTGTGACTTCAGCCAGTGTGGGCTGGGAGCTGCAGGGTCCTCTGTCACCTGAGGAGGCAGGGAGCTGTGGGGTACACAACATCTTCAGCTCTGGGCCACTGTGGGTGACGGGGGGAGCCCTACAGCTCCCCACCACTGCTCCCAGCCACCATGGGCTGCAGGGGGGATCCTCTGCTCCCAGCTGCCACAGGAGGCAAGGGGGCCCTGCAGCTCCCAGCCCATGTGAGTGCCAGAGGGGGACCCAGCCTCTGGGGGAATCCCCGCCACTCCTAGCCACCAGTGGCAGCAGGGGGAGCTGACGCTCCCAGCCACTGCAGGTGCTAGGCGGGCCTCGGCGCCAGGAGGGATCCCCCCTTGTTCTCATCCACCGCAGGTGGCAAAAGGGACCCCTGCAGCTTGGAGCTGCCAGCAGAGGGAGACCCTGTTGCTCCTAGTCCCTCACCCACCTAGCTACTCAGGCTACCCATTTTGTCATGGATATTTTTAGTAAAAGTCAAGGACAGGTCATGGGCTTCTGTGAATTTTTTATTATTGCCCATGACCTGTCTATGACTTTCACTAAAAATATCCATGACAAAAACTTAGCATTAGTCATAACCTACCAGATAGCTTGTCATTAATAAAGGTAGAACTGAGTTTCAACTCTTTTCTCTAAAGATTACTGTAACAGACTACCTTTCCCCTGAAGGGCTGGAGGTACCCAACCCTGATTACAAACTGAGACGCACCTGAGAGTGCTCAGGGTGACTGCCCTATAAAGAGCAACAGGAGTCTGCAAAGGAGCAGGGCAGACTGGAGTGAACTGGACTGCACTGGATGTGAAGGGTTCCTTCACTGAAGACCCTGAGATCAAGGGAGCTGTGACAGTGGAGCCCAGGGAGTAGGAGACAGTACATAGAGTGGGAGAATAGAGGCTAGTGCCAGAAGGCTAAGCTCCAGCTAGGAAGAACTGGGAGAACAGACTGGATAGAGAAAGAGTTCTGGCTGTGACAGAAGACACCACAACCAAGTATGGACGGTTGGGTGGTGATTGACTTTATTTTAGGATCCTGAAGATTGTTAAGAACTGTTTTTGTTATTAAACCAGCCCTGGTCAGGGGTGGTGGTATCTGTGTGAAAGCCTGTGGGCATCATTAGGAGCCTGTAAGAGGGACTCAAAAGGGGACTGGGAGGCTGCAGAGTAGAGCAGCCATCCTGCTACAATTACCAATTAATATATTGTAAAGTCAACATGTAATCATATTCTGTTATTCATTTAGGATCTTAACTTTTAAAAGCTGTTTTCCTTCAGTATTTCTTTTCTGTTGTACGTAGGCTAAAGTTTTCAAACTTCACTGCCTAAAGGGTACAGTTTGCACCTCACTTTACAGCACACTTCAGTCAGTACCCTGTTTCACAGAGGTGCTGAGCATTGCACTTCTGAAAATCAGCCACTTATTTAGGCACTTAAAATGGATGTAGGGGGCCTGACTTTAGGCAGTAAAACATAAAAATGTGTGTGATGCTTTCAGATGGTTTTAATAATAGGCTCCACATAAAACAGACAAAAGCAAAATAGAAAACAAGTCTGGCTGTGGAGACTGCATGGTGACACGAGAAATGGAACACTTGCTGCTTACAGCTTATGTACGTGCAGATTGTTCTTTTAAATGTGAATTATTGACTCAATAGTTCATAATGTCGTTTGAAAGTAAACTACTATACCCAGCAACTATGTGCACTGAGTTTCACTTGCTATGGTAATCTGGGTACACATCAACACTTCTTAAAATTTCAATCCCAGACAGTGTTGGTCAAGTAAGATAACTACCCTCATTTCTCTCACTCATCAAATTTCATTGCACCTCAATCCCCTTCTGACAACAAAAATTATTACATAATCCCACACAGAGTTGATGCCAAAGCCCAAACCCAAACCCTGATGCCCCAGGAGGGGGGAGGTTTGAAGTCAAAGCCTGATTTGGGGAGGATGACTGAAGCCAAAGTCCGAGGGCTCCAGAAAGTCTAACACCAGCCCTGGCAACCTCGTTAAAATGGGATCATGACCCGCTTTGGGGTCACAACCCAGAGTTTGAGAACAGCTGTTTCAGCAATGATCTTCTAGTTAGCTGATGAGTCAAGATCCTCAGCTCTCTTATTCTACTTAGTATCTTCTTATCAGTCACTACCTGTGTGTGTGAGAAATGAAACCTAATGAGAACAGCTCTTCTGAAGCCTCCTCACAGGGCCTATTCTACTCAGGGGGTCAAACTTACCCCAGTTAGAGAAGGAGTAATAAAGCAGTAAAACCAGAGGAGATGTGGTGCACCAGTAGCAGCTGGTGTCTGCAGAGCAGACATTCAGAATGTACTCTGGGCATGACACAGCTGGGCTCCATGCTAGCTCCATATATTGTAGCACAGCCTGGAAGAGGTTTATGGGTATCTAAGGAAGACCCAGAGACATGATTGCTTGTCCATGATAATGTGCGTAACAAAATATGCATATTGAGTGGCTGAAAACTCCCTCAAAAAGTGTGTGCAGGACTTTCAGCCTTTATTCCAAGCCAGAGAATGAAGCTGTGGCCATGGAGAGATTATTGAGCTATGCTGCGCCTAGCCCAGAAGCTGGGAATAGATTTCATTTCCCTTTCATCCCCACTTGCTCCCCACATTAAAACCATTTTGTTGCAGGGAGAAAGGGAGACAAATTTCACACAGCAAGAAAGAGTCCATAGGTGTTTTGCACCTCTAAGATTTTGAACTTGTGAAGTGGATCATGGCCAACAGATATCATATGATGCCTTTTTCGTTCTTTACTTTCAGTACTTCTCACTTTGGTCTATAGACTCACCAAAAATCTATTTCATGTTCTTATTCCTTGCAAGGAAAATAAACTTGTAAAAATTAGAATGTGAAGGATTACATCTGGAGTTAAGACTATGGCCCAAATAATAAATGGAATATATGTAATGCAGAAGTTTTTTTATGTAGCCATTTTGTTTTTTCTCAGAGAATTCAGTAATGTGCTGCTTATTTACTCTAAACGTCAGCCCCCTGCAAATTCCAGGGGTGAGTCTACAACAATAATCTAGGAAAAATGGGCTTAGTTTATTCTTGAACTTTTCAGTTCTCCTAAACTTCATCTCTGTGTCATTATGAGTATTTCCATCATCAGGAACATTGCCTGGCTCAAAGCTAATTATAAGTGACAGTAACAAAAGGAGCAAATGCTATAACTGCAATTACCTCAAATTATGCTTCTCTAGTGGCCCTGATTTTCAAAAGTGCTGAGCACCCACAAATCCCACGGACATCAATGGGTGCCACAGGTGCTAAGCCCCTTTGAAAATCAGGCCATGTGTATCTAACCTAGACTCCTTCTAAGGCACCTGTAATCATAGTTCAAAGCACAATTAAAACCTTCTGTTTTCATTTGACTGTAACTTCTGAAACAAAGTCTCCTTTTAATCGGGGAATTTTCTGTATTGGGTCTCAACCCAGTTGTGATTTTTGGGGAGGGGGAACATATACTTCTGCATCTTAAAAAAGAGACAATATTTAAGGGTTTAGGTCTCCAATTCTATCCAATACTGAGTAGCATTTATATGAGTAATCTCACTGACTCCATCGTTCTCATTGATTGCAATGGGAGTATGTACATGAGTGAAAAGTAACTACTACTCAGTGTGTTACAGAATTTGGCTGTAATGGCTTTTTTGCTCTCCACTAACTCCAGATCAGGTGGGGAATATAACCTCTTTAGATTTGGTCCATTGTTCTCCTCAGGCAAGAGTCTTTTGTTAAGTGGTTTATTTATTTCCAGGAAACAAACTTTCTGGGGGAAGAGGAAAGGCTGTATATCTTCATTCTTATTTCTAGATTCCCTTTTTAAATGAAACTCTCCTTTGGTTTATGTATATGCTCTCACTTATATTCTTACTTACATGCTCTCACTTAATCAATAATACTTTTGCCTCAAATACATCAACTCTTTCTCCTTTCTGGAAATAATGGAAAACAATTGAAGCCACTGATATTTACTTTAATGTGATAGTTCCCTATATATTACATATCCAGGCTACACCAGCAAATACATTCTCTTGCGACTCTAAATATATAAACAATGCAAATGTTTATGAAATCACTATAAATGTGCATTACTTATGGAACAGGAAAACATGCTTTGGTGTAACTAACCAGGGAAAAGGAAAAAGTCTTCCTTTATCGGAGACAATAAAACATGACAAGAATCTTCCATAGTAAGAGCTAGTGTATTTTTAATGTATAACATCTAGCATGTTGTCTCCCTCCCACACCTCACTTCAAACTCAGAACCTCATTCTGTAAAGAAACCTCTTCTTCTTTTCTTTTAACCTCCATTCATTGGAGAAATGCTGTTGCCTCTCTTTATCATAGACTAGCTCCTTCTTAGCTTCTGATGAGGGGCATCATGCTTCTGATTGTCTAACTGCTATTTGGAGTGATCCTATGCAGATTACTTCATTCCTACATGGCTGTTAAGATAGCTTTCAATTTTAACTACTTTAAAGTAAACATTGATTAAACACACAAATTCTCTAGCCACTTCATCGCTGCCATATTCTGCTTATGTTTTGAAAGCAGTTTTCAGCAGAACAGCTACTGGTATTCAAAGTGTACCACATCTGCTCTGCATCTAGAGGCAGGTTTTTCAAGTGTTCACATGCATTTGTGTTGTATGGTTTATGTACACTCCATCTCCAACATACATATACAGTCCCTGACTCCCATGCACAAGTACATGTGTGTGTCAGCAAAATCAGGGGGGAGGTGCACTTTTGTTTAAATACCACAGTGAAGGGCACCTTAGAAAAATCTACAATAAAGGAACATGGAAAAGTACTTGCTCACTTTTTAAAATCAGCTGACTTCTAATGTACAGTTGTAGAAGAAGTTGCATGATAACACTTTACTAAAGAAATAGCATGTGATCATGAAATTAAAGACACATGGTTAAGGTCCTACTTCATTCATGATATTGCGGATTATGCAATATTAGGCTTTCACCACAATTTTGTTTTAAATTAGTTTTCGTTGTACGGTCCATAATTTTGCGTTGATTTTGAGATTTGCAAAACACACTTTCCCCCCCATTAGTACATTAAATGATCTCGGAGAGCTTTGGGCAGGACCATAACCAGGGCGAGGTGAGAGGGACAGCTGCACAAGCTAAGGGTGGGAGGGAGAAAGGAAAAATGATAGCGGGAAAAAAGGTAGGAGGTAGAGCTCTGCAGGGGGCATGGTATTGTCACCCTTACTTCTGTGCTGCTGCTGGTGGAGGCACTGTGTGCAGAGCTGGGCATCCACTCTCTGCCTAGATCAGAAGGGAGTTCTGTTATGGCTCAGAGCCCTAAAACCCATAACCAGCCTGCAAGCATAAAGGTCTCAATCCTGGCTTCCACCAACCTAGTTACTCCTTGGAGAGTGACCTCAACTACACCCAAACCTCCCCAATTCCATCTCCCCATGTTCTTAATTACCAGACACACTGACTTTTCTTCTCTGGTTCATCACCCTTAAAGGAGTGAAACCTCCCCCACAGTTATTAGTTCACTTTGGCACATACACTCCACACACTTTTTGCACAACAGAGACCTGCTTGGGGTAAAAATAAACAAAGTATAATAAAAAATCCACAGATTCAAAGATGAACTAGTAAGAGGAAGCAAACACATACAAGTTACACAAAAAATAAACGAGACACAATCTCAGACTTTACAATTCCATATTAACTAAATTCCCTCTTCTAATACAAGTCATCTAGCGTGCCCTCTGAACAGTTTCCCAGAATGCCTTCTGTCCTAGAGATGGTCCAGTACTCCATGGATAGCACCCCACCTAGATAGTGACTTTTGGTTTCTTGTTTGTGGGAGAGGGGTGTTTTGTTCTTTTATTTTCCTTTCTCTCAAACTATGGTAATTCATGGTTACATAGAGCCTGGGGGCAGGGAGACTTCCTCATTCCTTAGTTTTTCAAGACTGGGGGTTTCTTTTCCATTTCAATGTCTTTCCGTTAACTGTAATGGTCCACCATTAGAGAGGCAAGATGCCTGAGGTAATATCTTTTATTGGACCAACTTCTGTTGATGAGAGATAGAGAAGCTTTCAAGCTACACAGAGCTCTTCTTCAGAGGAAAACCTGAGGAAGCGCAATGTGTCTCTCTCACCAACAGTAGTTTGTCCACTAACAATATTACCTCACCCACCTTGTGACTCTTATAACCTGGGTATGCCACGGCTACACCAAAACTGCATACAACTATGGGCCACCATTGTCTTTCTCCAGGTTGTACAATGCTAGATGCTTGCAGTTAGTTTTTGGTAAACAACTAGACTGGAAGGTGCCCATCCATGACTGATGACTTCACCCTTTGTTGAAAGGTGATTTGGCAGTTGCATCCTAGTTACAATTACATGTGCATGCATTCATAACCATAATCTGGATACGTATCTCCTAATGACCAAGTTCAGAACATTACAAGTGTAAGCAGAGTCAGGATGAGCTCTACCTTGACATCTGGTGGTGAATTGTGGCGAGTTGTGGAAAAGAACTTCAGGGGCTGATCTTGTTTGCATTGGCATGCCCACCCCACCTAGCATGAGCCCACAGCAGCCCAAATGGTCACTTTGGCTGCTGTGGGATCCCCAGTTTCTCTGTTATTGGGGCAGGAAGAATTAAGTGTTGTTACCCTGACTATGTGAATCAAGTACAGTGGAACTGTTTTATGACAGAGGGACTCGCCATCAACTAAGTAGCACTCACTAAACAAGGGACATGGGTTCCACAACCCAGTGAATTGAGGGAGGCTGGGGACAGGTATTTGTACCTGATGGTATGGGCCTGAAACACCAAATGCACACCCTTCTCTCTTCACTGTGGAATATCAGACCTAATTTTGATTCCATTAGGAGTCTAGTTACAGGCTTCTAAGCTGAATTCACTTTGGGCCAATGGTGCACCAGCACTGAGGCTCCCCTACTACAAGCTGAAATCACTGGCTGGTGTGTTAAGTGGGGGGTGGGGCTAAAGATATATTGTGGAGCAGCTGGCAGACCAGTTTGTGGGACAGCTGGCAGAGTGGAGCAGTTTGAGGGATGGCTGGTGGAGCGGAGTGGCTGGCGGAGCAGAGCAGTTCACGGAACGGCTGGAGTGGCTCACAGGATGGCTGTGTGGAGTGGAGTGGAGCGGAGTGGCTGGTGGAGTGGCTCGCAGTGAAGATGCTAGCAGAACCCCACGGAGAGGTGGGCAGTTGGCCTTGGACCGTGTAAGGTGCCCCTTAACAGCCCTGTGCCCCGCTCCTCCATTGCCACCCAGGCTGGGAGGTAAAACACTGCAGATAAACTTTTGAAGTCTGGGGCTACACTGACCAGGGACAGAGACTTTTGGGTTGTTGGACTTTTGGGTGATTTTTGGGTTTCTGGACTGGACCCTGAGGGGAAAAGGACACTGCCAAACTTACTTGGGGGTGGGTCTTTTGCTCATGGTTTGTGTTGAATCCTATTTGTGGTGTTTCCCCAACATAATGCTGCATTGTCAAACTCCTTTATTAAAAGGATTTTGCTACACTCAGATGAGCCAGTTTTGCATTGTGTTATTGAAACGGAACCCCTAGATACTGCACCCGGCCCTTGTTGCTGCCAACTCAGATGGGCAGAAGGGTTACACAAGCTTTCACAAAAGACCTTATTGTCACACAGTTATCCATAGTAAGATGGTACACAACCAGTTGATTCAATTGATTACTCTTTGTGGTTCAGACCACCTATTTTTCCCTGGTGGGGAGGTCTCTGGATCCCTATTGCCCCTTGTGTGTATGCAATACTGTGACAAAGTACAATTCTACATGAAACCTAAAATTTGGCAGTTCCTCATTTTTAGTACTTAATTGTGCCTCCTTAAAATGCTTTGACTATAGCAATTGAACTTAATATAGTAAATAGACAAAAATTTACCTGCTCAAACCACTTGGTAACAAGAGTGCTCAGGTACTACAGCATTTGATTCAGCCTTCAGAATTTAGCCTTCAGAGCTGCTAGCCGAGGAAGTTCCACTAACTGAATATGCCCTGAAGCTATGGTTTAAATATGTCCTTTCTCTCGTAGCATAGAATACCAGTTTTCACAGAGTATAAAGTCAGAAGGGACCATTGTGATCATTTAGTGTGACCTGCTGCATAACACAGGCCGTAGGACTTCTCTGAATTAATTCCTGTTTGAACTAGAGTGTGCCTTTTAGAAAAACATCCAATCTGGATTTTAAAATGTTCAATGGTGGAGAATCCACCATAACCTTTGGTAGTAAGAAATTAATAGTTGGTGAAACATTTCATACCAGTGTAGAATGCATTATGAGGAAGAAAATTCAGAGGAGTTAACAAGAAAGGATAAATGTGGTGCGCTATGCAGATCAGGAAAGGCATATGAACATCTGTTCCACAGCAGGTTAATTTTTGGACTTGTTGGTCATAGAGAAAGAGAGTTCCTGTCCATAGGCACTAATTGCAATGGTAATTCTCACCCATAAAAGGCTCAGCAGCACTTAACCTCATTTCACTCCTGTTACAGTCCCTTACTCAGTGCTGCCATCAGATTCTCTATTCTTCTCCACAACTGGAGGGTCTTGGAGTGGAGGGGAAATTTCTTCTTTATTAATTTCTTAGCCAGAGAGAGCACCATCTGCATGTTCTTTAGTTTTTGTTGGCTCTAGGAGAGCTCTTGGTCTTCTCACAGTCTCTTCAACAAAGGAGGAAGGCAAAATTGAAAGTTGGAAGTTGATGACTGGTATAACTGGCTTTACTTTCAGTTTCTTCTAGTTAGAAAGATACAAAATATGGTAGGAGCCAACATGCTTCTGCAGGATGTCCATGTGTAAATGATCTATACACCTACTACCTGTTATTTCTGTGTGTGCAGATGGATTTTATGATATGTCTGAAGCAGCTCAGTCTTTTCTGAAGATGCAAATGGCCATGGAATTATTTGCCATGTCAAGAAGAAAACATATTACATAAGCAACACTGGTTTTGGAAGAGGGAGAGAAGGACTTTTAAAAACCCAGTCTCAAATGATTTTTTCTATATGGTTTTGGTACCCCCAGAATTGGTCACCTATTGCCCCTCTCCCCCCGCAGGTTTGCCAAGGGTCCCCTCTAAGATAGCCCACCTGTCCACTAATCTGTTTGTGTCTGGTATGAGTTCCCAAGGCAGGCAAGGAATATTGGGTTTACCCAGGTTTTTCCTTTTGGATACTGCCCAGAACAGATGGGACCTGTTATCCTGAGAGGACATGGATACAACCTTCTGATAAAAATGATTGACACACAGGCAGTATTATTCCAAAACAAGGCACCTGTTTATTTTGGTGCAAACAGTGATTCCTGATACAATAATCTAAACATGAATCCCTTAAGTACAGGCTAAAAGTACCCAAACTATAATGACATACTGTTAGAGTAATACTAAGTGGCTGAGCTCTGCATGCAGTGACCACTTGCCTGCAGTTTGCTAACAGCAATCCTTATATATATAAAAAATAAAATTCCCCTCTCACCCCTATGGGTGGTATGTGTCTTCCTCAACCTCGGGTCCTCTACCAGAGGCCTGGGAGTTTGAGGGTTCTGCGCAGT
>NC_133770.1:44679402-44806063 GCF_003597395.2 Chelonoidis abingdonii
TAGTTAATCTAAAGCAAACCTTCCTCCCTTGGCAGGGAATAAGGCCCCCTGCTAACACTCTTATGCTGCCCTCTGGCCATGCTGTATCACAATATATATATGTGTATGTGTATGTATATTTATATACACACACACACACATACTGACATTCTATACATGTAGATTAATATAACATACATTACACACAGCTTTATTAATTTAGTCATGGGCAAGTATACATACTATCTTATCTATCAGCGCACTCACTTTCTCTGGGGGCATCTCTCCTTCTGCTGTCATGGTCCTTTTCTGCTATGTACCAGCAGCTGCCTCTGCTGCCGTTCACCCTGCAGCTGCTCCTGCTTCTTCTTCTTACTGCTACTTCTTCTGCTCCTGTCTTCTCCTGTTGTGTATTTGGTTGTCATGGTTTTTGTTCCCATGGCAACTGAGTTAGATTATATGGGGATAGCCCAGATAGCCTAGCCTGTTTCGGCCGGTTAGGTCAGCTCTGTGTGTGTAAATAAATGGTAGTTTTGTTAGCTGTCTGCTGTCTGGCCTCAAGTGATTTCTTCCTAAACCGACTGCCTCTAAGAATTAACTTCTCCCTCTCTATAACCGATGACTTAAAAATCCCTTTTGGCACACTGCCTTTTATACAGTTTTGCCAGCCATCAGACCCCTTTTGAGCATACCCACATTATGATCATTGCAAACATTCTATTGGCTACTGTTTAATCTTTCTCTTTATTCTCCAGTCACAATTGTTGGAGACATGATTGTTGCATCAGTGTTTACCACTTTTGGATATTATGGACTGTACTGAATATTATGGTAACCGAATATCATGGCCTCTTTAGTATTATGGTCTGTAAATGTTAGCCTATTTCTGTGCTGAGCATGCTCCACTGACCAACTTAGATCACCTTTAGCCCACATTTGTACTGAGCATGCTCCGCTTTTTACTTGGATGAATGCCAACATTCCACACATCCCAAACGGTAAACAATTATCTCAGTCTTTCAGGGCAGCATGTTCACATTCCAATTGTTACTTTATTTATCTTAATGTTATGGTTTGCTGTTGCCAGCAACTTGCCACTCTGTTTCCTGACAATTTAGTTTTGCCCCTATTTTCAGCTAATGATGGGAAAGTGATAATTTTAGTGCTGTGGAGTGGTCTTAAAAATCTTCTCTTTCAGCTTCATGAGTTTTTCTTTGGAGAATTTTGTTCTAATCAAAATAGCAATTTGGGGGCACTCTGTTCCCTTCCTTTTTCTCTTTCTTAGGTGCTTTTCCAGAAGTCTCCAAAGCTTTTCACAGAACATGTTTTAGACTCTTCATCGCTTTCTTGCTCAATATTCCAGATGAATTTTCAAAATGAAAACATAACTTGGAGCATTTCTTGCTCTTCCTCAGGCTGGAGAAAACTTCTTTTTAAACAAACACTTTTAAAAGTAATGTTTTGAGCTCTCCTGCTGCACTGGAGTCTAAAAAATATACTGCAGAGGTCAAAGTGTCACAAGTTCTCTTCATCCAGCTGCCCTGCAAATGTTCTGCCTTGTGGAAGAGAGGCCAGTTTGGCATTGCAAACCAGGGAAAGCTCATAGCTCCAGTTGAGTCAGATCCCAGAGCTGATACAGGGCTTTCACTCAGATCGGATTTGTGACACAAATGCAGCAGTTTAGCTGCCCGACGAGCCTGGCATGTTGATGCTTTGTGCATTTCCTGGTGCTGACAGCCCAGCAGATCACTAGATACGCAGCAATAAACAAACACAGATTAGAATTCACAGCACACAGAGCAATATGCTTCCTCCCCCTCAAAGACATATCTTCTTAACAGAATGGAATACAGCTTTCAGTTGTGCTCGTGGTCACCAGTGATAGGGCTTTTGTTACACTACATACACTACAAGACAGCTAACATTGTTGCAGTCTCATTCTTACTAATAAATGTCACTCTAGACATTCATAGCAATGGTAAATGTGTTGGGGGAATGGGGTTAGACAAAAAATTTTAAAATGGGGAGAAGGCAAAAGAGAAATATACTCCCTGTGCTGGCTTCCCATCAGTGGAGCATCTGCACTATGTCTGTATGTCCTAATGAGCTCTTCTGTCTAACCCCAGTGTGAGACAATTAAGGTTGTTAAATCCTAAGGGGTTTTTTGGTTTTAAAGATCCCAGAGGCTCTGTACAAAAGAGAATGGATGTTTTATCTCACCTTAGATCTGTTGAGTGCTGACACACAAGCATAGCCTTGAAAAGATACCAGTGTACCATAAAACACAAATAGGGCAGGTTTTTCCACTTTTGTCTGGATTCCAGTTCATACTCAAAACATTCTTCATTACTCTCTTTCTTTTTTTAAACCAGGAGCCTCATCTTTGAGGATTTTGTGTGTGTGTGTGTGTGTGTGTGTGTGTGTGTGTGTGTGTGTGTGTGTGTGTGTATATATTCTTGACTGATGAACTCTTTTATGCACACAAGCTTGTTCATCCAATAAAAGTCATTTCTGAAAAAAATCAAACCATAAATTATAAGATGATTTCATGGCAAAGCCTTAGGGAAGGTCAAAATTGTTTGTTTATGTTTATTCTTTCCTCTTCTAGAACATAGTTAAATAAAAGAGTGTGTGTGTGTGTGTATCTCCAGTTATGTTGTAATCTCACACACAGACACACAATGGACACAAACTACAGGTAAGATGCACTGTGACTGAATTATACATATTGGCCAGTCTGTCTGATAGGTGTGGGCCTCTGTCCTGTTCCCAAACTGCCTGCTCTCTGACCACGATTTTCCTAAGTGTGTTCATTATCTGGACTTGTTCAAATCATTTGTCCGAACAGATAATAGCCTGCAGATTTTCTGAGAACTGAGCACTGTGGGCTAGATTCTGACCTGTGCACTGCTTGGAAGAGCCACGCAGGAGGAACTGATTGATTGATTGATTCATAAATATGGCTAAACTGAATCACAAGTCAGATTTTACTAATGTATCACTACTGTTTATCCAACCAGCTCTATTTAAAACATATCGTTTTTTAGGATTACTTGGTGCTATTTAGAACCAGGCATGAGTTAAAAGTAGTGCAGAGCCACCCCTCACTAACAGGAGCAGCAGAGTTCAGAAAATGCTTCCAGACCCTTCTCAATGTGCAGAGAGAACACACAGAGTGCTATGCCCTTTTAAGCTCTGTTGTTGGGGCATGATGGGGGTAGGCCCAAAGCCAAGAGCACAGGGACTGCAATTGTACCTAGCTCTTACGTCAGTCACTTAGTGATTAGAAGAAAGCTCTTTACTTCCTCTTTTCCTACCCCCATGTAAAAGCTAGACAGACTCCAAGCCTTAGTGAGTTGTTGACCAACAGTAGTCACTACTTATGTTCCCTACCCCCACCACAGCCCATAGAAGAATTATATGATGCCAGATCATCTGCGAATGATCTTGACAGTAGTATGTCTCCATGAGCAGAATGTGCTGCAGATGGTTTTGTTATATACATACTGTATTACTGACAGTTTTACACAGGAAATTGCTACTCCAGAACTTTGTTTTATCATCATAAAATAATGACTGAAGTGGGTTGAGGCAGTTCCCCACCTCTCCAGCCAATTTTTTGCCCCATTTGCCACTCAGTCCTTGGAAAACCATTGCTAGTGAATTTAAATGCTCACTGAATATTCTTAGCTGGTGTAAATCAGTCTTAGAATCCCTAGGGCTAGAAGGGACATCCAGAGGTCCTCTAGTCCTTCCCCTTTGCTGAGGCAGGATTAAGTATTGTAGCTTTATTGAAGCTCCACTGGAGACCCAATGTAGTTCTACTGAAGCCATCAGTGGAGCTATACCACCAGCTGAGGATCTGGCCCCTTACATACTCACTCAGCTCATTTTATTAGCAGAGGACCAATTTTAAAAGCCCTTTCCTGATCTTTTTTGTGTTTAAAATGTCCTCAAGGGAGTTGTTTTAAATATTCTTTCCCTTCCCTTTCATATTAGAAAATATATGGCCCCAACTTGCCCTTTCAGGTGAAGGACTTTGTCCAAATGTTTGTGGGACTAGGAATGTGACATCAGAAGAGGTTGAAACCTAAGCTACAGCTCCTCTAGGAGTAGCTGTGGGGTGTTAGGCTGGGGGCAGAATGAAGAGAGATGCTGCATTCTGTGTACTGCCAGCATTTTTTAAAAATCTAATTGAGAGCTTCATTTGAGCTATTGCATTATTAGACAATAAAGGAGAGGAGTTGGGGTAAAGCAGAGCCCTGACAGTTAGTAGCTTTCATATTTTCAAATGCATCTAACATTTCCTTCTCCTGTTAGACAGTCCCAGTGAAGCCTTCCAGAAAGCCAAGTGCTGTCATGATATTCCAGTATCTGACATTCAGATCCCGCAGTCACCATGGAGCTGACCTACACTCTTGCAAATCTGAGATGGAAAAGACCTGTTAGGTCATCTAGTCCATCTGCATGCCAGTGTTTGCATTTTCTTTCTGATTTCCCATGTCTTAATTAAACTTTGTCCTTGTTTCCTTCCTCCTTATCAGCCATATGTATCTCTTCAAACCCTTCAAAATCACTGCTCTCTTCCGCGGCATTGTATCAGATAATAAAGTACATACTTCTCCTCTTTCTCCCCTCTGAAATAAATCACTCCCCATCAGGATCTGAAATACAGTAAATCACCATTGTCCGCCATCTGTTCCATTTTCAGTTGTGTATACCGCACTTTCATAAATGCTTTTGCTAACTGTATTTAGTAGTTGCCTCTCCTGCTCCTGTTCATATGCAAAATTTCTACTGTACCTATTTATAGGAATATTTTTCCTTTTCTTAACAATCAATGGCTATTAGGATCCCTATCTGATTTCATTTCTCTGGAAGGCAGCAGCTATGACCTCTTTAGGCCTAGATATGTGTGTTTTCTCTTCTATTCCTAATCCTGCTCTTCCTTTTTCTTGTCTTTTTTTATGCTGCTTCTTTAGCCTTCCTTCTTATAATTGGCTTAATGCCTTGCTTCTTCCTTTTTGTTCTCTCTGTTAAATATTCCATCCATTTGTAATACCTTTATTATTTCTTTTATTATTGTTTCCAATTTTCCTTTGTTCTCTGGCAAGACTGCTCAAGAGGTTTGTGCTGAATGAAGCTAATGAAGCGACAGCTCTCAGGAGAAATGGCCAGTGAGGATGGAACACCATTCCAAACAGACAAGTCAAAAGATGAACCAAAGCACCACCATGTACAAGGGCCCTGGGTCCCAGCATTGTGTGGCACATTTAGTGAGTTTTCAACTTCCTAAGGACATCATAAGCTTAGATCTCATTCAACAGTTCTTAGGCTAGGTATTGTGCTTTGGCCAAAATACTTTTAATATGCAATTTTCTTAGTGGTTTGGATAATGGAGATGGATCAGGTCTTAATTCATGTATCTAATGTATATCATCATGTATATTAGACAAACACCTGTCAGGGATTAATACTTAGTCCTGCCATGAGTGTAGGGGACTGGACTAGATGACCTCTCAAGGTCCCTTCCAGCCCTATGATAATCAGTGATATTTTAACAGATGTTGTGTCCTTAGTTTTAAGTATCTAAAATTAACTTTTTCTAGTCACACTTTAAGCATTAGAGCAAACATGGATTCCAGTGTATGTAATCCTCTCAGATATTGAGGGCTTTTGTTCTGCAACACTCCAACCTTTGTTTGCCTAAGACTGCTCCAATGGCTCTCAAAACATTATTGAGCTGGTCTTCATTGTGCAAATATAGTGTTCCCTCAACAAAATTGCTTGTCCTTTCCATGCTTGTTGAGAATATAAGCTGAGCTTGTCGGGCCACAGCAAATTCAGACTCTGTTCAGAATCTTCTGAAGGAACAATCTTCTGTCAGAAAATGCTGATTCAGCAAAGTCTTCATAGGTTGAAGCACTTCCAAAACAATGACATTGAAATGAACTTATCACAACAAAGCACTTTGACATTATCAAAACAAAACATTTCAATATTTCCCAAACAAAGCCGTTTGGAATTTCTCTTCCATAGGAAATGTCAACATTTTGTCTTTTTGTTTCAATTCAGAATGAAAATTTTTTTTGAAATGTTGGAAATTCTCATGGAATGGACATTCCAACTTTCGACCAGCTATAGTCTCTAGCCCAGTGGTAGGCAACCTGCGGCCTGCAGGCCACACACGGCCTGTCAGGGCAATCCCCTGATGGGATGCAAGACAGTTTGTTTACATTGACTGCCCGCAAGCACAGCTGCCCCCAGCTCCCAGTGGCCCCGGTTTGCCGTTCGTGGCCAACGGGAGCTGCGGGAAGCGGCGTGGGCCACAGGTTGCCCACCACTGCCCTAGCCATTGCAGATTCACATCTTCAGGCTGACTTCTTGCCATCTCCACAGACCTTGTCTATGTTTGAGGCTAAAGCTTACTGCTTTTCCCTCCACTTAATTCTACAGAGAGAAATAGCCACTGGTCCTTAGTGACCCAGGACCATATTTTTAAATAAAAAATCATTTTCTTCTGTTCTTTATTTTTATGTCCCTGAGGGAATATAGAAAAAGCAAATATTACCTACATAGACATTTTTGGTTTTCAGAGGCCACATGCACAAAGCATCCCCTGGGATTGTTAACTTCTTGCCCTGTAAGATCTCTGTAATATCTTGTATATCCTCCCTCTTGTTTTATTGTGGATCTTCCAAAACAAACACATCTGCAGAGCCATGAGATAGGCCTCAGAGTCTAATAAGACTAGGATCACAACCCTTGTTGATTTTAAGCAGAAGGCGATGCTGCTGCCCATGGGGTATTTAATCTAATCTCTCTCAGGTGCTGCTCTTTCTTCTCCACTCCCTCATAAACACTAAAACAATACTCACAACTATCATCTTGGCAGTTTGTTTTTGTGATCAAAGAACTTTCCTGTATATTAAAACTCCAGGAGCATGTAAGTTTTTTGTGTTGAAAACTTTGTCCAAGAAATATGGCTTTGCATCTTGAAAAAGTGGAATGTCCTACAGAGGTTGTGGGAGGCTTGGTGATATAAACATCAGCAGCAAACCGTGTGTCATTAAGCCCAGGTCTACACTAGTTGGGGTGTTGACCTAAGATACGCAACTTCAGCTACACAAATAGCGTAGCTGAAGTCAGAATATCTTAGGTCGACTTACCTGGCCGTGAGAACGGCGGTGAGTCGACCCGCTGCCGCTCCTCCGTTGACTCCACTTCCGCCTCTCGCAAGCTGGAGTTCTGGTGTCAACGGGGAGCATGATCGGGGATCGATTTTATCGCATCTACACTAAATCAACCCCCAATAGATGGATCACTACCCTTTCACAGAGGGGCTGGAATTCCATTTCAGAAGTAGCTCCTGCTTGAATTAATATGCAGTTCTGAACTGCGCAAAACAGAACTTAGAAGTTTAAACCAATATGTCTGACTGAGCATTCTGCATGAAAGAAACAAGTCATTTAGTGTCAAGGACAGTGATTCTTGATACATTTCATATGTGATGTTACTGTTCCTCTGTTCTGAAGCAAGCTCTTCAAATCAGCTTAAGTCTCACTTATCTAGCCCCTAGAGAATGGAAATTGCAGGTGAAATATGGCATGCCATCACCAAGGCAATTTATTTGGAAAGCTGTGCTCTGATGAATTTGCTTTACGAGAGATTTATTGTTTAGAAGATGAGTAAAGAGGAACCACTAACACAGGGAAATCAATACCATTTTTACAAATGAGAGCTAGGAAGAGTAGGGAAATCTATATAGTCCAGCTAATGATGCATTTTTTTTGTCAGCAGGGAAAGTTTAGGGTGTTTTTCCACTCAGCTAAGGAAGACCCAGTGTCACAGCAAGGAACCCTCCAGTCAAATGCAGAAGATAGATACAGCTTCTTCTAGAGATCATCAAAACCTAAATGAGTGTCAGCCACACAGAACTTGCTTTTTCTTTAGACCCTATTCAGCACCAACCTATAATTCCCCATGTGTCAAACTTTAATCTCCCATGAACTTGTTCTCAGATTACCCAGAGCCTGCTAAATACATGATTATAGCAGGTATTGGCTGTTACTACTCCAATTAAGGTTTGCAGCACAGTCTCCATTATATATTGGATGCATTGTGAAATTCTGCATGGTTGTCACTAGCTGAATTCATTTTAAAAAAAGAATTAAATTTAGAGAAAATAGTTTGCTATTTTCTGAATGTGAAGAATCTCACACATGGAGTGGAACATGTCTAGGTGGGGACTGGTAAATGTATATGATCTGAGTCTTCTGAAACATGACCCTTTTTGTATCTTTACAATATATAAGGAAGATCTTACAGTATTTTTATTCCTCTCTTTTTTTATATTGGCAATATTAGGAATGTCAAGTCTTATTCTCCCTGTCTTGCTGGATGTCTCCATTGGAGGCACCAGAGATGTAGATCGGGAGCTCTCTCAACCCTTAGTTATGTCAGGGAGAGGATTGTTATTGAATTATGAACAAAAGACCCCGTCTGTGTTCACCCCACACCAGCCCTGAAAGAATTAAGGAAGCTGAGAAAGGGCCAATTAGTGTGCTAGGCCTCACAGGAGGGGTTTATGCTGGAGAACCAGCCCATGATTGCAAGATGAAGTTCAGCTGAGCAAGTGTAAAGCCAAGAAACTGGCAACAGAAGGGCTATAGTGAGGAAGTCTGCAATCACCATCTGTGCATTAAAGAGAGAAGGAGGGAACTCAGGGAAAGAGTAGGAGCATAGAAGCCTGACCCTCAGGGAAGGGTGCAGCCAGAACAGAGAATGGTGGAGAAGACAGGCTTTGGAAGGCAGAGTAGGAAGCATCCCAGGGAGAGAACAGCAAGGTTGGGAACTCATTAGACCTTGGCTGCATGTTGTAAGGTCCCTGAGCTGGAACCCAGAGTAGTAGGTGGGCTCAGGTTCCCCTACCAGCCATTGATGCAGTGGCATTGCCTGGACAGCAGGTCCAGTGAGACACTATACCCCAGAAGGGGAAACTCCATAGTGTCCTGACTGCAGGGCCGGCTCCAGACACCAGCGCAGGCGCTTGGGGCGGCCAAGGGAAAGGGGCCGCACATCCAGGTCTTCGGCAGCAATTCAGCGGCAGGTCTCTCTTGGAGGGAAGGACCAGCTGCCAAATTGCCACCAAAGAATGAAGCGGCGCAGTATAGCTGCCGCTGAAGTGCTGCCAATCGCAGCTTTATCTTTTTTCTTTTCTTCTTCGCCACTTGGGGCAGCAAAAAAGCTGGAGCTGACCCTGCCTGGCCAGAGGGCCAACTCACAAAGAGGAAGCTGCAGGTTTTGGAGTGAGGGACCACAGAGTGAGAGAAGGACAATGGGGGGAGAGATCCCTGAGGGGAAGGCACCAGACCTAGAAGAAAGCTATTCCTCAGAACAGCCAGGAGCCATCTGTGGTAAGTGAATACCCCATGACATCTTCTCCCAACTATACATGTCTGTGTTAAAAAGAGATCAGCAAAAACAAAGTTTTAAACATTCTGAATAAAAATCACTTGCCTCTTGCTGTGTTGTTCAGGTTTCATTTGACTGGTATTTGATGTCAGTCCTATTAGTTCTCCACAGATTTTTGCAGTAAAGCAGAGAAGACAAAACTCAATTTTATAATGTAAAAATACAACTAGAGGGAAAAATTGTGGGTGGAGAGAACTTTCTTGCCTTCTTCAGAGGTTATAGAGAATTAAAAAGGGCAAAAGCTATTTATTTTATTGCATTTTTGCAGGGCAACTTTAAGTATTCTTTGCTGTTGGTGTGGATGTGGGTGGAAAAGTGGAAAAGTTCTTGAACTGGAGATTCCAGTAGCTTTAAGATTATATATTTCTTGGTTTAATGTGTCCCCATTTGTCTCTTCTATCACATTGAATGGGAAGTGACAAATGTCATTTTAACTAGAGACAGATTAATAATGTAAAGAAAGATATCTTATTTCAAAAGCACAATGGTAATCACGATTGCATTAAGTTTATAGACTTTCTCTTTAGGCCACACTGTTTTAAGAGCAGGGCTAGCACAGCTTCATTCTCAGATTAGTTACAGCTATACATGTGTCACAACTCATACTTCACTATAAACACATACACTCCATAACACAGCTGAAAAAGTTAGTCAGCTGAGTTGATGGGGGAAAAATACTAATCCATTTTATAGTAATCTCTATTTTACTACTCTCAATTTTACTGTAATCTTGCAATGGTTCTGGAAAAAAAGCATGAACTATAAAGTGTTTATGTTTTTTAAATAAAAATTATATGGAAATCTAAACAGCAGCACTGGATGAAATTCACCACTGTGCAGAGGGTCAGCTTATGGGCTATCTACCAACAATGATTCAAGAGTGTGTATCCCTGGAACTAGTCCAAATAAGGCTGAATTTCACGCCCAGTAGTAAAACAATTATTTTTACATGTGCGTGCGCACACATACAGTGTGTTCATAATGAAAATACAGAGAAATTGTGAACATTTGTGCATTTTTTCTACGATAAATGCAGCAGTGGCAGATATACAATAACCTTTGCAAAAGCAAGATTTATAAGAAGTGTACCTCTTGTAGTTCTGCACAGGAGCTAACATGGGATGAAATTGTGCTCTCAAATGCCATTTTGCCATTTATAGTGCTTATGATCCAAGAATCCAGAAGCACTTCACAGACACTGGACCAAATTAGTCCTGCTTGCACAGTGTGCCTTGGTTCAGATGTGGTAACACAAGGCACCCCCAACCTCTCTTTCACCTTGAGTGCTCTAACCTACACTGGAGTCTGGGTCCAAATACAAACAACCCCATGACTGGGGAACTGCAAACAGCCCCCTTGAGCCACTCAGGTGCCCCAAATACATAGTGGGGAGAGCTGAAGGATTAGAACTGGGCCCACAGCACATGTGTGTATTCATAGATTCATAGACTCTAGGACTGAAAGGGACCTCGAGAGGTCATCAAGTCCAGTCCCCTGCCCTCATGGCAGGACCAAATACTGTCTAGACCATCCCTGATAGACATTTATCTAACCTACTCTTATAATCTCCCTCCACGCAGACTGGAGTATTCCATCAGCCGTCCCTTAGTCAATTTATTCCAGTGTTTAACTACCCTGACAGTTAGGAACTTTTCCTAATGTTCCACCTAAATCTCCCTTGCTGTCAGTTTAAGCCCATTGCTTCTTGTTCTATCATTAGAGGCTAAGGTGAACAATTTTCTCCCTCCTCCTGATGACACTTCTTTTAGATACCTGAAAACTGCATCATGTCCCCTCTCAGTCTTCTCTCTTCTCTCATACAAACAAACCAATTCTTTCACCTTCCTTCGTAGGTCATTTTCTCCAGACTTTTAATCATTCCTGTTGCTCTTCTCTGGCCTCTCCAATTTCTCCCACATCTTTCTTGAAATACCGGTGCCAGAACTGGACACCAATACTCTAGTTTGGCCTAACCAGCGCAAAGTAGACCGAAGAATGATCTTCTCGTGTTCTGCTCACAACATACCTGTTAATGCATCCTAGAATCACGTTTGTCTTTTTTGCAACAGCATCCATATACAAATGTGAGATGTATGTTAATAGAGGAAGAACTGGAAGTGCTAATAAATAAACACAGCTATGTACTTGTTGGGCATCACTGAAACTTGGTGGGATAACACACATGATTGGATATGTTGGTGCGGATGGGTACGCTTGCTCAGGAAGGATAGACAGGGGAAAAGGGAGGAGTGTTGGTTATATATTAAAAATGTACACACTTGCACTGAGGTGGAGATGGACATAGGAGCGAAGTGTTGAGAGTCTCTTGGTTAGGCTAAAAGGGTAAAAAATAAGGTGATGTCATGCTAAGATCTACTACAGGCCACCTAATCAGGTGGAACAGTGGATGAGGCTTGTTTTAAACACTAACAAAATCATCCAAAGCCAGATTTGGGTAAATGGGGACTTCAACTATCCAGATATATTGTGGGAAAATAACACTGCGGGCACAGACTATCCAATAAGTTCTTGGACTGCACTGCAGACATTTTTTATTTCAGAAGATTAAAAAAGCTACTGAGGGAAAGCTGTTCTAGACTTGATTTTAACAAATAGGAAGGAACTCATTGAGAATTTGAAAATAGAAGCAATCGGTGAAATGCATGAAATCATAGAGTTGCAATTCTAAGGAAGGGTAGAAGGATACAGCAAAATAGAGACAATGGATTTCAGGAAGGCGGATTTTGGTAGCTCAGAGAGCTGATAGGTAAGGTCCCATGGCAATCAAGACAGGGGAAAAAACAAGGAGAGAGTTGGCAGTTTTTCAAAGGGACACTCTTAAGGACCCAAAAGCAAGCTATTCCACTGGGTAGGAAAGACAGAAAATTGGCAAAAGAGCACTTTGCTTAACCATGAGATCTTGTTCGTATCTAAAAAATTAAAAAAGTCATATAAAAAATGGAAACTAGGTCAGATTACAAAGAATGAATAATAGGCAAACAACACAGAATGCGAGGGCAAGATTAGAAAGGCAAAGGCACAAAATGAGCTCAAACTAGCTATGGGAATAAAGGGAAACACAGATGACTTTTTATCAATACATTAGAAGCCAAGAGAAGACCAAGGACAGGGTAGGCCCACTGCTCAGTGAGGAGGGGAAACAGTAACAGGAAACTTGGAAATGCAGAGATGCTATTGACTCTCTTGTTTCGGCTCTCACTGAGAAGTCTGAAGGAATGCCTAACATATAATGCTTATGGAAGGGGGAGGTTTAGAAGATAAAATAAAAAAAGAACAAGTTAAAAATCACTTAGAAAAGTTAGATGCCCGCAAGTCACCAGCGTCATTAAATGCATCCTAGAATACTCAAGAGCTAATGAGAGAGTATCTGAGCCTCAGCTATTGTCTCTGAAAATCATGGGAGAGGAGAAGATTCCAGAAGACTGGAAAGGGAAAATAAAACAACCCAGGAAACAAGACCAGTTAGTTTAACTTCTGTGCCAGGGAAGACAAGGAGCAAGTAATTAAGGAAATCATCTGCAGACACTTGGAGGTGTAAGGGATAGGGAATAAGCCAGCATAGATTTGTAAAAGAACAAATCCGTGTCAAACCAATCTGATAGCTTTCCTTATAGGATAACGATCTCTGGATAAGGAGAAGTGGTGGATATGTATACTCCTAGACTTTAGTAAGGAATTGGAATACGGTCTCGCATGATATTCTTATCGATAAACTAGGCAAATACAATTTAGATGGGGCTACTATAAGGTGAGTGCATAACTGGCTGGATAACTGTACGCAGAGTAGTATTAATAAGGTTCCAATCCTGCTGGAAAGGTATAAACAAGTGGGTTTCCACAGGGTCTGTTTTGGGACCGGCTCTGTTCAATATTCTCATCAACGACTTAGATGTTGCATAGAAAGTACGCTTATTAATTTGCAGATATACCAATGGGAGGATTGCAACTGCTTTGGAGGACAGGGTCATAATTCAAAATGATCTGGACAAACTGGAGAAATGGTCTGAGGTAAACAGGATGAAATTTAATAAAGACAAATGCAAAGTGATCCACTTAGGAAGGAAAAACCAGTTTCACACATACAGAATGGGAACAGACTGTCTAGGAAGGAGTACGGCAGAAAGGGATCTAGGGGATATACTGGACAACAAGCTAAATATGAGTCAACAGTGTGATGCCTATATATAAATGCGAGAAGTATGCCTATAAGTATGCAGTAAAAACCTGTAGCACCGAGTCTCAAAGTCCAGGTCAACTGATTCGGGCTCATGGGGCTCAGGCTGCAGAGCTGAAAATTGCAGTGCAGGTGTTCAGGCTTGGGCTGCAATTTTTAACCCGGTGAGCCCAAGTCAGCTGACCAGGCCAGCCACAGCCGAGCCATGGGTTTTTTTTAATATTAAGGCCCTGCTAAGAGCATGGCAAGGAATAAGTATTTTTAATAAGTAAATGTCAAAGATTAGTTTTTAAAATATGCCTAGAAGAGGTATACGGTTAAATACAAAAAAAACAAGAGCTGAAAGTAATTTTTAACAACAAAAAGGGGTAAAAATGAAAATTAGGTTAGATGCAAAAATATACAGAAATAAAAGGTGCTACAATATACAGAAGAAAAGGCAAACGTTAAAATGACTTTTAAAATGTATTAGGCAAAGGTTAACCTTTTTTTATTAATATGAAACTAACAAGATGAGTGCCTGACCTCATCCTGACCGCTTTACATGTAAGTTGTATCTTGTTTTCCTCTTCCCTTGTATTTTGTCTTTAGACTGTGCGCTCTTAAAGGCAGATAGAAACACACAGGGTGACCTACGCATTTGTAGCGTACCTAGCACACAGTGGGACCCAGTTCTGATTGGGACTTCTAGGCACTACTGCAACATAAATAATGCTGGTAGTCATGGCAGAAAAAGCAGACATAATCATTTGGATGCATTGTATGGAGACACTGTTCAAACCTGCTTGTCATGAAAGGGATCTGAGCCACAGAGAGTTCTTATGTCTTGAATTACAAGGGGAAAAGTTTGTTATTCAAAGCTGTTTCCCCTGAGGACAGGAAAACAAAGAGGAAGGTACGTGATGGACCCAGTAACTGTAATCAGTTGGTGGTTTTTGGACAGCATCCGCCTCCCAGAAATCTAAACTACAGTCCAAAATCTGTGCACTTCCTGACACGAGACGCTTATAAAGAGATTGTGGGGGAAGGACAGGATAAGAGTAAGAGTAAGAGTCATGAGAATGTTACAAAAACAGAATGGAAATTCAGTGGAACAAGGCTCTCTTCTAGGGTGGTTAGAAATTGAAATAGAAGCTTTTAAGAGAAAAGTGCTATTTGCCCCCAAGTTAATAAAATAGTGATATTTTTAGCCACCTAAAGGAGCTGCAAGTAGTGTTCTCTACTACTGCTTTATAGACTTCAACTCATAAACGAACTCTTTCCTGATATTTAAGAGACAAAGTGAGTGAGGTAGTATCTTTTATTGGACCAACTTCTGTTGGTAGGAGAGACAAGCTTTCGAGCTTACACAGAGCTCTTTTTCAGGTCCTGATATGTTAAGTAGGGTTTATAGGGACAGTCCTGATATCCAGGGCTTTTTCTTATAGGCACCTATTATCTCAGGACTCCCTATCCTGATTTTTCACACTTGCTGTCTGGTCACCCTAGTGTCAGGTCAGTGAAGATAAACTGAGTAACCTTCAACCTCTATATGCTGTACTGGTTTCTCCCTACTGTTACTCACACCTTCTTGTCAACTGTCTGTAATGGGCCACTCTCTTACCACTTCAAAACAGATTTTTCCTCCTTTCATATCCTGCTGTTAATTGATTTATCTCGTTAGACTGACCTAACACTTGGTAAAGCAACCCCCATCCTTTCATGTATTTATACCTGCTTCTGTATTTTTCACTTCATACTTCTGATGAAGTGGGTTCTAGCCCATAAAAGCTTATGCCCACATAAATTTGTTAGTCTCTAAGATGCCACAAGGACTCCTCGGTTTTTTTTATATACTGTACTATACCTCCCCCTACTGCTCAGCCCATGGAAAAAGATATCCATGTATCTATAGAAAAAGGACAAAATTTTCAAACTTAGGTGCCCGAATGAAGTCAGTCAGTGTGTCTTTAGTAGAGCTGGACAATTTTTTTAAAAACAAAACTGTTTTCAGCAAAAAATGCTGATTCACTGACAACATTTTGTGAATTTATAAATTTTGTCAAACTCTTTTGGCCAGAAAAAAAACTTTAAAAAAATCTGGAAAAATCAAAATGCTTTGTTATTTTCAAAATGAAAAGTTTCAAATTGAAAAATAAGTCTCAAAATGAAAAGTTCTTTTAATTTTATATATTGCTTTGTTTGAGCCAAATTGGATTTTTATAACTTCACAATTCACCAAAAATCTTTAAAAATCTTGTTTTCAGGGTAACCCAAGATAACTTTTTTATTATTTTTGAATTTCCTGGGAAGCAAAAAATCCATTTGCCCAGCACTACTCTTGAGTTCTTCACACCTTTCCAAATCAGGCCACTTAAATAAGTGCTGAAATGTGGATTTATGCATCTAACTTTAACCAAATGGAAAAATTGGGCTGTTCATTAAGCAACTAAACTGGTTCATGTTGGTACAGCAACTGTGAACATAACCTTTAGAGAGCAATAAACTGTGTTTATCTCTCTGGATTATCCATATCAAGAATGAGAGAATACAGGTTTCCTTCCTCTGCACTTAGAGTCACCATTCGGAGGACAAAGAGAGCTATATACTGTTATAATCATTCACTGAGTAACAGATGTGCTACTCTTGATAGTGCCAGCACGTTTCACTGTCGACTCTCCCTTGATTAATAGCCAATTTGTACTCTACTTTCTTTCCCTCGTGAAGAATCAGGTTCAGATTTATGAAAGATAATGGGTAATTTTTATTATTATTTTCCAGCTGTTAAAAGTACACTATCAACTTAAATTTGGCTTAGCATATAAAGTTTGTTTTTTTTAAAAAAAAAGATTTTTAACCTGAAAGAGTAACATTAATCAATACATTTTCCAACATAAAGTATTGTTCTTTGGAAAAATCATTGTGTAGATCAGTGCTTCTCAAAGTTGGGCCACCGCTTGTTCAGGGAAAGCCCCTGGTGGTTCAGGCTGGTTTGCTTACCTGCCACGTCTGCAAGATCGGCCGATCTCAGCTCCCACTGGCCGTGGTTCACTGCTCCAGGCCAATGGGAGCTGCAGGAAGCGGTGCAGGCTGAGGTATGTGCTGGCCGCCCTTCCGGGAACCATTCCTTACAATTCAAAAAGAAATACAAGGAGAAAATCACCCCCCTGTGAGGAGTGTGGGGGAGAGGGCAGCATGAGGCTAATTCAGCCTTAAGTTCCCTTACTTGGGACACTCAAGGGCTGCATGGGCCTTGCTCTTGCCTTCTGCCCAGAGCTGAAGTTCCCAGAGAAAGGTAGGATATTAGTTAGAATTCTGAAAAACCAAAATTCTCTCCTTTTGTTACCATGTTCATGAATCTGATTCAATATGGCAACAGTGGGAAATACAGCCCACGTATAGAAAACCCTACCTTTGATAACCAGCAAGATGCCTGAGCACACCAAGGATGATGATGATCCGGATTTTTGTCCTCTTCCCAGCACGCATGGATATCTTCCAGAACTAAACCTTTTCCCGGGCCTTCTGGCCTCTCTAAAGAAAAGACTTACTCCCCTCAGAAAATAGCCAAATTCTATTTGGAACAATAATATGAAATATGAATTTCACTGTAAACACAATTACAGATCATCATGTTCTGCCAAAGGAGGGGGATACATAGAAACAGGGCATAAAAATGGTCCAGATGACAGTCCCTATCCAAAATCCACATAGTAAAGTGCTTCTAAACAGAGTAAGAGTATCAGAATTCTTCCCTGTGCATTTGAGGTGCTGAGTACCCACATCTTCCACTGACTTCAAAGAGTGTTTTGACACTCAGCCCCACACAGGATACTTACCAATGCCATTCTGTCCTGCTGCAGCCTTACTATTTTAGAGACCAAACCTCCTTTGACTGAAAGTGCCTCTGGGAAGAGACCATCTCTTGTTGTGTGTCTAGACAGAACTTAGCACAATGGGGCCTCAATATTGATTAGGGCCTCTGAACACCACTCTAGCTAAAGCACTGTTAAACAGCTAGATTTACTAGTATTCTTTAAAATTACTTTTATTAAGCTACAGTTAGTGAAAGCTCAGTTTATCCATGAAAGTAATATTAAATATTTACTATTAAAAACAGCAACTGATATCAGTACGCTGAATTTTTAAAATGAAGTTTGCCGGTAAATAATTATCACCCTGATTGTCTGACAGTTTTATTTGGTTTATAACTTAATATGATAAACAGGTTAGCCACTGTTTTACTATGCACACTACTGTTGCCCATGTGTTACTTAAAATGAACATAAAAGTTGACAAATCTGAGCCAACCCGTAAGGACCAAGTTGCAAGAAACTCCGGGCAACTTCTTATATAGTAATGAAACATAAAAACATTAGAGCGGCCATACTGGGTCAGACCAAAGGTCCATCTAGCCCAGTATCCTGTCTTCCAACAGTGGCCAATACCAGGTGTCTCAGAGGGAATGAACAGAACAGGTAATAATCAGGCCCATCTCCTATCACCCATTCCCAGCTTCTAGCAAACAGAAGCTAGGGACACCATCCCTGCCCATCCTGGCTAATAGCCATTGGTGAACCTATCCTCCATGAACTTATCTAGTTCTGTTTTGAACCGTTTAGTCTTGGTCTTCACAACAACTTCTGGCAAAGAGTTGTGTGAAAAAATATTTACTTTTGTTTCTTTTAAACCTGATGCATATTAATTTTATTTTGTGACCCCTGGTACTTGTGTTATGAGAAGGAGTAAATAACATTTCCTTATTTACTTTCTCCACAGCAGTCATGACTTTATAGAGCTCATTCCATATTTGTCCTCTTTGCGTCGCCGGCCGACCTCAGCGAAGGTAGCCAGTGAAGCATCCATGACATGCAGCAGTAACGTACAGAACGACTGATAACGTTATCTCATTGCAATTTACAAGGCTATGGGCAGACGGTACAGAAGAACTGTATAGCTCATTCTCTGCAACTTTGCAAGGCAACATGATGCTGCTTCGTGTAGCGCTGCAGGTAAACGGCGCTCTTGTCAGCGGCATCCCAGTACTTCAATTTAGAATGAGAGAGGTAGAGAGTAGACAAGAAGACAAACGGGCTTCGGATGGTTGCATGAGAGAGCCGAGAGACGCATCAGAGTCGGAGGGAAACGCGACTACGTGTTGCGAAGGAGGTACACAGAAAAGGCGCCACATTGATGTGTCTGTCGTTGCTTTGCCATCGAGGAAAATGGAGTGACAACATTTAGAGGTTGTGAGCAGAAACCGCAAGAGGATTATACGAACGTACCAGATGGCGCACACCTTAGCCCTCAAAGGCGCTCGCGCTCGGGGAGGGGCCTGAGACGGGAATACAATGAGGTAATTCTTTATGCGTTGGGATCCTAACACAACACGAATTCCATGGCGGGGAGACTGCGGTAACTAATGGGGATAGCATATGGGATACCACCCAGAGTGGGCAATGACTCCAGGAAATTCGACGCTAGCCTCGGTACGGATGGACGCAAACGACACCGAATCAAAGTTGGTGCTAGCTGTGGCCGCAATGCACGACTTTTATACGCTGTCGGTCACTAACAGGATTATAAAAGCTTGCTCATTCCAATAATTTCTCGCTAAATCGATATAGATTCCGCCGTCCGCCATAGTGGTAGAATACTCTATGATGAGGTCCAGTCTTCTTAATCCCACTGACAGTGATTACTTGCTTAGGCGACGCCTTGGTGAGTGGCCTTGTCCAGATTTCTCTGAAAATCTAAAGTCACTGTAAATCCCACTGGATCCCCTTGTCCAGCATGTTTGTTGCTCCTCGAGGGCAACGAATTGCTCAGTAGATTGGTTAGACATATTCATACTATGTGTCCTGTACGCGTTCCGTTTCTGTGGGCCCCCCCCCCCCCCCAGCCCCCCCCCCCCCCCCCCCAGCTGAAGCTCTTTGCTGTTCCAATAAAGCACTACGAGCCTTTTCTTAATGCAGCACCTGTGGCTTTTATTCACACAAAGTCCCCACCACCAGTGATATTATTTACAGAGTTTTACAGGTCTTACTGTCTCCTCTTTTACAGGGAGTCTACCCCAACCTGGAGACTGCCCTTTCTCTGGCCATCCCCCCCTTCTTCTGGCTGCCAGCCAGCTTTTATGGCCCTTCATCCTGCAGGCCCACAGGTGCAGCCAGTTCCCGAGGCCAGGCACCAGACTTCTCCCCAGCCCCAATCTATTTCCCCTGATTGGGGCTGGCTGAGCAGGGGCTAAATAGGTGCCCTTGCAGCAGCACCCTGCTACAGTGTCTAACAATTTTGTTTTTTACTATAGTTTCAAACAGTGTGGTTGGTCCTGAAGTCAGTGTCTGTAATTGCCGGGATCATCTCCAGAGCCCTTTTTAAAAATTGGCATCACATTATTGCCATAGAAGCTGATTTAAGTGATAGGTTACAGACTACAATTAATAGTTCTGCAATTTGACATTTGAGTTCCTTCAGAACTCTTGGTTGAATACCCTCTGGTCCTAGTAAACTTATTACTGTTTAGTTTATCAATTTGTTCCAAAAGCTCCTCTAATGTCTGGGACAATTCCTCAGATTTGTCACTGAAAAAGAATGGCTGTAGACAGACGTCCAGGCTGGAGAATTTCAGGAAGGTATCAAGAAAATTGAAGCATTTCATACTTTTGTTAATAGAGAGCATTCTAGTGCTACAGACGTCATTATGGCATGAGTAGGGCCCTACCAAATTCATGGCCCATTTTGGTCAGTTTCATTGGTCATAGGATTTTAAAAATCATAAATTTCATGATTTCAGCTATTTAAATCTGAAATTTCACAGTGTTGTAATTATAGAGGTCCTAACCCAAAAAGGAGTTGTGGGTCGGGAGTTACCAGGGTATTGTTGGGGGCATTGCAATACTGTTACCCTTACTTCTGTGCTGCTGCTGGTGACGGCGCTGCCTTCAGAGCTGGGCAGCTGGAGAGCAGCAACTGCTGGGTGGGATTTCAGCTCTGACGTCGGAGCTGCCACCAGCAGCAGTGCAGAAGTAAGGATGGCATGGTATGGTATTGCCACCCTTACTTCTGAGCTGCTGCTGGTGGGACATGGCCTTCAGAGCTGGGCATCCGGCCAAGAGCCTCTGCTCTCTGGCCACCCAGCTCTGAAGGCAGGGCAGAAGTAAGGGTGGCCAGACTGCAACTCCCCTAAAATAATCTTGTGACCTCCCCCACCGCACCCACAACTCCCTTTTGGGTCAGGACCCCCAGTTTGAGAAATGCTGGACTCCACTGTGAAACCTGTATAATATAGGGTAAAAGTACACAAAAGACCAGATTTCATAGGGGAAGACCAGATTTCACGGTCCGTGACATGTTTTTCGTGGTTGTGAATTTGGTAGGGACCTAGACATGAGTAATGCCAGCTTCTGGCACTCCACTGCCAATGTTCCACAGCTATTAACTGCAGAAAGCACATATAGGGATGAGAGAGGAGTCATAAATGGAAATTTCTCAAATCAGAGGGGGCATTTCAGAGTGCAGTCACCCAAGGGTAAGTTTTAACCTCTTTGTTTTTATAAGGGAATTGATGACAGATTTTTCTGCAGACATTAAGAAATCTTATCTACCCACGTCTCTTAAAATGCCTATTGTGGCACTTAGATGCTGTGGGGATATTGATATTACCTTGATTCTAATGCTCAGTATCCAGGCCCATTTAATCCATGACCACTCTGCTGAGATGTGCAAATGAAAAGGTACTAACACTGACTCATTTCACTTAAGCTTGTCAGCAGCTCTCTGTTGCTAAAGCTTGTTAGTCATTCAACCCTGTGACCTAGGTTCCAGATCCTATTACAAATCCTCTACACCATACAGTTCCTGAAGTTACATATGTTTAGTGTAATGAATGTTATGTGGTACAAACATATACACAATGGACAAAGGATAATCAGAGGGTCACTGAAAAATGATAGCGGAGATCGGGTATTGAGTGATGGGAAATAAAATATTTGTTAAACAGTTCATTTGTATTTATCTTTACAAAGGAAGTGGAGGGTGATGGTCTGCCCACATCAAGGATCACTTTTCCAGAGATGACAGTGCAGATAACAGTATTAGTTCTACAAATGTTAGATGCACTTAAAGTAGACAAAGAATCAGGTCTAGATAACACATATCCATTAATTTTTAAAGGAATGAGACAACAGCAAACACTTCACTGACATTAAGTTCACAAGAGTCAGGGGAGATTCCTGAACATTAGAAAGTAGCAAACTCGACTCCAATATTTTTGAGAGAGTTGGGAGATAGGAAACTGTAAGCTAGAAAATGCAATATTGTTTATAGAGAAACCCCGACACTATTAAGTGATATGACTGGAGTACACCTGATTAAAGATAGCCAGTAGAGTAAGTTGTGGAAGTCCTTTAAAGATAGCACTACTATTGTGGATCAGATATATACAATGGATGTACTCTGCTGGGATTTTGGTCCTAGAAGTCCTTCCGTGGTACAAAGCAGGGAGCGCAAGATTGTTGTGCTCCAACTCAAGTGTCAACGGAGGCGCAAGTGAGGCTAAGTACTAGGCACATTCCTCCACATTGAGTGGTTGAAGAAAGGTCGCTTTCCAATGACAAACACAAAATTGGACATTTTCATTAAAAAATCTCTTTTCATCTAAATTTGGGGATTTTCATTTTTTTAAAAAAGAGAAAAACTTCATTTTTTTCTTTGAATTTTTTCACAGCAAAATAAATATGTCCCAACCAACTCTAAGAGTAATCTCAACCCTCTTAGGCATCTGAGTGAAATTCACCCCCTGTGCAGAGGCCAGCACAAGATCTACACACCACTTTCATCCCTATTTGGAGAGCGTAAGTAAGCATTCATTGGTGCCTATGCCTTATGCACCATCTCTGCACAAGGTATTTCACTCTCAAAAGCACAAGGTGAAATGTGGCTGGAGGTAGATGGAAAATGAGTGTTTCTGAGGAGAGGGGTTTAGATCCTTGCCTCCAAGTTCCCCACTTTGGCCTTACTGCTGATTCAAGGCAGGATTAACTTGGTTGCTCTGCAACTGCACCTTATAATGCAGTTTCGCATTTCTTATCCAGCTCATCACTTTCTACTCCACATGTGCATTGAGCAGGATTTAGCCCTTATCTATTCCAAAAGGAATTAGAGTTCCACATCAGAGATTAAAGCCTCAAGTAAAACATCACCATGGAATAGGAGAAAATAACCATACCCAGGAGTCACTAACATAATGCAAGTGTAGCTGGGTTCATGAGTAACATAAAACAATAACCTATGGGCTGCCAGCTAGGAGTCTGAAACAAAGGACTGCTATCAAATGAAACAACTCTTCTGACTTTTATCTGCCCTTCCCCTGGCTTTCATGAGATCCCTGCAATAAAACTCATCCTCTGTGTTCCAGTCTTCCTGTTGCAGTCCATGATCTCAGCTGTCTAGGTTATCTAGCCTTTTACGCTTTTCCTCTGCCCTTAGTCTCCAAAGCTGTTCCCTGCTGCTCCCATCTTTATTTCCTATTCAAACTCTAGCCTATCCCTACCCATTCTGCTGAATATCCCCCCTCTTCTCTTCTAACAGGATACCAACCCATTTTTTTCCTACCTGATGCTGTAGCACCAGCAGATGGTGGCTGGATGCCATCATTGTAGTGCAGCATGATCAGAGGTTCATCACTCCTGCACTATGTTAGATATGCTATCTTGTCTATATCAATAAAAGATGCCATATTTGAGGATCAAAAGGCAAGTGGTATTTCTGGACACTTCCCACCTTTTTTGCAGTCTGACTAAACAGGGTCAGCTGCCTGCAAAGAAGGAAAACAATTTCCTTATGGAAATGTATTACTAATATGTATTGAAATTTACTGGAATATTTCTTACTGCATCTTATTAAAACATCACTTGTTCTATCATGAACTCGGCAATAGATTTTCATAAGGTTTCCATTTTTACACGTGAGAGCCAAATTCATCCTCGGTGTAACTCCAGTGGTGTCAGTGAAGTTATGTAAAGGATAAATTTGCTCCTAGGATTTCAGATCCTCAGTGTGTGTGGCCACTTCTATAGTTCATGTCACAATATGCCTGACACCATGATGAGGACAAGCACTTTGTCAACCTAAAGTAGATTTTACTTAAAACCAAAAACTCAAGCTCATCAGCCAGGAATTGAACAGCCAAGGGGGTGTCCATCAAGAATGACTTTCTGGGCCCAGTGAGTTTACCCTTGCTTGTGTCATTCTCCTTGTCCATAGTAATCTAAAATCCACAGAGAGAGGTGAATCCAGACATAGCTAGACTGTAGACCACTGAGGACTTCAAAGATATGGAAAAGGACTTTGAAATGGATACAGAACTGGAAGGGAGACCAGTGAAGACCATGACCATCAAAGTTACACGGAATTAGTCTTACTGCCTGTAGTCAGGCAGAGTGGCCTCCCACTGAGCCAAAGGGGGAGGAGCTGCTTTTTGATCCCTGGTGGGCAGAGCCCCGCCGGGCCTGCCCCTTTGGCCAGAAGCTAAGGAGCTGGACAGGCAATATAAAAGGCAGGGCCATTAGCCCAGTTGAGCCTGAGCCAGGGAAGGAGGCAGATGTCTTCCTCCCATTGCTAAACCCCAGAACGAAGCCTGCGCTGCATTGCACCCTGCCCCTGTAGAAGACTGGCATGGGCTGCTGCCTGCTGTATACCCCAAGGAGATGGCAGACCCCGGCCTACAGAACCCTTCACTCAGACTCTGGTAGGAAGTAGCCCAGGGAAACCAGGCATTGGTCCAGGTTTTCTATTAGGATCCCCACTGACCGAGGCCTGTGTTTGTCTGCTATCTACCTGAGCCAAGACGTCAGATGGATGGTTGTCTTCAGAGTCAGAGACACACATCCAAAGCCCCTAGACTGTTTGTTCTGCCCTGCCTGAGTAGGGTGACTAGAGGTCCCAATTTTATAGGGACAGTCTCAATTTTGGGGGCTTTTTTCTTATATAGGCACCTATTGTCTCCCACCCTCGTCCTGATTTTTTACACTTGCTATCTGGTCACCCTGTGTCTGAGGGCTGAGGCCCTAAGACTGTTTGTTTGCTCTGCTCTAGCCTGCCAAGGGGGGGGTTGGCCTCAATACTTGAGTCACTAATCCCCTGAAATGGGGCGGTGCCCCAGTGATATAGAGAGGTGCAATGGCCTCCCTCTGAGCCACAGGGGGAGGGATGACTGCTAATCCACTACATGGCTATCTTGTTATATTAGATATCTATTACATTTTCCTGGCATTATATAAACTAAAGAAGGTACAGTTTATGGATCCAGTCTAGCTTGTTTAACCTTTAAAACTGTGGTGCTTCTTCTAACCCTCTTGAAATAACCTGAGGCTAGTGAGAGGTTAACTCAGTTATTTGTCAATGAAAAGAATATTGTTCATTTTTCATTAAGGGCTAAATTTTTGGAAAAGTATCATTAACAGTGCTGAAGTGAGTGAAACGTTAACTCTCTGCACTAGTTTTTAATGGATACTTGTAGTAATGTTCATCATTGATTCGACTTCAGTCTCTAGCCTTGCCTTTTACTTGCATAGCTTATTGCATTTTACTACATGCTGATAATTTTAGATCTTTTGTTTAGACATGTTCAAACTGAGAAGTATGGACACAAAGCACTTGTTTCTTTTTCTACACTCCGGGAGCTAAATTCTTTCCATACAAACCTATTGATTTCAATTTTACCCTTATATTAATGACACTTATTTACTTCATTTGAATTTTATGGATCTAACTGAATGCAGAATTTACCACAGGCTCTGGAATTAATTTTCTTCGGAAATCAGGTATATCTTGCTTCTTTTGAATTTAAGCCAGACATAAAGAATGTGTTAATTGGCAGTTTTTAGTAGTTAACTAATGCTAATAGATCGGGTTTATCTAGAGTGTAAAGCAGTGTTTCCCAAACGTGGGACGCTGCTTGTGTAGGGAAAGCCCCTGGTGGGCCAGGCCGGTTTGTTTACCTTCCCCGTCCACAAGTCTGGCCGATCGCGGCTCCCACTGGCTGCGGTTCGCTGCTCCAGGCCAATGGAGCTGCTGGAAGCGACACGGGCCAAGGGACGTACTGGCCGCCGCTTCCAGCAGCTCCCATTGGCCCGGAGCGGTGAACCACGGCCAGTGGGAGCCGCGATCGGCCGGACCTGTGGACGCAGCAGGTAAACAAACTGGCCCAGCCCACCAGGGGCTTCCCTACACAAACAGCATCCCAAGTTTGGGAAACACTGGTGTAAAGGGTAGAATTTCACTCCACTTCAGCATTATTATTCTGGTTTGTGCCTGTGCATAAATGCTTGAAGTTAGGCATGAATTTAAGTATTTTGCTGCATGAGAAGCCAGTGAGAGATCACAAAGCTACTGGAAAGAAATATAATGATTCTCTCTCTCTCGCAGAAAGGGTGTAGAGAAAAGTGATAGAGACTGGCACTGATTCAATCCAATATAGCTAATAGGTTTGGAGGCACTTCCACTACTGTAGCGGTCTATGGCCAGCTTGAAAAAAGCAGCACAGAATTTTCTAAAAGGGCAACACACTATTTTTTCTGTTCCCCTTTTTAAGTCTTACTTGCCAAGAGAGGAGGGAAGAATTTGTTTTGGTGAAGGACTCACTCCTGAGTCTGTGGTTGCATAGACTTCAAAGTCATCAGCAATATTATGCACTGTTCTCAGCTGGTCAGGTATCTTAATTATTAGGACTTTGAACATCATCCAGTTTTGGATCCCAGTCATTTGCTTTCTGTCACAACGCATGCAGGCCCTGATCATCCCCTAGCTATATCTGCCCACAGATGGTTCCCTCAGGGCCGGCGCTTCCATTTAGGCAGCCTAGGCAATCGCCTAGGGAGCCAGGATTATTGAGGGGGTGGCATTTTGCCGGTGGGGGGTGGCAGGCGGCTCCGGTGGACCTGCCGCAGTCGTGCCTGCAGAGGGTCCCCTGGTCCTGTGGCTCTAGTGGAGCTGCCGCAGGCATTCCTGCGGACAGTCTGCTGCTCCCGCTGCTCTGGTGGACCTCCCGCAGGCACGGCTGCTGCAGCTCCACCGGAGCTGCGGACCAGCGCGTGGGGCGGCGAAATGGCTGTGCGCTTAGGGTGCTAAAAACTCTAGCGCCGGTCCTGGGTTCCCTCTGTACGGGGATCTCTTCCATTCTGCTTGCAAAGGAGGGTTAGCCATTTCTGCAGCAACATCTCCCTAACACCCCCCCACCCCCAGACCAAATTATCTACAGGTTCAGGACCTGTGCAGGGAAAGAGAGAGGCCCAAGGCAGGCTGGAAGACAGGATTGGGTGGGCCAGGGGACACATCATCCCCACTCAGGCTGTACTATCTTTTCTGTGGAGCTCATCCCACACCCCCCCAGGGTTCTGGAGCTGCCTTATCCAGGAAAAATCTCTGGTAGCACAGTGCCATTGCAGCCACACTGCCAGGGACCACAAAGCATGCCCCAGGTTCAGCAGGTAGATGGACCTACAGCTTATTTTGCAAAAGACTCCCCACCTCCTGCCACCCTTCCCTTTCCCAATAGGGGTGGCACTCCATTAAGAAATCTAAAGATTTCCCCCTCACAAGTTTTTACTACAGAAGGGGCAACATTGGCTGCAGTAGCTAAGTTTGATCTCGGACATCTGGCTACACTGTCTCAGTACAAGCAGAGAGACTTAGAGCTAAGCAGCTGGTTGTCTTAGTATGCCCATTGTTGACTCCATATTTGGTATTGCTTCTCTTCTCTCCCATCCCTTTTATGTGTCCTCAGATGTTTCCTTGGTCTGAATTTTAAGAAGATGATGTATTATTACTGTTTATATTTTAATCATATTTTTGTTATGTTGCAAAGTACCCTATGTGTCTTGGCAAAGGGAAGGATTGCATTTACAAATAAAGCTATTTGAGCAAGACAAGCAGCAAAGGATTCCAGGCCACACTTGAGTATTTCTTTAACTATCTTATCAGCAAGGAAGGTGCTCTTGGTTGCTTACAGGCTGACTTTTATATTTAACTAAAGAGTCTTTCAAGACTGCATTGGTTTTTTTTCCTGTGTCTGTTCTCAAATATCCTGGATTTCATTAAGAATGTGATAAGTACATTTTTTCTCCCTTCTAAAATTTATTTTAATTACAAGTAGGTTTTACTGAGCAGATAATTTCATTTTCAGGTCCAGATTCTTAATCAAATTTTTATCTCCCAGCTGCTTCCAAGACTTTATACAAAATATTGTGCTAGTCCTGTATTCACTGAAGTCAATGGGAGAAAGAGTGATTAGGCCTGTTATGTATGAAGTGCATACTAAAATCAAACAACATTTCTTTGATTGCTTTTGTTAATACAAGAAATCACACACAAGCAAGTGTTCTGATACTGTGGTGAGCATTACACCAACTTTGGGTTATTTTACTGCTTCCAGTCCTCAGTACACAAAAAAAATTCTCTGAAGGTGAAATGTACAAAAGTAGGAAAGATAGCATTCAGGTGAAGGCAGCCTATTCTTATTCACTATGTTAATGTTCTCTACAAAGACCAGTTATGTTAATGTTCTCTACAAAGACCAGTATAATCTCTACTCACCAGGATTATGTTCGCAAAAGTCCAGTGCAACATTATATGTGAGAACTACCTTTGCATAGTGTCTAAACATACCACACATTCACAGACAGGCACAACACTTCTCTGTACTGGCCTTTTCCTCTTATACAACTCTGTGGCCTTCCTGGAAACACACACTCTAGCAGTGATGGGCTCCAGAAGACCTAGAGAGGAAAGTCAGCATGTTCTTTTTAGATCCTTTCTGTGTCCCACAATGTGACTTCAAATCCCCATAAAGAACCATAACATCACCGTGTTTAACCAACATGTCAGCCGCCCCCGCGCTCCCCGCCCCACAACTTAATCCAATCCCAGTGCCCAGTTCTTCTCCCACTCTCTAATTTTCCTGCTTTTTCATCTGTCTGCTCCAGGCTAATAGATGTTTTCTTTCCCCTGGTGCTTTATCAGGTAGATGTTTCATGGTTTCCAGTAGTACATGTTAAGTCATTGCTATAGTTGTTGGATGAGACCTTACTGCTTCCTGTTCTGTGGGGCTCAGAGTTGTTCCTCAATACAGTTTCTCTCTCAGTCTTTTCCAGAAGGAAAGGCTCATTTGTTCACTGCTTTTATTTAGGTTTTCTCCCACAGACATGACTTTCTTCGCTATATTAACTGGCTATGTTACAATTATTCTCAAAACAAATATGCTTAGCTCATAAGAAATGGTTTCAAACAAGTGTGTAACAATGTCCAAGATATATGGCCCCTCACTGAAAGCTTTAATATTTAATGCCATCTATAGAAGAGAGGAAGGAACTATTTGCTAACTTACATATAAATGACTTCAGAGTTCTGCAATTTTTTGGTGGGAGAGAGCTGTTTTTAATTTAAAATTTTGTAAGCAGACTATTTTTGTTTGGTCCAGCCTGGTCTATGTGTTTGAGGAGTTTCCATTGTCTTGGTTTTTTACCCTAACTTGTAGAGGTCTAGGTTGGGGGAGAGGGGGAAGCATGGAAAACTCTGCCATTAAATGGATTGGTGTTGGCATTTTTTCTGGAGTTATTCTATGAAGAGCTACGGCAGACTAGCGTTTCCCAGGATGCAGATTCTGAGCTTGATTACAGCTATTACAACAAAAGGGTCAGTACAAGAGACCTGACACCAGCTGAGGTTCTCTGAAGAAGAGTAGGACCAGAATAGAGTTGCCTAGAGAAGTAGAACCAGAGCCGAGTTTGTCCTGAGATGAGCCTGGATAACATCAAGGGGCTCATAACTTTCTCCAGAAACTTATCAGGAACCTTATGTCACCATAGTACCAACTCAATGATGCAGTTTCTGGGGGAGTGTTTATATTCAGAGTCTGACTTTTTGATATTTTTATTTAATCATGTTTGATAAATTACATTTTTTTTATTAACCATACAGAAAAACTTTGCTCTACGTATGAAATGGTTAAGAAGGTGAGATAATATTATCCCTTACAGTGTGTACAGTATATCAGAATTTGGTCTAGGGTAGGAAAATCTGTAATTATGAGTTCAACATAGACCAAGGGGGTTGGATTTTTTCCACTGCATCCAAGGACTGGGGGGACTGTCAGGGAGCTAGTTATGGTTCACTGATTTTGTAGGCTGTGCTGCACCATGCTAGGCCTCAGTGAGAGTTAAACTGGCCCCTAGGATGCTCTAACTTTTGACAGCAATCTATAGTACTTAAGGGACCTGTGACAGAGTGCTGGGCAAAAGGTTGATGATTCAGCCTTCTCTCATGCCAGCTCCTATTTAGTGGGATAGATTAGAACTGGCTGGAGATTGCCTCCAAATTAGGGCCAGTTTGAGACAGCTACTGCCTAATTAGCCTGGGGCTGTATAAAAGCCTATGGGGAAGGCAGCCAAGCAGGAGAGCAGAAACAAAGGGAAAAGGTAGCTCCTCCCTCCTGCCTGTAGATGGTGAAGGGCCAACTGTATGTGGTGAAATGGTGGTGGGAACAAGCCTGTAAATAAACTGCATCCATGGTTACTAACCCCAGGGTCTCAGAATGACTTTGTGGATTTAGCAAAGGCAGGAGCCAAGGGGGCCCTGCTGCGCTCTACTACAGGAGCACACACCATTTGAGGATTGACAGAGCAGAACTCTAACTCCCCACTGCTTCCTACACCTCCTTCCCTCCACCAATATATTCCCTAGTCCAAGAAGATGACTGGTTCAGGAGCCAGTACTGTCAGTTTTATACTAGCTGAGAGCTCCTTCCTGCAAAGGGAATTCTTAGCAGACCAACTACAGTCAAAATCCTAGTAATTTGCCTAAGCACTAAGGATTTGGATCAAATATAAGAATCTGGCCCTTGAAGTTTCTACCCTTCCCATCCAAGCATTATAGACTTCTTCCTGCTTCCTGGAAAACTGATTTTCCCCAGATCAGTCAGAAGATATCCAAATCATAATTCTCTCATACGCACTCACCGCTATACATCTCCCTCAGCTGAAATATACGTTCCCAAGTCAGAACATACAGGTTTGGGAATGAACAGATCAGTGGTGAAGCTCTTTGTGAAGATTAAAGAAGGCATTTGCCTCAACAGCCTGACAGTCATTCATGAGGTGAGTGAATTGTTATGTTAAAACCTGGGACAGGTCCCCCTACACTGTAGTAATACAACATATTCTCATGTTCAGGATCCATGTTGGAGACTAAAGATGGTAGGAATGTTTCCAACTGAACACTTTTTCTGTGAGAAACACTGATTCGACCTAATTGAGTGTTCCAGGGGAACATACACATTTCATCGAAATTTTAATTGGAACCTTAACATGCAGCCAACGTTTGTATTAAAAATGTGTTTCACACCCGTATTCATGCTTTTATATAAAAAAATGTTCCACACTTTAGTCATTAATCAAAAGACTTTGACGCACTGCATAAATAGGATGGAGGAGCAATGCTGGGTTTTATTTATAAATAATGTCAATCTTACATCAACATTCTTTATAAGGGAAAGTATCTTTAAAAATCTGCATATTTTGAGTTTTATCTCCTAAAACATGAGTGTGTCTGGTTATTATAAGCTCGCAGTCATAAATACAGAACAGAGAGCTCAGGAACTGGAGTTAGCAATAAAGAATTCAGTTACTGAAACAATCCATTCCTTTGGAAATGTATGTAATAATTAGATGACTGAACTGTATTATATAAGCAGGAAGGCTGCAGGAAGAATTTTAACTACATAGGAAATTGCAGTTTTTCTTTTACAGTCACTCTGTGTTGAGGATCCTTGCTTTGTTCCACAAAGCAATAAAAGAAAAGATTTAAAAACAGGATTTTAATCAATATTTTTATTTAAACATGAAATACAAACCTAAAGAGCTTCAGTTTTACAGGGATGTATTGTAGCTGGAAGATGTGGAGTCTAACACACACACAAACCACCTTCCTTTAAAAATTAAATTTCATCTTACAATTTCCACCTGCTTGTTGAAAAAACTGCAAACTATGTTAAGATCTTGGCTCTGAGGCTGGGTAGCCAAAGAGCATACACCAGGAAATGGTGCATTTAACACCTCTCAGAGAAGGTTTCCAGCTCCTTCACTGTAAACCATTAGGGGATTGACACTGAAATGACTGAATCTCGGAAAGTGAAATTCACTTCACCTGCATGAAGTCACGATCACTGAGCCTTATACAGGTAAAATGCAGCGGTGGGAGGGCGGGGGAGGCCAAATCCACTCTACAGCTGTGGGCTCGGGACAGGAGTTTCTGCACAGTCCCCTTCCCTTCTGCAGCTGCTACTTCTCCAGATTATTGACTGGAATAGCAACTGCAGCCCCTCAACACAATTTGCATGAAAAGCTAGGGCCTCTGTACAGGCTCTTTCCCCCCATCAGCCTACTCCTAATTCAACACTGCCTGCTGGCCTGTGCAGGGCTGACACAAGGCATCCCCCTGCACAGCTGCTTCTGGAGGCCTAATCACTAAGCCTCAGTGCTCGCTCCCCCATCCCCCAAAAAAATGAATAGATCATTTAGCCTCTATTCTTAAAATCAGTGAGAGCTTTGTCATTGAGTTCAAAAGGTGTAAGATCAGAGCTTTAATTCCTAGGTCAGAATTCATGTCAATGACAGCCCCTCATGGTGGCAAGAACAGAGAGCCTGTGTAACATGATTACATAGAGTCATAATCATGCTAACCTCCCTTTCCTGGGGTTTGGCAGTGGTGATTGCTCACACAAAGACCTGACATTTTAACACAGTTAAACTTTAGAATGTACATTTTATTGGAGCACATTTTTCCACTGTCAAAGGAATATTATCAAATGACAATGCTTTCAAAACACCAGAGGTTAAATTTTAGCCTTGTCTATCTTGATGGATTTTATAAATGTTGGATCAAGATTTTATGCTAAAAAAGTACATCTTTTTTTAAGTATCATATTCCATTTCCCATTTTTAAACATTTAAGTCCTATTGAAATCAGTGGCAAAAATCCCTCATTCAGGATGAGCAACTATATGCAGTAGAGGCCTACGCTGTTATATAATTTGAAATAATTTTGAGAAGCTTCAAAATTTTTGTAAGAGGAGGGTATATTTTACCACACAATAATTGTAACTATTAAATGGTCCGCCCTTAATGTGACATTAAAGCTGCATAAAATAAAAAAGTCAGGAAATACTAAACCTAAGCTTCCAGCAGGTACATTAACTCACTCAGCCACATTGCACAGAACTCATTGTCTAGTCCTTTTTTCCCTTGTTAAAGTCTGCTGGCTGTGCTGTCTTTAACAGTATATAGAAGCTCTTTAAGATCACAGATCATTCATCATAATAAATTGTAGGCTTAAAATTAGACAGGTAAACAGTTGTAAAGATGTTCTCCTTTACTTACCAGATAAGATCTTTCAGGTTCTTCTGTTTTCTTTACCCAGAAACACCTGATGTGAGAAACATCAAAAGCAATTTAAAGAGTATTGCCTCCTGCTCCAAAAGTTAGTGACACCATCAGGTATTGTCAGAGAAATGATCAATCCTCAACTCTGGACTTGGCACTTAAAATATTTCTCAGTCCTACTTTAACAGCTCGGTGATATTCTGGGTTTCCACGGAACTCTTCATCACTATGCTGTTCACGTGCCGTTTAATAGAAGCCAAAAGTCAGCTCCCAAAGTCAATATTATGAGGAATGTAGGTGACTTTTGCACTAAGAAGAGCACTTCCTGCTCTGCTTCCCAAACGCAATCTATGGTTCAAAGACAATTTTAGTAAATATTACATTTGAGTGCACTTTCTAGCTGGATTCTTGACACTTAAACTTTGACATGATAGCCTCCAGACAAAGCTGAAGCAGTTGACGTGCAGTCCATTCATGAGTCCCTGGAATCTTTACAGAGAAAGCCAGGATTTTTTTTCCTATGTATTAGATTTCAGTCTCAGGGCCATGATTTCCTCTCATACAGCCTTGTTTTCTACTTAGTTTTACTGCACAGATTTCTATTAGCTAGGAGCTTTCATACAATGTTGGCCCCAAAATGTGGACATTTGATGGCTTAATTCTTCAAACATCAACATGAGTGAATGTGTAGGCACATACACACACACATGCTAGCTAGCAGCCCAATAGCTAGCAACATGCCAGTGAGTTTTTTTTTCCCATTACAAATGCTATATTTGAAGGTTTTGAAGTGGGAACCTAAACATTCACTTAGGTCCTGATCCAAACCTTGGGATCAGGTTTTAGTACTGAACGCTGGCATGCAAATACTGTGTGCAACAGCAAACACATAACTATATACATATATTAAATACTCAAATCTTTGTGGTTTTCTTTTGAAGAGAGGGCAAAAATAATCTCAAGTGACCTTTTAAAAAATGTTTTTAAATGCACGTCTACTACATATTGCTGCCATTTGTAAAATGGGATTTTTTTTTAAAGATAATTAACCACTAATAACTGATGATTGTTGTCTTCAAGCACAAACATGTAAAAGGGACACGGTCAAGGCTATGAATGATGGCAATATGTCAGAGCTAATTACCCCAGATTTGAGCTGTGTATATCACTTGACTGCCTTGGTTCTGAGAGGAAGGAAAGTCCAGTGGATAAGACACTAGCCTAGGATTTAAGCAGCCTCGATTCAAGACCTTGGTGTTCCTTTGTGACTTTAACCAAGTCATTTCCAATCTATCCCTCAGTTTCCCATCTGTAAAAAAGGGAAGATAATGCTTTCTATATTAGGGTTTTATACTACCACTCATAACCACATAAAATCAGAAGCAACTTTCCTACCTAACAGGAGTGTTGTGAGGATATATATACTAAAGATTGTGAGGCACTAGAATACTATGGTATTGGAGACCATATGAGTACCTAAGATAGATATATCTTCACACAGAACCCCTCCCAGCTGTTGATGGGAGTACAGTGTTTAGATCCAGGGCCCTACATTTACTGAAATTAATTACACTGATATGTTCCAGTGCTCTTCACACAATGGATAATAATTGTGTGCCCAGTTTATAAACATTTCTATGGCACTTATTATAAGAATATTAGTGTTGCAATGTGTTCGTAGGCTCTGTGTGATTATTTAAGAATTGAAATTCAGCTTTACATTGGAACTTCTTGCCAGACCACTAACGTGGGGGTTTTGTAGCTTAATTTCTTTGGTTTTTATTATTGCAATTAAATATAAGTTAACACAGCAAAAGAATGGAAGGACAATTTTCAGCATGTTGCAAATATGTACCATATTGTAGAAGTCTCAAATGAATTCATGGTAAGATATACCCCAAGTACTAAAATGCTTACAAACAATAGAGTGAGTCACAGGATCACTATGGAGTTGTTTAGGCCTAATACTTAGATTGTGTAAAGAAAAAATTACAAATCTATTGTTAAAAATATTTTCTTTTCTTTCTGAATTTCCATACCAGGTAGTATTGTAGGTTGAACATCCATACTGTTCTTTCTAGGCATTTATACTCACAATAGTTGTATCGAAACATGTTACATTTGAAAACGTAATTGTGTAGTAACATTTTTTCTTTTAAACTACCATTTAAAAATAGATAATATTTTGGGGTGAAATTTTAAAGAGCACTTTTAGTAATTTAGGAGCACATGTCCCATTGGAAGTGAGTGAAACTTCAATGCCTAAACTACCTAGGCACTTCTGAAAAATCGCACCCATAATCCATAGATCACTAGCCACTTAAGGCCTGATCCTGTACAAATGGACTGAATTCATTGGCACTACACCCATGCACTAGAATTCACCCAAATTGATTGACTCTAGCAGGTCCTAAATCATCAATCTGTTAAGATAATGATTATTCTTATTAAAAAAAAAAAAAACTAAATGCAGAGAGACCTGTAGGGGGCCAAAATAACATGGCTGCCTGAAGCCTGAGCTCTGAGGCGATAGCAAAGTACTTTGTCTCCATTGACCCCACTAAACTTACTAAACTCATCCTACCTCCTGTCAGAACAGAAACTACTAAACTCATCCCACCTCCTAACCAGAAAAAAAGCACAGAATTGCAGAGGATATATTCTCCAAAAATCCACAAATTTAACAAGATTCTTAGGTTCCAAAGTCAGAAGGGACCATTTTGACCAGCTAGTCTTACATACTACTTCCCCAAAATAATTCCTAGAGCATAGCTTTTAGAAAAATAACTAATCTTGATTTAGAAATTGACATTGATAGAGAATCCACCATGGCCCTGGGTAAGATGTTCCAAAGGCTAATTACACTCAGAAAAGTGTATGCCTTATTTCAAGTCTGAATTTGACTTCCAGCCACTGGATAGATTGTGCCTTTCTCTGCTAGACTGAAGAGCCTATTATTAAATATTTGTTCCCACTGTAGGTACTCAGACTGAAACCAAGTCACCCCTTAACTTTCTCTTAGAACTCCTTGGGTCTATTTAGCTTAACAATCTATCACTATGAGGCCTGTTTTCTATTCTTTTAATCATTCTCATGGCTCTTCTCTGAACTCTCTCCAGTTTATCAACATCCTTCTTGAATTGTGGGCACCAGAACTGGACATTTTTCCAGCAGCATTGCACCAGGGCCTAATACAGAAGTATAATAACCTCTTTAGTTCTACTTGAGATTCCCATGTTTATGAATCCAAGGACTGCATTAGCTCTTTTGGCCACAGCATCACACTGGAAGCTAACATTGATCTGATTATCCCCCGCAACTCCCAAATTTTTTTCAGAGTCACTGCTTCCCAGGATAGAATCCCCCATCCTGTAAGTATGGCCTGCATTCTTTGTTCCTAGATGTATGCATTTAGTCATATTAAAATGCATAGTGTTTGCTTGCACCCAGCTTCCCAAGTGGTGCAGATCACTCTTCATCAGTGACCTGTCCTCTTCATTGTTTACCACTCCCCCAGTTTTTTGTGTCATCTGCAAAATTTCAGTATTGATTTTCTTTTCTTTCAGGTCATTAATAAAAATGTTAAATAGCATAGGGCCAAGAACCAGTTCTGGTGTTATCTCACTAGGAACCCACCCATTCAACAGATGATTCCCTGTTTACAATTATACATTGAGACCTGTTAGCCACCTTTAATCCATGTAATGTGTGCCTGTGACAGGGTGCATAAACCCTGCACTGGTGATGAAGGGTTTAAACACCTGCTGTGGGCAAGGCTGGCCTTGCCCCTCCAGCCTTATCAATCATGCCGGGGTGGAGTAAGGGCTTAAAAGTAAGACGTTCCAGGCAGTTGCTGAGCTGCTCCAGGAGAGAGCAGACTGTAGCTCTACAGCAGTGTTTCCCAAACTTGGATGCCACTTGTGTAGGGAAAGCCCCTGAGGGCCAGGCCAGTTTGTTTACCTGCTGTGTCCGCAGATCCAGCTGATTGCGGCTCCCACTGTCTGCGGTTCACTGCTCCAGGCCAATGGGGTCTGGGGGAAGCACCAGCCTGTACGTCCCTTGTCCAGCACCACTTCCATCAGCTCCCATTGGCCTGGAGCAGCGAACCGTGGATGGGGGAGGTAAACAAACCGGCTCGGCCCGCCAGGGGCTTTCCCTACACAAGCAGTGTCCCAAGTTTGGGAAACACTGCTCTACAGCTCTCAAGAGAGACTTCTGGAAGCCTTCAGAGGAACTGCCCTCAGGAAGGCCAGTCACTGATCCTCTCTGTGCCTACAAGGAGATGACAAACTCCGGTATACCAACTGGGTCAGATAGGTTTGGCAAGCCCCAGGGCAAGCTGTTAGATGATTGGTATCATTCCCTCTACTCTTTTTGGGATTAGAGACTCTGAGGCTAAAAGTGGAGCCCACAGGGACCTGAGTGGTGGACCTCTGAAGTCCCTGATTGGTTAAGCCAGAAAGACATAGGAAATTGTCTGTGTCACAAGGTGGAGCCTGGCTTGCAACTGCTGCAGACCCTGCCATCTGCTGCCTGATTCTTGGCCTTGTCCTTGTTCTTGTTCTTGACTTTGACCCTGCCCTGTTCTTGGCTTCTGCCCTTAGCCTCATTCTAGTCCCTGACCCCTGTTGCCCTGGTTTCTAATTCCTCTGGCTCCAACCCTAGGTTCTGTAGCTTCCAACTCAGCACTGATCCTCAGCTTCGACTCCTGTTTCCTTGGACCCTTGCTCCAACTTTTGGCTTCTGACTTCAGAACTGTCCATTCAGGCTCTGGTTCCTGAACACTATGCTGACCACCAGGCCCAGTTGCCCATGTCCTAGTGCAGGGGTTGGCAACCTTCGGCACATCAGGGTAATCCACTGGCAGGCTATGAGACATTTTGCGTGTTGACCATCTGCAGGCACGGCCCCCTGTAGCTCTCAATGGCCTTGGTTCACCGTTCCCGGTCAATGAGAGCTGCAAGAGGTGGCAGCCAGCATGTCCCTGCAGCCCACACCGCTTCCTGTAGCTCCCATTGGCTGGGAACGGCGAATCGTGGACACTGGGAGCTGCAGGGGCCCATGCCTGTGAACAGTAAACATAAACAAAATGTCTCACAGCTCGCCAGCGGATTACCCTGATGGGCTGCATGCTGAAGGTTGCTGACCCCTGTCCTAGTGACTGGTACCAGTTTTTCACAGACCCTGACAGTAATCTCATCAGAAAAAGATAACCCATGTTGGTTAGATGGCCAGCCAACATCTTGACAGATTAAAAGAGATGCTACAAAGTTGTTCCATCAATGGTGCTTAGCAGTGGTATGGAAAAAGAGCCCAATGCACAGGCAGCCAACCTTCCCACTTGCCATATGGAATTTGAAGCATACTCTGCTTCCTGGCTCGCCTGCGAACCTCAGGCTTGGCTCTCTGATGGCTCTCCAAGGTGTCTGCACCAGTTTTACCAGCCTTCTCCAAACCAAACAATTGTGGGTAGGATTTTTCCAGTTGTCAGTGGGAATGCTGAATTTCTGGAGGCTTTGCTTGACCATGTCGCTATATCAGAGACTTGGTCTTCCTCAGCATTGCAGAGAGTTCTTAAGTTGGCCATAAAGCACAGCCTTTGGCAGACGATCTTGAGGCATGCGCTCCATGTGTTGCTGTCGTAGCTTTCCTACTCCGATCTGAACCTTAGCGTTCATAACCTGAGAAGCTAGCATGAACCCCTCTAAGCTTAATTACCAGCTCAGATTTGATCTCGCTGCCACCATCCAAAAATTCCAGGGTTTTGGCTCCCTCTCGTCTCCCAAAACCTTCCCTGGAGGGACCCCAGACTCAGAGACTCTGAGTCTCAGCCACAAAGGGAAATAACCCACTTCCCTTCCCCCTCTCTCTCCCACCAGACTTTCCCTCTGGCAACTGAGAGTTACTGTTGCAATCTCTTTAATCACAATACCAAGTAGCATGTCTCCGTCTATTCCACAAAGAGACAAACCCCAATACAAGGAAACAGAAATGATTCTCTCTCTTCCCGTGCCACCAATTTCCTGTGCTGCAGAGCTTACCTCCGTGATCTAACAGCAAAGAGAATTCCCTTTCCCTTCGTTCTTAGCCACCCAGAGAAGAAAACTCAAACAAGTCTTAAAAAGAAAGCTTATAATTAAAAAAGAAGAGAATATACTACAATGAACATATCGCCTCATCAAGTGACAATACACACGGGTATACTTAAAAGAAAAATATGAATTAAACAGACATTCAAAAAGAGAACAACTTAAAACATTCCAGCAAACTACAAACCATTAAATACAAAACAAACATATAAAAGCCTGACTTGTTTGCAACTTTGTACTACAACTTTGAAACTGGAAATTCAGAAGCGAAGATCAGAAAGAAGCCTCCCAATAGCCGAGAGCCGACAAAAGGCCTCAGAGTCAAACATTCCTCCGCCTGAGCTTTGAAAAATCCAGTTTCCTGATTGGTCCTCTGGTCAGGTGTTTGGTTCCCTTTGTTAACCCTTTACAGGTGAAAGAAACATTAACCCTTAGCTATCTGTTTATGACAGTTGCAACCAATGAAGCCTGCGAAAGTCCAGTATAGTCTGCATAAATTGTAGGCCGGTTCTCTCAACAATCTCATTATTGATGGTACCAAGTACCTCCAAAGATTTTTCTAAAACAGTGGAAGTGTAACTGTTCAATCTCCACTCCTGCTTCATGTATGTAACCCAGCCTTCACAACCGTAAAGATTATAATTAATTATATTACCCTCCTCTCATTCTTTATTAATCAAGTCCTATATCAGCCACTCCGTTATCTTGCTGGGGATCAATGTTAACTGACAGGCCTATAATTACCCAGACTCATTACCTTTTAACCTTTTTGGCACAGCATTAACTTTCTTCCAGTGTGCAGGAACTTCCCTGGTATTCCAAGGCTTATTGAAAATCAACATTAATGGTCCAGCGAACTCTTCAGATAGTTTCTAAAACTATTAGATGCAAGTTATCCAGACTTGCTGATTTAAAAATGTCTAACTTCAGTAGCTGCTGTTTAGCTCCTTCTGAGACACTAGTGGAATGGAAAGTATTATCAGATGATATGACTACACAATCTCTTTTTTCCCAAATACAGAACAGAAATATTTATGAACACATCTGCATTTTCTGCATTATAAATAATTCTATTATTTCCATCTAGTAATAGAGGGATTAGGATTGTTAGGATTCCTTTTGTTCCTAAGTATACTTAAACTCCTTCTTGTCCTGAACTCTGCTTGTCTCCCTTTGCTTCCCTTATTAATTTTCTACATTTCCTAGTTTTTAACTATTCACTACTATCAACTTCCCCTTTCTTCCATTTGTTATACAGATTTTTTTTTATTTTTATAGCTGCCTTCACTTCCCCTCTAAACCATGTCAATTTTTTAACCAATATGGCCTTACTCCTCAGTTGTAGAATTATGAACTTTTAGGACATCTAGTAAAGTGTTCTCTCACATTTTTCTGATTAAATCCTTCCTTCCAGCTGATTTGGCTCATAACTGTTCTCAGCTTTGTGAAATTGGCCCTTTTAAGCACCTGGTATATATATTACTGGTCTGGGCTTTATTCTGCTTGCACATTATAAATATTATCAAGTCATGATCACTTGTGCCTAAGTTACTGTCATAAACAAATAGCTAAGGGTTAATGTTTCTTTTACTTGTAAAGGGTTAACGAAGGGAACCAAACACCTGACCAGAGGACCAATCAGGAAACCGAGTTCTTCAAACGCAGGACGTGAATGTTTGTGTGTGTGGCGTCTTTGTCGTCTTCTCGGCTATGAGAGGGATTCTATCTTCAAGCTCTATCTTCTGTTTCCCATTTGTAAGTAACAGGTAGAAAACAATATAGTTTTATATTTTTTGGTATTTACATGTGTGTAGTTGCTGGAATGTTTAAATTGTATTTCTTTTTTTAATAAGTCGTTTATTCATTTTTTCTTTTAAGCAATTGACCCTGTATTGTCAACGATGAACAGAACTATGTTTATGTGTTTTCTTTCTTTTTATATAAAGCTTTCTTTTTAAATCTGTTTTAGTTTTCTCTGGTAGTCTAAGGAACGAAGGAAGGAAATTCTCTTTGTGTTAGATTTACGGAGTGTAATCTGTGCAGCCCAGGGGAAAAGGAGGGGGCGTGGAAGGTGAATTGTCCCTCTCTGTTTTGAAAGTCAAGAGTTTAAGTACAAGTATCATCCAGATAACCCAGGGACCGGAGCCGGGATGAGGTAAAGAGGAGACAAGGGGAGGAGTTGTTTCCTTTGGGTGTGAGACCAGGCCTCTGAGTCTGGGGCCCCAGAGAAAGTTTGTGGAAACCAGTGAGCCAGCCCTACCCTGAATCCTTGGGTGCAGCTATATCGTAATCTAAGACTAAATATAAGCTTAGAGGGTTCATGCTAGCTTCTCATTTTATGAATGCTAAGGTTCAAATCTGAGTAGGAAGCTACGACAGTTACCATTAATTCTTAGCTCTGTAATCAGTTCCTCTTTATTTGCAAAGACAAATTCTAATATAGAATTCTTCCATGCTGAATGTAACACTTCTTGAGTTAGGAAATTGTCATCTATAAATGTTTAGAAATTCCAACAATGTTTTAGTACTGGCAGCATGAGACCTCCAGCATATGTCACTCAAATTGAAGTCCCCCATGATCATGCAGCTTTTCCCCCTACACCTAATAGATAGTGTAGTGAAAAGGTATGGCCTCCCTCAGAGAGTGAGAGGGAGGAACCAGAATTGCCCCCTGGTGGGCAGAACCAGGAAAACCATGTCCACCCCGCTGAAAGCAGAAGGACGGGACAGGAAACAGAAGTACAAAAGGTGAGCCCCGCAACTTAGTTGGACTGGAGCCACCACAGGTGACAGACACATCCCAACTGCTGTGGGAGTCTACAGAGGAGCTGCCAGGGCTGCCTCCTGAGGACTGTCCAGAGCTCCAAGGGCCTCTGGCAGACCAAGAGGCCAAGGAGCCGCTGAGACTGCCACCTGAGGGATGGCCCGAACTCTCAGCCTCCGAGAAGCTCCCCCATAAATGGCCCTAGAAGGGGAGAACCTGACAGGGGGACCACCAAGTTGGGTGGAGCACACCCTGACAGCCTGCCTGCCTCACCAGAGGATCTGGTCACTGAGGAAGACAGTGCTCTGTCTCAGGCAGATGCGGGGAGCACTAGCTGGGATGACCTCACACTGAGACACTCGGTAGATGCTCAGTAGGCCAATGAGCAGCTGCAATTTGAGCTCACGCAGGATCTGCTCTGCCAGGTTGAATGAGATCCTCGAACCTGCAAACCGTGGTCCCAGCTAGTGATCCCATGGTGTCATAGATGGGCCGTGTTGAACTTGGCCCAAGACATCCCAGCAGCCAGCCACCTGGGTCTGGAGAAGATCCTAGCTTGAGTTTTATCCCATATCTACTGGCTGGGGGAAGCCCAGTATATGACGACTTTCAATTTAACCAAAGGGTACTGGCAGATCCTGCCAGAGGCACAGTCAAAGGAAAAGGAAACCCACTCAGATTCTACTTCAAGAAACGCATTTTTAGGAGGCGCAAGTTGTGGGCATGAAAAGTAATTCATTTCAGCAGACCATTTTTTGTTTCAACCAAAGAAAAGAAGAGAGGTGGAAATAACATTTGCTAAATATGTACCTTTTCAGATTAAAGACCAATTTAAGTATCAGGAAGGATGTTCTCTTTTATTTTATTCTATTGCTGAATTATTACTAACAGTGTGCTCTGTGTACGCTCCCAATGAAAAGCAAAGAAAAAATGTTTATAGGACTTCTTTAAAATAATGAATGACTTTGAAGAAGGGAAAATTATATCGGAGAACATTTCAGTTGCACATTCACTTCTTATGGGGACAGATCTGACAAAAAAGACAAGACAGGGAAACAGGTACAGCATTGACTTCTCTATGCCAACAAATCAGTCTCTCAGACTGGCAGAGAGAATTGCACCCGGGGTTACACATTTTAGTCACATCCTCATCAGTTATATACTAGACCAGATTTAATGTTACTCTCTAGATCTTTAATGAAGAAGACAAGATCTGCAAAAATTGACACCGTTGCACGGTCAGATCATGCACCAGTGGAAGTAACATTTGATAGTTGTGTGCTGAGTCTCAAAGATCACTTTATTGAAAATGAACTGCTTGCTTCTCCCAGACAAAGATCAGGCTGCAACAATTAAGGACATTTGTTCAATGCTTTCAAATAAATGAGGAAAATATACAGAGGCCTTCTCTAGGAAACTGGTAAAGCAGTAATTAAGGACCAGTTGATAAGCCGAGCTTCTTAGCTGAAAAAAAAAGGACTGCAGGGAAAAAAATATAACTGGAACAGGAGCTACAAAGCAGCCATTTTATGACAAAGAAAATAAATGTGGTAAGCTCTTGGCTTGAGAGCTTAAAGGGTGTCAAGAGCAATGTATTATTCCACTAGTTAAAAACAATCAGCAAAGGACAGTTCCACGCCCTGATGAAATATGTGCTGCTTATTATAAAAACCTCTATACCTCAGATATTCCAAGGTCTGAAGTTATTAAAAAATATCTGGAAGTAGCAGGCTTGCCAAAGACTAACAAAATTGATAAAAGAAACTTCAGGTAAATAAGTTACAAAAGAAGAAGGGTAGCGGCTGTTATGAGAAGTAGTACAACTCCAGAACCTGATGGCTTTCCAGCTGAATTTTACAAAGTACTTAAGGAGGTAAATCTTTGAAGTGATGCCTTCAATGCCATTTTAATGGGGAGAAAATTCCACAACTTATGAAAAAGGCTATTTGTTGTTTTTTCTAAAGCTGGAAATTACTTTTCTTTATTCAGCTCATATAGATTCACATCACCGCTGAATTATGACAAAGATTTTAGCAAGAATACTAGCTAGCCAATTGCAGTCCATGATCTCAGTTTATATAAACCCAGATCAAACTGGATTAATAAAATATAGACAATTGTCAGACAATATTCAAAAAGTAAGTGGAAGCATCCATAAAAAAAACAAATTTCTTTTTTTATTACTTGGTGCAGAGAAAGCTTGATAGAACAGTGCCACTTTGTTTCAAGATCTGTCCCCTATAGAGATTGGCCTCCAATTCGTTAACTGAATAACTGCTCTGTCCACCAGTCTCAAAGAGGGTATGGGGTTAAATCTCTCCTGTTTGAATTAGACAGGGACTAGGCAGGGATGTCCATTGTCTTCTTTACTTTTTGCATTGTCCATGTAGCCTTTTGCAGAGAGGATAAGAACAATGAATCTATCAGGAATAAAACTTGCAGGACCACATCAAAAATATATTTATACTCAGAGAATGCAATACTGTTTTTATCTAAAACAATTATTTCTCTAAAATTAGTGTTTAAAGAAATCCATGAGTGTGGGAAAGCATCTGGATTTAAAGGAAACTATGCCAAATCTTAAATGCTAGTTATAAATTTACTAGGCTCTGAGAAGACATTCGTCCAGAAAACATTTTGGGTACAAATGGGCAACAAATTCCATGAGATATCGAGGAATTCAAATCTCAAACAACCTAGAAGAGCTCTGTGATTTAAATGTCAAGTTCCTACTTCAGTAAATGAAAAAAGGATTGGGAGCACTGGGGAAGTATGCAATTTCTTGGTTGGGAAGCATAGTAATGGTCAAAATGAACATTTTTGCTAAGGATATCTTTCTTGTTTCAAAATCTTCCTGTAATCATTCAAGATAAAACCCTAGCAGGAATACAGAAGATGTTAGAATTTATATGGAATAAGAAGAGACCAAGAGTGAGTGCAGATACTTTGAACAAAAAAAATTGTGTTAAGTGTGAACATTACTAGGCTACTAGGGATTAATAAATAATAATAAAAATCATGCCCGGCAGAAATTTAGACACATCTCTTAGCAAAGGTTTGGGATAGAACTAAAGATAAAATAAGTTCTTGTCCCTTGACAATGACACCCATTGCAAACAATCCCGATAATAACCAGAATCACAAAGCTTTAGAGACTGGGAAAGTCATGGAATACAAATGGTTGGCCAGTTATTCAGCAGAGAAAATTTTCAAATTTATTTAGAGATCAAAACTAACTTTAACTGGCCCATTCATCCATGATACCAATACTTTCAAGTTAAGCATTATGTTTGTCATTTTTCTAGAAAAGCTAACATTAGTAGAAGTGATGGTGTCCAGTAATTAGTAAATGAAACCATAGCTAATTTTTATCAGGCTTTACAAACAACTTTCTTAACAAAAAAAAGTCTATATATGATATGCTAGGAAAAGGACCTGGATAGGAAGATTATCCCAGAAAAATGGGGTTTGATCCGGAAAAGCAGATCAGCAATCTTAATCTGTAGCACAATTAACAGCATTTTTTAAAGATATTGTTTCAGTGGTACCGCACACCAGTCATGTTAAAAATACAGAGAGAGGTTGGGCTAAAGCTCTGCTGTTATGCTGTGATGTTGGTGTGTTAGACTCAGTTAACCCTGGAATGAGTAAGAATAAAAATGACCTGACCAATATAGTCATGTCAGTTGGGGGGATCGGGGGGATCTTTGTTTTTTAAATGATGTTTTTATACTAGCAAAAGCCCTACTGTAGTCTCAGTTATAAAGATGCTTCTGCCGGTATAGCTTTTGTTTGGTTTAATCGCTACAAGCTATACTGGCAAGAGCCCTCTTTTGCCAGAATAAGCTGTATGTACACTAGGAGGGTTTGCTGGCATAGCTAAAACCTTTTCTAGCGTAGACAAGGCCTAACAATTTCTTCAGCAGCAGAATGACCATGCATTTCCCTGATCTCAAAAGCACCTTATGCGAGTTTTAAAGTCTCACTGATACTTCTTGGGAACAGAGCCACAATGAAGGCAGCCCAAAAGGCAAATGTTCCCCACTCTTTGAAGCACATTATTCTAGTCCCAAAAGCAGAACTTCAGAAAACTGGCCTACACTGAATGTGCTTGAACTTAAACTGCAAATTCTGGTATCTCTTTTCTGATTCATCTACCCCATTCACAGCTTTCTTTGTAAATAGGTGCACTATTTGGAGCCAGCAGAGAAGGACATGTAGACACAGACGGGCTCATTTAACCACAGCTAGCTGCAGCAGAAATCTTTATTGTTCTGGAAGCAAAACTGAAAACATGAAAGTGAGACTTTGCACTGGGGATGGGGGAGTGCTCAAACATTTAAAGGGACAGGTCAGCACAATAGGATTAGTAGTAAAACATAGATTTAAAGCGGCAGGGGAGGCAGGGAATCAGAGAAATTTGCCTGTGTCCACGTCCATAAATATCACACTGAATTTTATTCCAAAAATAAAATATCTAAAAATTGAAATTAGTTTTGGAGTGAAACTGAAGCCAAACTAAAGTCCAAGAAAAGAATGTTTATATTTTCTTCAAAATATCCCCAGTAGGAAGATATCACATATAAAAGAAACCACTAATTTCAATGGAATGTCAAAGCACAGCAAAAGACCAAAATAAGTGTTCCCTATCTTGGCAAGAAATAGGTATTGATAAAACCCTGACTGAAATACAGTAAAACAGATTCTTTTCTGCAAAGCTTAGCCAGTGATAATGTACGATATACACAAAAGGGAGTGCTATGATCTCACATTGATAACTAAAGTTTTCACAATGGTTGAAGTATTTGGAACCTCACCCATTCCCCTCCCCCCAGCTTTCATGAGGTTATACTTTCTAGATGCTCCCTACTCCGGCTGGCTGGGGTTGTTGTCTGATAGGGGCAGACAATTTAGTTTGAGCCCCATTTCATACAAACCACTGAGTCGCTGTCTGGACTGCATTATAGGTGTCTGCTATATTTTTATGCTTTGAATGCATTGATTGCCTAAATATAAAATGGTTTAAAGTTCTAGGAATATGTGATTATAGAAAATAAGTTCCAGTTTGTTGTTTTACTCTGTTAGGCCAGGCTTTTAATACTAGATGAAGGAGCAGAAAAGCGTAAACCATGTGGCTTACTGTTAGGCTATTGAATCAAGTTGTCCAGCCATGTTAACCATGTTTGAGACATTTTAGCTTAAGCTCTGTTTCATAAAACGGCCTAACTCACTCTCTGCTCTGCATTACAGGTGTTCGTACAATCTGAAGTCATAAGACTCCTATGCCTTCAATGAACGGAATCTGTGTTGCAAGTGTCACAGTAACTGTAGGTCTGGCATCATGCACTAAGTCAATTGCATTTGGAATGCTAGAATACAATTAGGGTCATTATTTTTCCCCCTCTTATTAATATGAATCAAAACAAACTTGAGTTAAACATGAAGGAGGTATCCTTAGTTCTGCTATGTGAAGTGCCATCTTCTATCACAAACAATGGTTTGTTGGGAGCAATTTATTTTATGAAGCATCAGAGAGCCTGTTTGTGGATTATCTCCAATTCCTTTTCCCTCAAAACCAAACCAAATACACATGCACAAGGGCCAGGCAGAGTAATAGGTAACGTGCAAGCCAGCTGGATGGGGAGCATAAAAGGAAGTCCAGAAAATGTTTCTATGCTAAATTAAGGTATGTTTTTTAAACAACATTTTCACCCTTCCTTTAAAAATTCTCTTAGACCAGATTTTGCTGACTTTGAAAGAAAAGAGCAAAGCTTTCTATTTGTATAAGTACTTCAGCAGAAAAGATGTTTCACAGGGGAAAAAAGATTGCCATAGAAATCATAAATCTTTAAGAAACTTCTGTATTGTACAGTGGTTAGAATGTTTTAATACCACCTGAGAATCTATAGGTCTCATTCTTCCTCCCTCCAGCTTCGCAGGCAAATTTGCCACCAATGTCAAAGTGTAAGGATTTTTTTCCTTTTTCATAATGTTGGCTTCACTGAGCCACACTGTAGCAGTTGTATCTGGCCCCAAAGCTACAAAACTTTATTTTAAGCAGTGCTTGAAACTAAGGGATTGCACATCCTATTGACAAGTGTATTAATCCCATACATAATTAATCATAAATAATTATTCCGCACAGGAATCCCTCAGTTCTAAGATCAGTCTATTCCCACCAACAGCTCCATGGGGTTGGTTGCAGTGCAGTTTTCTCCAGAACCTTTATTCCTTCAACATTTTGCAGAGGGTGTCATCAGTGACACACAACGTTCAGCTCTGGGGAAACTCAGTGCCATCACTGAATCTGTGAGATCCTCTTTCCAGCTGAAGCTGCACTCAGTTCTGTGAAACAATGATTCCATGCATTAAGCTGCTGCTCCTCCTAGAGAGCTTGACACTCGGAATGACTCAAGTCATCCCTTCAGAGAAGGAAACCAGGGCAGATTTTCGCAGGCAGTATGGTTCTTAGGTACTTCCTGAACAGATAGCAGGGAATTGTACTGCCTGTTCTGCTCCTGGCAGGCATCAAATAATATCATAGCAGACAGTCAGTCAGAAAGAGTCAGATCACCATGAGTGGCCATTTTCAAGTACTGCTTTAAAAGATTTTGTAGCCATGTAGCTAGGCACAGAGCTCCTACCATGTGGCTCTGTGATGGCCATATGTTCAGCAAACAAGAATTACCATAACTTCCTCAGCAGGACAGCAGCACATACAAAAGAAACTACAGACACCCACACACACACTCTCCGACTTATGCAAATATTCTATTCCGGAAAGCCTTGCATAACTCGAATTTTGTGTAAGATGGAAACGTATACCCGTACATTACGCAAAAATTTCCACAACTCAGAAATCCTATTTCTGGCTTATGGAACTTTTTCCGTAAGTGCGAATTTGTGTAAGTTGGGTCTTGCATAACCTGGGGAGCGTCTGTACTAATTTCAGGTGAATGGCAAAATACAACTACTGAGTCTAATAAGCATTGCCAACCTGGAAAAGAGACAGGTCTTGATAAAATCTCAGTCTTGTCATCAGTGGGAGTATGGACTACAGGCTCAGGCCTTATTATATGGTAAGTCTATACAGGGCCGGCTCTAGCAATTTCGCTGCCCCAAGCATGGCAGCACGCCATGGGGGGGCGCTCTGCCGCTCGCTGGTCCCGTGGCTCCGGTGGACCTCCCACAGGCGTGCCTGTGGATGCTCCACCGGAGCCGCGGGACCAGCAGACCCTCCACAGGGATGCCTGCGGGAGGTCCACCGGAGCTGCCTGCCGCCCTCCCGGCAACCAGCAGAGCGCCCCCCCCCGCGGCATGCCGCCCCAAGCATGCGCTTGGCATGCTGTGGCCTGGAGCCGGTCCTGGGTCTATAGCAGAGGTTTTCAATGTTTTTTAACTGAGAGAACAAAACCAGCCCCTTTTTCCCTTTTCTGACACCTTATCCTTTGTGCTACTTCAGCCAAAGAACCCCCAAATGCCATCATACATAATGTTATGTATGTTAATTTAGTTAAAGTTTAATGTGACATATGTTGCCAAAGTAAACTTTAGGACTAAATGCATGTGTGTGATAATTTCAAATTTTAACATACATCAGAGTTAAAATTATAGTTTATTTTTGAAATGTCCATGACTTGTGCTTTTCCCAGTACTAGGCACTCTAAAGTACCAAGTCACCACACAGGTATTTACATTTAGAAGGGTTTCTTCACTTTCAGCTGGGCTACAAATTATTTTTTCATAGAAATTGTTGTGATCTCATGAAAAGCCCATCTTACCTAGGGCTCATGACACCAAGATGGAGAACCACTGGGCTATACAAATAATATACTTTTATTAAGGAAGCGCTATCGCAAACAATGAGTAAATTGTCTTTTTAAGTACATTGGGTGATGAAACAACTATATTAAATAACTTAACTATGCACACAGTTTTATTGGACAAAGTGCAATTAAGGAGATTAATTTCTGCCTTGAATTTTATTCAGCCAGAGAAATGGTTTCCCATTGACAAATTTATAGAACAAAATCAATTCCTTCTAGCCAGTCAGAGGTGAACTATTGAATTCCTTTGTGTTTTAACAATATCCTGTTTTTAATATTTGAAAATATTTAACTAAATTGATTTGGTTTTCTTTGTTCTTTTTAGTAATTAATTTGTTTCTTTAAAAGGTTCACAGATTTTTGTAAGACATAATACACAGGAAGTCTGCTCAGTAACAGACTCTGTAGGGCTCTACGTTTTATCCATTCAGTCACATGAAGAAAGTGATATCAGTGCACCAGTTTTTTATGACACAAGCAGGAGAATATCAGGATGCATTTACATAGCCATCACCCTCAAAAATGTCAAATTCTCAAGTTAAGCTTACTGACCAATAAATTAGTGCCTTTCAAATCCAAAATGAACAGCATGGGAATTCCTCCTTATATTACATCTTTAAACAAATATTTCCTGCATTTTCTGTGGGGCATAAAAAATTAGAGTGGAATAAAAAAAATGTGTGTTTTAGGTCACAGTAAGTGAAACATATATAAGATCCTTTTACGTGGGCATTTCTGGGCCACTAGCCTTGAGATACTTTTCTTCTCAGTTCCAGGATACAGTTCTAGCTGACACCATTGCGGGGCAGAAACCATCTGGAAACAGAATTGAGACACATGAAGATGAGCCAAAATTTTTCTGGAACATATGGGGCACATCAACAGCAGCAACTGTACACATGCCCATGCTCATGTTTGTGCCATAGACCCCCTATTCCCCACATTTAAATTCCAGAAGCACGTGTCTGAAGGCAAGCAGAGGATGAGTAAGCTGGCATGCCTATGGGGTGCGGGTAGGTACAAGCCTTAGGCAGTGTCATGGCCTGGTACCTGTGCCAGTTTGCAACGTGGATAGAGTAAAGGGCTTGTACTAGGTCTTTAGTTTCAAGAGTCCTCCACCTCCATTCCCACAGTCCAATGGACCCTTTTCTTTCTATAAAGGTCCCAGTTTCCCCTCCTCGCCTGTCCTCCCCCACCCTTCACTGGTACCGGTGAGTGGGGCGGACCACACTAGAACACATTCTGTTGCACTCAATCAATACAGGTGAGTACCGCTCTTGCTCTAAGAGCAGCCACCTGGACCACCTGTCACACCTGGGTGCAGATCAATGTGTTGTTGGAGTACACTCTTATCCATGATGTCTCCTGGAGCAGCAGGCAGATACACCTGTTCTGCGATATGTCACAGAGGCTGGACCAGGCAGACAGTAAGCAGATTCCAGCCCAGTGCCAGGAACACATAAAGCACCCAAGGCTCTTAGACCAGAGGACAAAAGATACCTACAGTCCCTTCAGGAGGACTTGTACATGCCCCTTCTACAGGAGCATGACCGGATGCTGTCAGGGACTCTCTACAGAGCCTGAAGTGGCTCAAATTCCCTCCTCAACCCCACCTCGTCTGATTGGATGTTGGTGAGGGCTAGGGTAAGGAGGCAGCAGGGACATAGAGGATACCCCAGAGGACAAGAAGCATGTGATTCTACACCTCTATGTGGAGGAGCTGGTTGAGGAAGCCCCCTGACAAACATGAGGAGGATCCTGAGCCATGGCAGAAACCAGAACCAGAGGCTGGTAAGTTACAATAGACCCTGCCACACACACCATTCCCTCCAATATCTCTGCTTGCTCTGGTGCTACAGTCCTGATCTTAAGTCCCAAAGCATATGAAGTACTGTGCACTGACTCCTCCTCTGTGGGTAATATGCCATGCATTGCTATGTCTGCGTTTGAACTGCAATGCTGAAGCTACAGCACTGTCATGCCACATCCCCTTAAATTCCTCAACTCTCCCCGCCCCGCCCATCCAGCTCCCACTTTGCTCCGTCCTGAAATGATCCCCAAGCAAGACATGGCAATAAATCAGTGGTTGTATTGAAAATTTTTGATGAACGATGATTATGCATTTAGCAAAGCTAGGTCTTAACGACAGATTATTAATGAAAAATCATTGTGTCCCCATGTCTGTGCATTTCTCAGCCAGCGGTCAGGCAAACATGGTCCCAGGGCTGTGTGGACCAGGGAAAGAGAAAGATTGAGCTAGAAAGGTCCTGGGTGGGGATGGGACAATTGTAGACTATTTAGAGTTAATTGTCTAAAGTTAGTAACTGCTGCCTCTTTTGGTTTGGAAGATACACATTTTTTCAGTGCTTCTCCAACCCCTCTGTTTTTACTGTCCCTGTACAAACAGGATCCACTCAGAACGGAAGGGGGATTAGGGTGAAGGGGGGATTAGATCCGGGAGGGGAACACCTTGGTTGTCTCAGGAAAAGTTAGGGCTTGGCTACACTGGAGAGTTGCAGCTCTGGTGGTGGGTTTACAGCGCTGCAACTTACTCACCGTCCACACTTGCAAGGCACATACAGCACTGCATCTCCCTGGCTGCAGCGCTGGCTGTACTCCTGCTCTGTCTGGGATATAACAATTGCAGCGCTGGTGATGCAGCGCTGCTCCGCCAGTGTGGCCACCAAAAGCGCTGTAATTGGCCTCCAGAGGTATTCGGAGGTATCCCAGAATGCCTGTTCAACCACTCCAACAGCGCTGCAAATGCTGCAAATGTGGCCACACTGCAGCGTTGGTAGCTGTCAGTGTGGCCACACTGCAGCACTTTCCCTACACAGCTGTACAAAGACAGCTGCAACTCCCAGCGCTGTACAGCTGCAAGTGTAGCCATACCCTTTGTCACAGTAGTCATTCTCCTTTGGAAGATTACAAAACGTTTATTGTCTCTGTCCCTGATGTCTGGCCTCTCTTTGCCTCAAGCTATGCTGTACAAGTCGGGGAAAATGGGTGTGAGAAGGTGGTTTGGTGGTTGGATAAACAGTGTGATGCCCCTTGGCAGTGGAGAGTTGAGGGCCTTGTGGTGCTGATCTAAAACCTCAGGGAACCAAATAAAGTTATGGTCTGTCTCTGTCTTTTCCTGTCCATTTTACTGTAGTTAGGCAGGAAGAAGCAGGATGTTCTGGTGATGCCCGAGAGTGGCGGGGGAGGTGGGGGAGATTGTGGTTTGCAGTTCCCTTTGCATAGAAACTCTCTCTTTATCTGAACATATAGTCAATTTCCAGTCAAATTGTCTCCCAGTTCTGTAAGCATATTTCAGCAAATTTCTGGTGTAGCAGAAAACTCTAGTTGGAACTTGAGGTTCAACAGCAGTGCAAAACTGCTTGGTCCATCGGCCCGGGTCAGGGAAGTGGATGATCCAACCAGAGGACCAAATTTGGTGATGAATCCTGGTCATATGCCACCTGAGGCACATTGCACATATGCTAAGAAGCTGACCATACACCTCCATTCAGCAATTTGTAGAGAGGTGACCATTAGCAGAGACATCTCTCTGGGATCAGTTGACAGATCTCCTCCACAGGACTGGAATGGCACTTCTTTTTTTCCATTTTGGTACCTTGAAAACCACTATTTTCACCAACTGTTGGCCAGCCGTTAAAGATGACATTGAAAACTGGTAGCATAGCTCCTAGAAGAAACTACCACCTCCTGCTGCCTCACCTTGAGACACTATGGACAGTTTACATTTTTTAAAACATGAGGGTTTGGGGTTTGTTTTTGTAACCATTGGTAGCCTCTGCTCCATCCTCATGACTGCAAAAGCTGTCTGAGGACAGTCTAATAGATGCATTCCTAGAATGCTGAAAAGTATCAAAATTGTGGCCTTCTACAGCAAAGTTATATTATGTGGGCGGAGTCTCAGATCCTTCAAAAGGAAATATATCTATAATCTACTCTTCTCTTGGAATTGGCAGGACCCTGAGCTCCTAAGAGGGAAACCGTTCCACCAAGAGGGCAGGAGCAGAATCCTAGAGACAGGAGAGGCAGATGGAGAAGGACCCTGGAGGAAGATGGACAGGAAAACCCAGGAGCAGTTTAAATTTCACAAGGCATGGGAGGAATGGGCTCTTCAGCAGGAAAAGACATTGATGAACTGGTTCATGGAGCAAGAGGCACGAGTTAGGGAATGGAAGGGTTCCCTAATGGAGAGGCACATTGAATTGGTAGCTGAACGAGTTTGAGGTCTACTTGTGCTGAGGCTACTGAACCTGTCCATGAAACACCATGACCCTCTTTCTCCTTTTGCTGCCACTTAGGGTGCTCCTAAGCTGGAAGATCCTCTTTCAAGGAATCCCTAAGTGACTGGGAGGAGACCAGATTCTTGCTTTCAGGTTCCTGTATCCATTCTCATTTAAATGGCTCATCCAACAAGTTGATTTAGGCTTTTACTGGCCTCATTGATAGCCAGGTTTCATGTCTGGGCCCAACTGGAATGACTGTCTTGGCTTTGTTTGTGTACACACATACAATCCCTACTGAGTATGGTTAATCTCTCTCTATACCCACTGTGCTCCTGCATATCCAGCCAACTGGGTGGCATAGTTGAAACTTTTGCGTATCTCTCAGAAGTTGTGTAATTTATCCCATAATCAGAGATGGAAACATATTCAATTGAAAAGCTATATGGAGGAAGGAGTGACGGAGATAAGTTGGTATCCTGGAACACACTCATACTGGAAAATTTTTATTCCTAAATCTAAACACCTGGGATCCAGAATTTGCAAGCTGCTTTGAACAGAACGCTACTGAAGTCCTGAAAATAGAACAAGAACATGATTACATTGTGGAAAGAATTTTCCAGCTAAAATTGAATTCCGTTCTTTGTAACATGCACAATTGGACTCTGAAAAAAGCTCTTCTGGGTGCACTTTAGGGCAACAAAATGTCATAAAAACAAAGGCACATCAATGCATCTTCTCTGAGAATGCCCTAAAATCCAACCCTTATGAGAAGAGCTAACCACTAGAACTACTTTAATTTTACATGAGGATCCAGGTTCTTTCCATGGGAAAGTCCATCAATGGGGGCAGAAGCTGTGGCACAGCCCCCACTTAACCAGGGGCTATGCACTGGCAGGTACAGCCTGTGGCAAGGTTGGCTGGGGAAGGAGCTGGAGTAGGATGGGTGGGCAATTGACCAGATTAGCACTCTTCACCAGCAGGGCTCCTCTAATGTTAAGATTTAAACATGTTTGTTTGTTACATTAAAATACCCTAATAATCTGAAAGTTTGGACATATTTCTTGTTGTAACTCCATCGTTAACTCTGCTCTTCATGCCCCAATCATTCTTCACAGGTTAGAACTTTTAAGTACAAGCCACAGACCCCTACTATCCTAGAGAAAACTCTACATAGTGGCCTGTGAACAGCTAACATACCCACTTAACTGGAGATCAAATCTGTCCTTGTTGTATAGACCAAAGATCACAATATTTCATATATTACCTTCACCATATGGGCTACAGAAGACCCTTCTATAGTCCTTCCATCCCTCTATTGACTGGAAAGCCAACTCTACCCTATTCTGTTGCCCAGTGTTGGTCAGAGACCATCACACTCCAAATACAGTCCCTAGAGAGAAACATTGTCCATATTTGCTGTGACTATATCAGGCACTGACCCCTAATAGCATAAAGTTCTCTCTGCACTCAATATAGGCTGACAGGGGTATAAATTTCACCTATGCTCATGCATGAATCAGAACTTGCAATATGGATGGTTGAGCAGCCTTTCCAGGGCTGCTGTTCCCTCTCCCACACAGACGGGGGAAGTGTGGGTGAAGCCTTAGCTCCACTCCCACTCCCACCCAAAGGTACCAAATAGCATAGGTGAATCAGCAAAGAAGTGGAAAATAAGCAGGCTATAATCCTTTCTGGATTTATCATTTGTATTTGTTTCTAAATTCCCTGCTTGACACTGCCATTTCACTTTGTACACTGAAAATAACAAAAGTAAAAGGGTTTATTATATTTTATTTTTCACAATGTAGAAAAATGGGGAAGAAAAAATGGAACAAATAAAGTTTTCTGGTACTCTAGAAAAGCCAAAGGAAATAGACATTTTTGCAGTTATCCAAAGGCAGTAGATATGAAGCATTTCTGATTTAATTTGTGGAATGGGTTTTTAATGCACCAGAAATCTCCAAGATAATTATTCATCATCAGTAAAAATAAAGACAGAAACCAAATTCTGATATATACCTTGCCTCATTTAATTGAATCCTCTGAAAGTACAGCACCACCATCTACTGATCTGTGGGCTGAACTACTAGCAGAGGCCCAGATTCAAGAAGGTGCTTAGGTAGTGCTTGATTTCAGTGAAACTACTCATGGCCTTAAAGTTATGCAAATGTTTAAGTACCATCCCATATTGGGCCAGATTTACTTGCATGGTGAATTTGTTTAAAAAGAGCTTTGAATTTCTTTTAAAAGGGTAGTTATAGAGGATAGCAAAACACCTAGGCTCACTAACAATTATCATTCCTACTATCATATATTTTATTATTATGAAACTAGAAAACTTCACTATTTAAGTTCAACAGATGAAGTTGAGCTATCCTAGGAAATTAATAGATACAGGTTATTCAAATAACATTTTGCATACATGTTACAAGTTATTCAAAACTTGTAATAATAGCTTCTTTAAGAAAGAAACCCTGGTCAACATTACATCTAGCAGATTTAAAAATGGGTTCTTCATTATTAAGTAATAAAAACCCAATCCAAAAAATTTTGTGTATTAAAACACTGAAAGAATTTAGCTGTTAGGGGTAGGGTGTACCAACCCCAGACTGGGTCAGTAGGGGGTTAATGAGAGTCTGAGGCCTCAGTCAGCCTTGCCCTGCTACACCTGCGGTAGGTGTCAAGCCTGGAGGGAGGAGTTAAAAGAGCTGAATCTGGCCCAGGTGGGGGCTGGCCAGAAAGGACAGTAGTTTGCCAATTCTCTGTGAGAGAAGCCTGGCTGGAGCTGAGTTGGGCTACTGGCAGACAGAGCTTCTCTGAAGGAAGATAGGCCTGCATCAGGGAGCCCAAGGCAGTTGGGAAGGAAAGCTGGAGGAAGTAAATCTACCCTGTATTCTCTATGAAGGGGTCTGCAGGGAGCAGGAAGGCTCCTGCTGAGTCAGGGACTCCTGCCAGCTGTCCTGCAGCAGAACCAGTGAGATGACAGAAAGTGCTGAGAAGCTTGGTGGTGACAGTGAACCTGGGGAAGAGGCTTGGCAATAGTGAGGCTGATATGTTGTGAGCCTGGGAAGTGGCTGTGGCAAAGGCTCAAGACACAGCAAGGTAGGAAGTGGTCCAGGAATGCACTAAGGGGTTTGTGTAATTCTTATTAAGGGCTTCTGCACCAGAAACTTGTAGAGAGGGAAGGCTTGGGCTCCCCCAACTGCCCACTGAGGAAAGGGGTGTGGAAATCCCCTGACAAGGGATAAGGCCTTTTGAAATCCCTGAGAGCAAGGGTAAGGACAAGTGAGTTTGGAGTTGGACTCAAGGCCCAGTGCAAGGTGAACAGACTGTTAATATGTTGGACTACTGGCTTACCCCAGAAACGGGGGGAGAATAAGTAGGCTTGGAAGGATTCGGTTTTAATTAATGACCTGTTGGTAAATGTCAGTTTCAGCTAACACACTGAAATTGGTCTTAAAAAAATTTAGTAAGTGTGACTGCAGGGATCAGGCGTCACCAGCCCTGGGGCAGCACAGGGAGCCCTCTGTAGCCCTGTTACCGTAGGAGGGAAGGAGTGCTCAGGTCTGTGACAGCAGAGGACTCCCTGCACTGTCTCAGGGTCAGGGGGCACCTGATCACCACAGGCACAATCTGCAGATGGAGGCAATGGTCATTATGGCGGGGCAGACCCCAAGCCAGCACTGTGAGGAAGATGAGTCCCCGGCCACAGAGGAGGCCTCCCCTTGCTGAATAGTTCTGGCTCTAGGCAGGAATGGATCAACAGCGGCATGGCCTCCCCTGTGGCCAAGAGCTCGTCATCTTCCTTACAGTCCTGGCTGGGGGAGAGGGGTCTCTGCTCCTGCAGGATGACTGCAGACCCCCCTGCACCTTTTGCCCACTGCCTTGGGCTGCTGGGCAACACAGGGAGCGACCTGTAGCCCTGCTGCCAGTACTACCCTAACATTAACCTCAATCCTACCCCCCATAGCTGTAAAAACATAAAAATAGTCCATTTTTATTGTTAAGATATTTTTCCTACAGTTTTTACTTCTGCCCAGCCTAACTCCATGTGACAGCCTTCCAGCTGGGTCACAGGAAGAGGCAGGGCCAGAGTAGCTGTCAGCAAGTGCTGCCAAAGGAAGAGGGCCTGTAATGTCATCTCCAGTCACAAGGAGGTGTGCTAGATGGTAAATCACTTAATCATTTAAGTGTGTATAAAACAAAGGTATATGTAATTTAGTTCAATGGTCCTGTATGTCAGTCAGTGTTCAGAAGAGGGCTGAGTTGGGAGTTAGTGCTAATTACATTTTGTTGAACTTGACCATATTAATAGTAAATCCTTTCCTAGAAAGGCAATTTTCATAGATATAAGAGGCTAAATGTATGCATGATGCACTTTTATTTATTTAAATGGATTAATTGGGCCTGTAATCTTTATATGGTAGAATTGCTCAGGGTTTTTTTTTACTTTTGAAATACATGTGCAATATTTAGATCAGCTCTTCTGGCTTTGGTTGAGAATTAACTCATCTACACTTGCATTCATGGGAAACTGTTAATAGGAATGATGCAGATACTAAAAGCTTCGCACTGCTCTGCTAACTCTTCCTATTTCATGGAACGCTTTGGGATCTTATTCTGTTCTCAGTTACACTGGAGCAACTCAGGATAACTCCAGTGAGGTTACACTGGTATAAAACTGGTACTGGAGGGATTAAAATAAAGCCTGCAAGGTATGATTGTGTGTTGCTCTGTAACTTGTACTGTCACTTACCCAGAGTAGACTGGGTGTAAAAAGCTACTGGATCGGAACGATAGCATTTTACACACATTGTACTAGGGTAAGTGACGACCCAAGGTGCAATACAACAGGGAATCAGGTCTGCAGTCATCCTCTCCTACTCAGGTCTCCCCAGCCTCATTTTTAAGCTGCCCTTTATGCCTGTAATAGCCTCCCTGATCCACGTATCTTTTCTCTGTGTGCATGTATGTGTTTTAGAATATGCTAAGAAAAAGATGTCAAACCTTAACAATGCATAGGACCAAATTCTCTTCTAGTGTAAACTGACGCAGTTCCATTGATGCTAATGGAGCTATGCCATCTTACTCCAGCAGATAATTTTGGCCCACACTATTCACATGACTTTGTTAATCCATTCCTTTCCCTCTACTGTGTCTGTGCATTGTATAACTTAAATTGTGAAGGCCAGGAATTTAGTAGTCCTTTATTTGCCTTTGAGTACCATGTACACCTCTGGGCCTGTAGATACAATAAATAATTACTTACTACCTTTTGACAAAGAAGCAGATACAGACCAAGTGGGTTGCCTTGTCTTTGAATACAACCAGGAGAATTTACAAGTGTTTGCCACAGGAGGGCTCTCCTAAAGTATCCTAAATTCAATAAGGAAATAAAACTGAATAAAGACCACATACAGCAGTTTAAACCAAACTTGACCCCTACCTAGTCTGTACCAAAAGCATATGCAACATTTATTGAAAAAACTAGATAAGAATGGCCATACTAGATCAGACAATTGCTCCATCTAGCCTGTTGTCTTCTGACAGTAGATAGGACAGATGCTTGAATAGCATGAACAGATCATGGCAATTTTGAGTGATCCTTCCCCTATTGTCCAGTCCCAACTTCTGGCAGTTGGAGGTTTAGGGACACCTGGAGCATGGGATTGTGTCCATGACCATCTTGGCTAACAGACATTGAAGCCATGAGCCCACTGGAGCCATTCCACCATGAACCCAGTTATATTTTTGGCACTGAGAGCATCCCCTGGCAATGAATTCCACAAGTTGACTGTGTTCTATGAAGTACTTTATTTTGTTTGTTTAAACCTGTTGCCTATTAATTTCATTGGATGAACCGTGGTTCTAATATTTAGGTGAAGGAGTAAATAATACTTTCCTATACACTTTCTCCACAACATTAATAATTTGAGACCTCTAACATATCCCCTCTTGGTTCTTTTTTTCTAAGTTGAATAGTTCCACTCTTTCAAATCTGTTTCATACAGCTAATTTATGTGCCATTCTCTGTACCTTTTCCAATTCTAATATATCCTTTTTGAGATGGGCCGACCAAAATTGCATGCAGGATTCAAGCTGTGGGTATATGATATTTTCTGTTTTATTGTCAATCCCTCTCCTAATGGTTTCTAGCATTGTTAGCTTTTTTGGACTGTTGCTGCACATGGAGCAGATGTTTTCAGAGAACTATTCACAATGACTCCAAGAACAGGAGTACTTGTGGCACCTTAGAGACTAACAAATTTATTTCAGCATAAGCTTTCGTGGGCTACAGCTCACTTCTTCGGATGCATAGAATGGAACACACAGACAGAAGATATTTATACTTTTTGCGGATATAGACTAACACGGCTGCTACTCTGAAAAATGACTCCAAGATCATTCTTGAGTGGTAATAGCTAATTTAGACCCCATCATTTTGTATGTATAATTGGGATTATGTTTTCCAATGCACATTGCTGTGCACTTATCAATATTGAATTTCATCTACCATTTTGTTGCCCAGTCATTCAGTTTGGTGAGATCCCTTTGTAATTCTTCACAGTCTGCTTTGGACTTACAAAATTGCTCAAGATAATGATCTTCTGCAAATTTTGCCACCTCCCTGTTCACCTGCTTTTCTAGATCATTTATGAATGTTGAACAGCACAGGTTCCAAACAGATCCTTGGGGGACACCACTATTTACTACTTTATTGTTTAAAACAGACCATTTATTCCTACCCTTTCTTTCCTATCTTTTAACCAGTTACCAATGCATGAAAGGACCTTCCCTCTTATCCCATGATCACTTAGTTTGCTTAAGAGAATTTTGTGAGGGACCTTGTCACAGGCTTTCTGAACATCCAAGTACGTTATATGGACTGGATCACCCTTTTTCACATGTTGGTTGACAATCTCAAAGAATTCTAATAGATTAGTGAGGCATAATTTCTCTTTACAAAAGTCATGGTGACTCTTCCCCCAACATAGTATTCATCTATGTGTCTGAATTCTGTTCTTTACTATAGTTTTAATCAATTTTCCTGGTCCTAAAGTTAGGCAATCCCGGCAATGACAGGCCAATAAGCTACAGGAGCCTTGTTTAAAAATCAGCGCTACTCAGCTAATTTAAGTGATAGGTACGTACCACAGTTAATAGTTCTGCAATTTCATATTTGAGTTCCTTCCAAACTCGAGGGGAATACCATTTGGTTCTGGTGACTTAGAACTGATTGATTATATCAATTTGTTGCAAAACCACCTCTACTGACACCTCTGTCTGAGACAGTTCCTCAGATTTGTCACCTAAAAGGAATGGATCAGATGTGGAGATTGCCCCCAAATCCTCTACAGAGAAGACAATGCAAAGAATTTGGCTAGCTTCTCCACAACAGTTTTGTCTTCCATGAGTGCTCCTTTAGTGCCTCATGTTGTCTTTACTTAGTTGCTTGTCAAACTTTCTTGGCCTGCCTTATACTTGACTTGGCACAGTTTCTGCTCCTTTCTATTTTCCTCATTAGACTATGACTTCCAATTTTTAATCAATGCCTTTTTGTCTCTAACCATCACTTTACTTTGGTGTTTTAGCTATAGTCACACTTTTTGGTCTCTTTCTATTTTATTAACTCTATTCTGTGTTATTTCTTGAACAATGTTTTTACAGATTTTTTTTTTTTTAAGGCCAGAAGAACCATCTGACCTCCTGTATAACACAGGGCATATAATTTTACCCAGTTATCCCAGTTTTGTTTAAACAATTTCTCTAAATGCAGAGTGGTGGTAGCTGGCTCATCCTTATACAAAGCAAGTTTCTGAAGCATGCCACAAATGCATAATTGTATTCAATTAATTCTCTCTCATTTCTTCAGATTTAAATATTTCCCAGTTTCCTATGGTAAAATTTCTCTTTACTCATTTTGTATGCAACACTTCGCCTGATTTTTTTTCCAGAGATGCTGAAGTCCGACAACTTGAAGCTACAGCTCCTCAACAGTCTGAAAATCAGTCTCTCAATCTGGCCAGAGAAAAAAATGATGCACACAAAATTAGTGCACACTCCGAAAATGTGGCTGTAGTTCCTTTGGGAGCTATCTGAGCCAGTATCATACTGACATTAGCTCCCTGGTAACCGCACCAAATATTGGGCTTTTACTGGAACCTCAGAGGAGTCTGACCAAGTTGTTGGAATTCACATACAAATACCCCTGTCTGGTCATGCCTCTCTCACAGTAGACAGTGTCAGCATTATAGTGTACACACAATGAGTTCAAATCCTGTACAGACTTCTAAAAAGCAATTAAAAATTAATCATCCTCAATTTGCTGTGACAGTTCTTATTGCCTTTTGTAAAACACATTGCAGTAGATTCATTTTAGTTGGCAGGTATGGTGAAACACATACAGTGTGTTGCGCTGTAATCAGTTTGACAATGGCAGCATTTTGGGCGAGGAGTAAGTACGGTACTGGGATTGAGTCAGATAGCAGCCTGGATTCTCGTGCCTTCATACAGCTCCAGCTCTGTACAGAGACTATAAAGGAACAGAGCAGCCCCTGAAGCAATTTCTGCAGTGCAGGAGCAGCATAGAGCTCGTATATGTTATGGCTGTAGTTGAGAATGCTTAGAGTGACCACTCCTGGGTATAGTCCAAGGAGAGGAGGGTATGTCTAACACGGTTTTAAAATTAACAAAACAAAATCTGTTGCATTATATCTCAGAACCCAGGTCAGCTGAGTTGGACTCAGGGGGCTAAAAATTGCAGTGTAGATGTTCAGTAATGGACTAGAGCCCAAGCACTGAGACCCTCTCCCATAGGAGTCTCAGAACCTGGGTCCCAGCCCAAGCCTGACTGTCTACACTGCAATTTTATAGCCCTGCAGGCTGAGCCAGCTGACTTTGGCCAGACACAGCCATGCTGCTGGTCTTTTAGGCTATGCGTAGCAGAGCAGGACTGGGGCTCAACCCTCCTTGGGGGCGGAGGGGAACCACACTGGCTCACCACACTCTGTTGGCCCGGGGCCCGTCCCTTGCTTTGGGTCTGTGAGGTGACCCACTGTCACTTAGGGCTCAGATGCTCTGCTGCAGGGCTGAGCAAACAAACACAGTTAATGGGTGGCTCTGGCCCTTTGCAGCAGGGCTGAGCAAGCAAACACAGTTACTAGGTGGCTCAGGCCCTCTGCTGCAGGGTGGAGCAAACAAGCAAACAGTTTAGAAGCCCAGGCCTTCAGGACGGCAGGGCAATAAACAGTTCAGGTGCAGAAAGCCTGGGCCCTGGCCCAGGGCAGGGCAAGGCAACAAGCGACTCAGGGCCCAGGCCCTTCAGGACGGGTTGAGCCAACAAACACCAGGAATGGCCTCCTCAGGCCAGGGAGGAGGGGGAGTCTGCCACCCTTGAAGGGGTGGCAGGGGGAACGCAGGCCCTCCCACTCCACTGCGTTCTAGCCCGGGGCCCTAGTAGCAGTTGACACCACTGACAGTCAGTGGGGGATCCTGACCGAAACACACTGACATCGGCTCAGGTGAGTCTGCAGCCAGACGGGTATCGGCTGCCTCCGGGCCACTTCCAATCCCCCCTCACTGGGTACCTGCCATCCGCCGGCATTGTCTGGTGGGTCCCAGACCATGGGTTCCTCTGGGTACCAGGCATCGGGAGGTCCAGTCCACTCCTCTGGGTACTGGGCGTCGGGAGGTCCTGGCCCCTCCTCTGGGTACCAGGTGTCGGGAAGCTCAGACAGCTCCTCCAAAGGCCAGGAGTCGGGAAGCTCAGGCAGCTCCTCTAGGTACCGGGCACGTGGTAGGTCAGGCCAGTACTCCTCTGGGTACCAAGCCCGGGGTAGGCTGGGCCCAGCGGGAGCTTGGGCCCCAGAGTCTGCCTTCTCTGGCAGCCTCCTTCCAACTGTGCGCTGGGGCCGGGCTTTTATACTTTCTGTCCTGCCCCTTGACTTCTGGGGGGCGGGGACAGGTGGCAGTGGCCTTGGTCTTCCTGTCCCACCCCTTGACTTCTGGGGGGCGGGGACAGGTGGCGGTGGCCTTGGACTTCCTGTCCCGCCCCTTGACTTCTGGGGGGCAGGGACAGGTGACGGTGGCCTTGGTCTTCCTGTCCCGCGCCTTGACTTCCAGGGGGCGGGGACAGGCGGCGGTGGCTCTGCCCATTGCTGCGCTTGTTCTGGCCTGTTCCTCTCAGGCACGGCGGGGAGTGAGGCCCCCTCACTACACTATGTCTATACTGCATTAAGAGTCTGGGGAAATAGGAAATAAAATCAGTCTTTCATTCACTCTATCCATGGTGTGCTGGGTCTGTAGAATTTCTACAGTGCACACCCTTCCATGTCTGTTGGCTTCTACTAGGCCTTGTCTTCACTAGGAAAAAAGGCTTTCCCTAGGTTTTCCCCATAGTGTTTACTTTGATCTTCTAGTGTGTTTAAAAATGCCAAACTTCCTTGTCTTCACTAGGATTTTACATGTATTAGTTAACATGAGGTGAGAACGTAGGGCTTTTTCCCCTAGTGTAAGAGCATGCTGGGAACAGTCACAAAGTGGGAACAGCCAGAGTGCTGGGTTGTGGAGCAAGCCACTGAAAGTGTAGGGGGGGAGGTTGCTGTAGGTTAGAGCAGATTTTAAGTGGGCCAGAGCCCAGTAACATAACAGTAATTTAAAATTACTTTTGCCCAACCTCTCCTAGGTTGTGCTGTCAGAGTCCTGAAAACTTCATAAAATAAACCAACTTCAGGTCATATTTAGGCTCAGTTCTGCTGAACAGCCTAAGCCACTGCTAAACTAGCACTACCCTATTCATCTTTTCAATATATCATATTTCAATTTATTTCAGCTCCATCCCTCTCAGCTGACTGTTAATTCAGGCACAACCCTAAAATCTGTGCTTGCCACTTTCAGATAAACCAAAGAAAAATGGGAAAAGCTGATTCTTAAGTAAGATCAGAAACAACCACCATTTCCACATCTTTTTATTTTCACATAAAGCAAAATTTAAACTCCTTTGGCATGTCTGAAACAAGCAGTGCAGATGTCAGATCTAGTTAGCAGTGAGGTACAGGTTTTGTATTCATGCTTCAGCCTGTATAATAAACTGTACATGAGGCATAATGCAAACTTACAGTGAAAATTATTGCAATACAAGAGAAACACTGGTCATATTTGAATGCTTTATGCAAATACAAGGATGAGACTGAGAAAAACAGAACAGGTGTAAAGGCCAGTGTCTGAATTTCTAATGAATTTTAAAGGGAATATAACAGGAGCTATGGAAACCCTGACCTATGTTCCCAATGGCAAATATATTTATGTATTTGCTAGGATGGTAATCAGCTTATTGGCTGAATCTAGCATCACAGCAAAACTCAGGAATAATTAGCAACTGACAGTAAACCACAATTTATATTGTCTAAAGCAGGGGTCTCAAACTCAAATCACCACTGGGGCCACATGAGGACTAGTATGTTGGCCCAAGGGCCGCATCACTGAAACCTTAGATATGTTATAATAGCCCTATAGAACAGAAATATTGGGGAAGAGCCTCAGCTGGCGTAAATTGCCACAGCTTCACTGAATTCCACTGAATTGTGACAATTTACACCAGCCGATGATGTGCCCCGCTGTATGCAATGTTCAGGTTTAGCCCAAAGGTCTAAAATTGCATTTCTCTCTCTCTCACTTGAGGCTTTGTTGGAAATGGCCCTGAGAACCAGACCACAGGATTTGAGAAGTGAGTGACTGGAAGAGTAATCAAAAAGCAGAATGAAAGTGACTGGGAGAATGGGAAGAGACAGAATGAGGGAAACTCACTGACATGGGGGAAGAAAAGAATTGAGTCATACATAAAGAAGAAAGTTCCTGTCCTGTTCCACAGAACAGATCGATTTAAAGTAACTAACATCATTCACAAGAATGAGTTCATTTACCTCCAGAATACCGCTGCCCCAAGAATCTTCTCCCCCAATGAATAGCTCAAAGACATCAGTGCAAATTATATTCTTTGTGTCTCTCTCCTCCCCCCACCCAAATTACTGCTGAAGAAATGCTAAATGTAGCTGTGCTGCAAGGATCCATTAATTCATATTTTACCTTTTTCCCTTCTCCAAATCCCCTCCCCGCCCCCCTCTTCTCTGCCTCCTCCCCAAGGATGCTGCATCACAGCTGTTTGGTGGCAGGAAGTGCTGGGAGATAGGCGAAGGAGCAGGGACATGGTGTGGGGGGAACGGGGGAGCTTGGCTGCCAGTGGGTGCAGAGCCCCAGAGCACCCACAGAATGGGTGCCTATGGTGGGCCACAAGGAAATAACTCCGCAGGCTGTGTGTTTGATACCCCAGTCTAAAGAAAAGCAGTGTTGCCACCCATTCCAAAATTGTGACTGAGGGCAAAAAATTTTAAAATATATTTTGAGGTGTTTGCCTTCTGATTTTCTTGAACTGATAGGGGAAGCCTCTTCCTCCAGTTTGTATGTGGTCATTCCAGTGTGAAAATCCAATCTTAAATGCACATGAAGGCATCTCCCTGGTTGCTAGGCGGGAAACTCAATTTCTTCTCCACAAACGCCAGAACAGAGATGTCATTCTCTCCCTCTTCCATCATCCTCTTTCCCTATACTCCCTATACTCCCATCCCCTCCATGACGAGTCTACTGACCTCTTCATATTTTAATTTGGGCTCTCCCTCACCTTCCCATCTGTCCTAGGTACCCCTCTCTGCTTCCCCCCACCTTTCCTTTTCCTCCACCCAGCCCCACCATCACTTCACCCACACACACATCCCCCTGTTTCCTTAACATGCTTGCTGTGCTATATATAGAGAACAGGGGGCTGTCATCTTCACTGAGAATAGCATTGCTTCTGCCCCACTGAAAACAGCAGGAGACAATGGCCGTCTTTACTACCAGCACCTTTACCTCCACCTGAAAAGGCTGTAAGGAGCTACAATCATCTTAAGAGGGCTTTGGTCACATTTAAAAGTAATGAGACAGGGCAGTGATTGTGAACAAGGGCAAGAGTGTATCAGATAAAAGCAGGAGATCATAAGCCACTTAAAAAAGTCAAGATTCTCAGTAATAGTAATGAGAACTGACAATTCAGTAAAAGTATTTATAAGCATGTGTGAGAGAACATAGCAGTTTCTTCTGAACTGTTTCCATGTATCGATACTGCAAATAAGGGGAATTTTTTTTGTACTGTGTCTGTCATAACACACAATTTTGTAGCAAGCTCTGGGTGAACTTGGAACTACACATAGCAAGAGCATTAGAGTTTAGTGCCAGCATAAATAAATAAATTAATTAAATAAATAAATCCCCTGAAGAATGCATCAACTTAATTGTGGTGGGAGTGGTGCTGTTTAACACTATCTGATTTGAAAAGCTAGGCTCTAAGGAACTGAAAAACTTGTTGCACTGGCTGGCACAGCTGTAGCTATCTAAAACATTACTCAGCCATGATGGGATGTGTGAGATAATCAGAGATTCAGCAGAGCAGTCATGTGAGAGGAATAACATCAATAATTGCCTAGAGACTTATTTCAAATATTGATAAGACAGTCCAGAAAATTAATTCTAGGGGGAACAGATGCTGCAACTGTTAATGGCTGTATAACATGGTAAAACTAACCGAAGAAATGTTTAACAAGTCCAGTTATGGTGCACCTTGTCAGAGACCCAGATTGGAAGGCTTTATCTTCTGACAGTGTCCTCTTCACAATGAGATGACATGGCCTTGTAAATAACCACATAAATGTGGATTGTTTTTGAGGTGCTATGTAATTGTGTTTCAGAATCTAAAGTTTCATTTTTAAAAGATAAAGTCTCTAGATCTTATGAAGAAAACCTTAGACAAGGGAACCAAATGTAAACTGATGTAGTAAATCAGCAGACAGTTTGAAACAAGGCAAGAGAGAGGGACATAGGATTGTCTCCTTCTTCTACTGATAGAACCATCTGCCTTTTGGCTAGGCTGTACAGAAGAGAGGAAAGAGGCTGAGACAGGAAGGCAGAGGAGAGGAAGCTGCAGTGCTCAAGATGAAGTGACTAACTTGAGAGGCATGAATTAGGATTTTAGCAATCAACACATCAAGGAATAGAAGGATTTTAGGGATATTATGAAGGATGAAGTCACAGGATTTAGAAGAAGCCTGTATGTGGGGAGAGGAAAAGAGAAGGGGGCAAAGAAGACACTGACTTTCTGAGCCTAGAGGACAGAATAATGGGGAGCTATCAGCAATGACAGAGGAGGGAGGCATGGGAATGGGTTTTGAAGGAAAGGTGAAAAGGTCAGATTTCAATATTGAGTTTGAGATGGGAATGGGCCATCAGAGCTGTCAGAGGAAGACTCAGAGCTGGAAGAGAGCCGGGGCAGAGGAGTAGATATGAGAATGATTAGCATAGAAGTGGTAGCTGAAATTGTGGGAGCTGATGAGGTGTCCCAGAACAGAGAGAGAAAGATAACAGAGGGATGCAAAAAGGTGAGCCAATGAAAGATAATTTGGCTGAAAATTTTCATGTGTTTTGAAATTTCAGTGACAAGTTTCACCAAGAAATTCTTAGAAATTTCCCATGAACAATTTTTGCTATCTTTTGACCAGCTTACACTGCTCAATATTTTTCATTAAACACTTGATTTTTTTTCTGCCTTTTTTTTGTTTTTCTGATCAGCTCCAATGATGAGGGAGCCATCAGTGAGTTAGTAGGAGAAACAGAGTTGCAGATGTTCAGGAGGAAGTGGTTGGTACAATCAATAGGGCTAGTAGCAGCTGACAGATCAAGGAGATTAAGTAGAGTAGAGACCCTTAAACGCCAAAAGGAGGTCACTAGTGAAGAAGGTTTTGATAGAGCAAAGAGGCGAGAACCCAGAGAGGACTGAAAAGACTTGGGAGGACAGGAAGCAATGTAGCAGGCATTAGACATTAGGGACTGTCATAAACTGATAAGTAAAAGTTAATAGAACAGAAGTACTTCATGTCTCTTTTGACTGTAAAGGATTAACAAATTCAGTGAGCCTGGCTGTCACTTGACCAGAGGACCAATCAGGGGACAGGATACTTTCGAATCTTGAGGGAGGGAAGTTTTTGTGTGTGCTGTTAGTGTTCGGTGGTTGTTCTCTCTGGGTTCTGAGAGTGACCAGATGTGCAACCAGGTTTCTCTCCAATCTTTCCGATACAGGCTCTTATAAGTTCAGAATAGTGCGTACTAGATAGATAAGGCAAGTTAGGCTTACGTTTGTTTTCTTTGATTTGCAAATGTGTATTTGGCTGGAAGGATTTTAATTTGTACTTTTATACTTAGGCTGGGAGGGTATTCCCAGTGTCTATAGCTGAAAGACCGTGTACCTATTCCATCTTAAATTTACAAAGATAATTTTTACTGTTTTTCTCTCTTTAATTAAAAGTTTCTTGTTTAAGAATGAATTTTTTTTATTCTAGTGAGACCCAGGATGGGGTCTGGATTCACCAGGGACTTGGTGGGGAGAAAGGAATTACTGTCTCTCTCAGGAGAGTACTGGGGAGGGGGAGAGAGAAGGATGGGCGGGAAGGTCATTTTCCTCTTCTGTTAAGATTCAAGGATTTGAATCATCATGTTGATTTCCAGGTAACCCAGGGAGAGGGAAGCTGGGAGAGGCCAATGATGGGGAGAAGCGGTGTTACTTTCCCTTGTGGGTAAGATCCAGAGGGTCTGGGTTTGTGGGTTCCCCGCCGCAGGTCTTGGGGGACTCAAGAGCTGTATCAGGCACTGGAATTCCTGGTTGGTGGCAGCGCTACAGGTTCTAAGCTAGTAATCAAGCTTAGAGGAATTCATGCTGGTACCCCATCTTTTGGATGCTAAGGTTCAGAGTGGGGAATTATACCATGACAGGGATCAACCAGAAGAGGGGGGTGAGATGATATATGGTAGGTCACTGGGATGGTTCAAAGAAGTGTTTCTTTAAGGTAGAGATTCAAGAGCTAGCTTGTGTTCTGAGGGGCCAAGACATTTGTTTTTTGCAATCGGTTTTAGCTTCACATTAAAATTTACTTTTGAAAAGCACCCCAGCTATTAGTGCCCATTTGCCATCACTTCTCATAGTACAAGGTGAATTTGTATCTTGTGGTCTGCCTTTTGTTGCACTTTGAATCATGTGAGAAACTCAAAAGCCTTGTGGCAGCTCAGCCAATCACATGGGCCCGCCATGAGTGATATCCAGCAGAGTTTGAATCTAATATTGTCTCCGTGGAGTGTCATACCATTGCTCCTAGTCATCCTTCCCCACACTACTGCAATGGTCTCTGCGCTATGGTTTTGAATATTGGATGTGATATAAACAAGTATTGGGAAAGGAAAATGAAATGCTGTTGGACAACAGAGTACAGTTTTTATGGTTATTTTCCTTGATTTTTTTCTAGTTTGCAATGGTCCCTACTGTTGATATGCACAATAAAGATAGTGGTGTCAACTTGTATCTTTTATCTTGAGTCTTGCAATATTTTGTTTTTCTTAAATCCCCAGCTCCTGAAGTCACATGACTACATAAGAATCTCAGCTGTCATTTTAAAAAAGTTTCAGCCTTCATGATTACAGAGAGAAAAAACATAAACCCTAAAAGCTCAAAAACAAGAAGTGCAAACCACTTTCCCTATCCCAAAATGTATTTTTAAAAAACCTCTTGTTTTGGGTGCCTGACTCACGATTTTTTGGATGTTTAGGTAGTCAATGTGAAATAGTAAATGTATTAAAAACCTCAAAGGAGTTAGGATCCTTTATTTTCTTTGATTTATTGATCGTATGGTGTTACATTTTCAAGTATGCAAGGACAGTCTTTAAAAGCAGGATCTGCTAAGTGTCTTATTTACAGTATAAAAGTGCTCTAGTCTGATGACTTGACTGCAATAAGAACTAGAGTGTGAGTCACCTGATTCTAAAATGAATCAGAACTGCAATGCTGATATACTCTATTACTGACTCAAAGCACCAGCAGTCAAGTGATAAGTCCTGTCCCTGTTCCTGTCTGTGCACTATACGTTTTGGTTAGTTTAGGTTTTGTTCTGTTCAGTTAAATCAAAAGTACCTGAGCCTAGCATAATTGCGTTATAGGTCTTTTCTTGCTGGCAAACCATATGTACATCCACACTGAACAACTCTCTTTTTTCCCTTGGTACCTTGTATAAATTTTCTTAATTTATAAACTAATAGATTAAAATCCTGATTTGAGCAGAAGCCTCTCTTTTACGGAGAGACTTCCACCTGCTCCACATTTTAATATGTTGTGTCTTACTTCCAGTTTGCTTCTACTGAATTATTAATATTTATCCCTGGAAATGATAGCTTAGCATTTGAATACCTAGACGAGACTCTCTACAACTACATTCTCAAATCTCAACAGGGTCAATCCAACCCCTTCTTCTTTCAAAGTAGATAAACTCTCATTCAGTTACCTATATAAGCATCCTTAAGAAGAAGCCTTAAAAGCAAAGAGCTGGGCTGTTCTACCTAGGAATTGAAGGTTTCATGGCAACTTTCATAACACTTAGTTTTTCCTACAGTGTTTTTGAGCAAAAATTCCTCTCCTACTTCTATGAAGAGTGCTATGCACTGGTTGGCTTTCACTGTCTACCTCAGAAGTGGTTGTGTTAAGTATGTGTCTCATTTTTAAGCACTTGGAGATTGCTAGGATAATAGGTGGTTATATATCTGTCAAATTAGTCCCAAACGTGGTTACAACAAGTTTTTGCATCGAGACTCAACATGATTATAAACAAATCTATGTTCAGAAACGATGATTAATTTGTGGTACAGACAAAGAACTATTGCTGCTCTGTTAATAAAACTGCTGCTCTCATCCACAAAAGAGAGCACTGAATAGCTTTCACCGTCTTCTCATAAAAAGGCAAAAGCATCATATCAGAATATTTCTAATTCCCTTTGCTGGGGACATGGCAAAATAATGATCAGGGCTGTGTACCAAGACATTGTGGTCTTTTCAATGGATTTTGTGCACAATCTTTCACAGATGCAGGAACTTGTTCAATGTGGAAGCCAGTAACTATGCAAGAAATGATGCAAGTGCTTCAAGGCCAATCTCAAATGCACTGTGTTGTACTACTAATCAGCAAGATAGGACAGCAACTTGCTTGCAGGTATGTTTATATTACAAGTATTTGCACTTCTTGGTTCCCTGTGTTCACTAGTTGTAACAGAGTTTAAGGTTGTATTTAATTATCATTCAATATGGGTTTGGCACTGATTACACAGAGCTGTGATGCGGCCTGATAATATTATGCCAATATAGGTGGCGGTTGGGGGGAAATGGATAGGAATGAATTGGGCTAAATAAAAGTTCTTTTGAGTTATGTCCTGCTGGATGCTCCAGTCTAGGTGCAGCAGCACCCCCTCCACCTGGGATTGGAGATCTTCAGCAGCAGTGCCCATCGGACCACACATGCGCACCTCCTCCCTCTCGAGCTGTAAGTGGATGTATATACTGCTGTTCAGTCCGACTGCTCCCAAATTCCTTCTCTACCATCTTTGGTCTGGGACAGAATCTGCAGCAGAGCCTGCTTCTCCTTGTGCCTTACTAGATAGTGACTTACCTGTTAGTCTTAGTGTAGTATTGCTGCTTTTTCTTCTTTCCTCTATCTAAAGAAAAACACACTTTTTTTCTGTTTTGTTTTTTTTTTACTCTACCTTTACTGTTGTTCCATAGCTTAGGTTTTTTTTTCCCCGATTCCTGCCCAGAAAGTTTTTCCCTCACACTTATGTCCAGATCTCCCAGGTTTAAGAAGTGGATCTCCTAACGGGCCACCTTCCTGGTAATGGATGGTCCCTCTGTGTGGGAGAGGGACACATACCACAAAAATGTTCCCACTACCATGACTTGATGGCCAGGGCACAATCCACTTCATCTATGTATCCTCAATATGCACAATCCACACCCACATCACAACTGTGATATGGATCACTCTGGATGCAATGACATGTTCTCCTCCCCCAATATTGGCCATATTGGAACACCTGGGCCATGTACAGGGCACAATTTGGGAAGCCTTCCATGGAACAAAGCCGGAGACCTAGACCTTTTCCCTCTTTATCGCTCTCTCCCCCACCAGAGAACGAACCTCCCCCAGAATGGGATGAGGAGTAAGACAGCAGGAGGAAGCTTCACCAACTCTACATTTTTCTTCTTCTTCCCCTGATGAGGCTATCATGGCCCCACCTCTTACAGCTGTTGATGACTTCAAGCACTTTTAAGAACCGTTCCACAGGATTGCAGACTCCCTCCAGATCCTTTGAGAGGAAGTGAAAGATCAGCAGCATAAATTACTAGATATGCTGCACATATCTTCCTCCACCAAAATAGTCCTACCAATTACAGACCTTCCTTGATCCCATGAAAGTGCTCTGGCAGACCCTGGCATCCATCCCTCCAACCTGCAAATGAGCAGACAAAAAATACTATGTTCCTGCAAAAGATGTGGAATTTCTTGTTTCACATTCCACTCCAAATTCCCTAGTAGTTAACATGGTGCAGTGTTCCCATTGCTGACATTTGCAAAGCGGCCACATGGGTATCAGCAGACACTTTCCCGTCACTACACCATTACTCATGATGCCACAACAGACACTTTCCTGGGACCGACTGTCCTATCATCCTCAGTAAATGCTGCTTTGAAGTGCCAGCCTTCCAATTAGGAGCACCGCTTTTGAGTCCCCTATAGTGGAGCACCCATAGGGACATTCCTGTCTCAGAGCTACAAGCAGTCCACAATGCATGCTGATACTTCCTCCCATTAATCACAAATCACATCATCAGAGTAATGACAGACAATGTCACCTGCATGTTTTACACCAACAGGCAAGGTGAAGTGAGATTCCACCTGTTCTGCTTGGAGGTGCTGAAATTATGGAACTGGTGTATCCAACACATCACTGTCTCAACCGCATACCTCCCTGGACACCACAACACCACTGCAGACTCCTGGAGCAGAAGGTTCTCCCACAAGTGGGAATTGGACATGTGAATCCTTCAGCACATCTTCAACCACTGGGGATTCCCCACTACAGACCTTTGTGCCACACCTGAAAGTGCCCGCTGCCCTCAATTCTGCTTGAGAGCAAGAATGGGATACTGCTATCTGGGGGACACATTCCTCAACACATGGGATGTGCCACTGCTCTATGCCTTCCTTCCCTTTCCCCTTCTGTTTCAAGTACGCCATAAAATAGACAGACCAAGCCCATATCATCCTCATAGCTCCAACATGGTCATGACAGATTTGGTATACTTACTTCCGTTGCATGGTATGCTGACCGATCTCTCTCCATTCAACTCTGACTCCTCACAGGATGCGGATTGCATCCTCCATCCCAATTTACAGATGCTCCACCTCAAAACCTGGCTCCTTTGTGGTTCTGGGATTCGGAAATAGTCTGTTTGGAACTAGTTAAACAGACTTGAATAGCAGACGCAAAATAACTAGATGCACTTACCTTCACAAATGGACAAGATTCCAATGCTGGTGTGCCTCCCACCAAGTTGACAAAATAAGCTCTCCAATAATACTCATCCTGGACTGTATTTTGCACCTTATCCTCCAGCATCATTCACGTGTATTTGGTAGCCATCGCAACTTTTCACCGTCACATAGATGGCCATTCTGTTTTCACACACCCACTCACTAAATGTTTCCTAAAGGGCCTCCAAAATCTTTACCCTGGCATACGGGATCCAATTCTGGCCTGGGACCCCAGCCTCATCCTACACTCTTTTACTAGACCTCAGTTTGAACCCATGGCAACATGTTCATACATTCACTTATCAATTGAAAACAGCATTTCTTGTCACTATCACTTCCACCAGATGGCTCAGTGAAATTGGTGCCCTTATGGCACATCCCCCATATACACTTTTCAAAGACACAGTCACGCTATGTCCACATCCCAAATTTTGACCCAACTGTTCCAACATCTTTCCACCTTAATCAAGCTATCCACCTTCCTTGCATCTTTCTGAAGGCTCACAACCACCAACAAGAGGCAACACTGTTCACCCTGGACATAAAATGAGCATTAGTTTTCTACCTGTACAGAACTAAATCTTTTAGAAAATCACCACATCTATTTCTTTCAACAACTGAAAGATCCAAAGGTGCAGCCATCACTAAACAAAGCCTTTCCAAGTAGCTCTCTGAATTAGAGCACATTCCACATGCTCACTTTCCACCTCCACTGATTAGGGCAGTGGCTCTCAACCTTTCCAGACTACTGTACCCCTTTCAGGAGGCTGATTTGTATGCCCCCTAGTTTCACCTCACTTAAAAAGTACTTGCCTACAAAGTCAGATATAAATACAAATGGGTTACAGCACACTATTACTGAAAAATTGCTTGCTTTCTCATTTTTACCATATAATTATAAAACAAATCAATTGGAATATAAATATTGTACTAAAATTTCAGTGTCTAGTATCTAGAGCAGTATAAACAAGTCGTATGAAATTTTAGCTTGTACTGACTTCACTAGTGTTTTTATGTAGCCTGTTTTAAAACTAGACAAATATCTGGATGAGTTTATGTACCCATTGGAAGACCTCTGTGTACTCCCCGGGGCTGCACATATCCCTGGATGAGAACCATGGGATTAGGGATATGGAACAGCTTTCATCTGAGTAGAGATTAAAAAGGCTGGGACTTTTCAGCTTGGAAAAGAGACAACTGAGAGGGGATATGACAGACGTCTATAAAACCATCTACGGTGTGGAGAAAGTGAATAAGGAAGTGTTATTTACACCTTTGCATAACATAAAAAACAATATATTGGGTGACCCCTAACAGGCAGCAGGTTTAAGAGAAAAGGAAGTACTTCACACAAATGCATGGTCAACCTGTAGAACTCATTGCCAGGGGATGCTGTAAAGGCCAAAAAACATTTTTTTGCCCCACTATAGATAAATTCATGGAGATTGGATCCATCAATGGCTATTAGCCAAGATGGTCAGGGATGCAACCCCATGCTCTGGGTGGCCCTACCGTCTGACTGCCAGAAGCTGGAAGTGGATGACAGGGGATGGATCACTCTTATTGCCTGTTCTGTTTATTCCCTCTGAGGCACCTTGCATTGGTCAGTGCTAGAAGACAAGATACTAGATTAGATGGGTAATTGACCTGACTCAGTACAGCCAGTCTTATGTTCTAATCTTAGTGAGGGACATCTAAGCCCACGGAGGACAGTGGAGCCCAGAGAGTATGAGCTTTTAAAATCTACTCAGAACAGCATCTCCTTTTAGTGGGGTGGAGCTTAGAAGAATATCAACACAGACTTTTCCAGTTTGGCCGCCTGATGATGAAATAAAGTAATACAACAAACCAGTTTAAAAACAATAGCCCAGAAAAACATTTACAGACAACTCCTGTTGTTTTTAATCATTTCATGAAGTGGTGGTAAATGATGACAGCATTCAAGTATATCATTTCTGGGAAGATGTACTGCATATTTTCAGGACTTTTCCTGGTGGATGAAAGGGATTGCATTTCTCTGGCTGAAAGCAAACAAAAAGCCATAATTTTCGCATCCCTTCATCAATACCTGAGTCTCCTTACTGCCTTATCTCCAATGCAAAAATAAATAAATAAATTTCTTAATTCCAGCTAGCTAACTTGAAGTAAAATCCTAGTAAAGACAAGGGGGAAGTCTAGTTTTTAACCTGAAATACTAACTCATGTGAAAAGTACAAAGCACCTTGTCTTCATGTAGACTTTATCTCAAGTTGGTGAATTCAAGTTAGCGGATTCAAGTTAAGAACACTTCTCTTGTCAGAGTGGAGATAAAGCTTTGTAGTTCAGTTAGAGAGAGCACTGCAGGTTGCTATTTATACAAGGCAAAACTTGATGGGAAAAATCTCATTTTGTACAGACCTATTCATCTTATAATAATTAATGTTGTATGTGATATTAAGTGTCCAATTCAAAGAAAAACAATAGAATTCTCACTTTTTTGTTGAAAAAGCAAAGTACAGCAAGTCAGACTTTTATAAAGTTTTATGTGCCTGTAGATTTTAGGAATGTATGAATTAGAACGTAGCCTTTGTTTAAGCTATATAACTTTTGCTTAAAAGGTTAGCAGATGAAATACAGCCAGAAGTTGGGTCTTGAAAGATCAGGTTTATTTACAGTTAATGAAGCAGAACAGTCTTTAACAGAACAGTTTTGTTTCCACACACACACAGCCAAAATAAGACCCCACATGATAGATCTTCCTATGCTATTTATAGAGTAAGTACTGGACCAGAACCAATACACCATCATATTGTTTTTCCAGACTTATCTGTTATGTGGCTCCAAACATCTGATGGCAATACTGCTAACTGAAGATAATTAGCTGTCAATTCTCATCATCTTTCTTGTTACAGTTCTATCTGTATGTTTTTATTTCTACAAGGCACAAAAAAGTAAGCATGACTTTTGGCCAGTGTTTCAAGTTGTTTTTGTGGGATTTTCCCTTATTCTTATTTCTTATTAGAGGTGGCTACAAAAGTTTTCTTGATGTAATGCAGAAATAGGAAATTTGATTCCTTAGTTGTTACAGATAGCCAAACATGCTAGACCAGAACTGAAGTAGCATATCTATACTATGATTATTTTTGTTTGTTGCTTAGATTGATAGCTGTAAATTACTGAACATGGATGCATGGATTAGCACCCTCTTTGATTATCCTGTCCATGCCTGTGTATTTTTAAAATAATTTTAAACACAGAATTATTAGTGTTCTGAAAGCATTATTTTAAAGTGTCAATAATGCTTTGGCTATTTAGCTACTGATGTCTAAAATATATACAATTAATGATCTAACAGTTGGACTGTAATTAGGAAAAATATATTGTATTTTCCTCTAGTTTTCCTCACTGACTAAAATATCCGTTGTACTAGTACAACACCATTGACATCAGTTGAATTACTCCTGATTCACATAGATGTAAAGAAGGGAGAACCAAGCCCTCAGAATAGACTATAAAGTAGCACCGTGTCACTGCCTCTTGACCATTGTCTCTTGGAAGGCACAAAACTCTTGACTACAGGAAAGCAGATCCTAAAACACTGTGCATGAAGTTCTTCTCTGGCATGATTCCCTTGACTCTTGCGGATTCCTACTCTAGCTATGTGCTCTATCTTAACTAGAAGTTCATGCAGGGATTACGGAATTAAATTTGCGGTGTTACACCTGAAGTTAGAATTGATTATCCTAACAACTCCTTCTTGCCTCAAAATCTGAGCTGGATTGTCTCCACGTATCTGCTACTATGGTTGGTTGTTGGGTTTTTTTTAACAAAACAAACAACCTTCCGGAGAGGAGAGGGGAAGGAGAAGACAGGAGTCCTAATACTATACGTACAGACAGACTGCATATCAAGTATTTCTTTTTGTTAATCAAGTTTTCTTTACTATTAGGCTACACATGGACTGCACTGCAGTGAGCTGAATAATTTCAAGCAACTAACTTTTACCACCCGGCACCAAATTCAGAAAACTGATTTAAATCAATTGAAGAAAAGACTCTTGAAGGGAAATGAGAAGTATGTTGCAGTGCAAAACTACTGTTAAAAGTTTCTGGAAGACACGGTCTTCAGAAAAATTTCAAAGAGAAACACTCCACAGTCTCTTACCACTTGGGACAAATAGTTCTGAACTGAAACTGAATACTGCTTCCTAAAAGTAATAATGTAATACACTGCATTTTATAGCACTTTTTGTCTAAGCATAGTTTGAACAATAAATTGAGCTTCACCACACCCCTGTGGGTGTATTAGCCCACGGTTGCCAACTTTCTAATCGCGCAAAACCAACAGGGCTGCCCAGAGGATTCAGGGGGTCTGGGGTCTTCGGCGGCAGGGGGCACCCACTGCTGAATTGCCGCCGAAGACCTGGTACTTCGGCAGCAGGTCTTGGGGTGAAAGGACCCCCCGCTGCCAAAGACCCGGAGCGGAAGAAGTTCCGAGGGCCCGGGGCCCGCGAGAGTTTTCTGGGGCCCCCGGAGCAAGTGAAGGACCCCGCTGCAGAGGCCCCAAAAAACTCTTGTAGGGGCCCCTGCGGGGCCTGGGGCATATCCCTACACTTGCCCCCCCCAATCTGGGTGGCCCTGAAAACCAAAGTCTCCTGCCTCGCCCCTGCCTGCTCCATTCTCTCTCTCTGTCGCTTGCTCTCCCCCACCCTCACTCTCTTTCAGTGGGATGAGGTAGGGGATTGGGATGCGTGAGGTGGGTGAGGACTCCAGCTGGGGGTGTATACTCTGGGCTGGGGCCAGGGGTGAGGGGTTTGGGTGTGGGAGAGGTCTCGGCTGGAGGAGGGGTTGGGCAGCAGGAGGGAGTGCAGGGTCCCAGTGGCGCTTGCTGGGGCTCCCAGGAAGTAACCACCAGGTCCCTGCAGACCCTACGCACGTGGACAGCCAGGGAGGCTCCGTGTGCTGCCCTTGTGCCGCAGCTCCCCTTGGTTGCAGTTCCCAGCCAATGGGAGATGTGGAGCTGGTACTAGGGGCAGGGGCAGCACCCAGAACCTTCCTGGCCGTCCATGAGCCCAGGGGCTGCAAGGACCTGGTGGCCGCTTCCGAGAGCCACATGGAACTAGGGTTGGCAGGGAGCCTGCCTTAGCCCTGGGCCCCTACTGTGCCACCTACTGGAGTTGCCAAGGTCTCTTTTTGAGCAGGTATTCCAGTTGAAAACTGGATGCCTGGCAACCCTATATTAACCTTCCACTGGTATATAACCTTACATAGAGGTAAACTGAATCAACTAATACTTAAGGACTAGTTCATGGGGCTGATGGTCCTCACTTGGGGGTTGGTTAGTTGGGTAGTGTTGCCTAGTTCTCAGGGCTAAGACCCATGACCTCCAGGGGGTTTGTTGGTAGGAGAGCCCAGGCCCTCCCACTCCACCAGGCCCAAACCTAGGGCCCTTTGAGGGCCATCGGTGATCTGACAGCCAAGGCTACTTAAGACTGCCTTCTCTGGGTCACTTCCTAGCTCTCTCCCTCTGTAATTGTCCCAAGTCACCATCCAAGTTAAGGTGGTGTGAAGGGTGCCCATTCATCACAAGGCACCTTTTGTTCGTGGCATGCAGCAGAATAGCCCTCTTCCTCTGCGAGGAGTTGCTGCCTTAGCATGTTGGCATTGTCCAAACAAACAAAAAGGTGATTTCTAGAGCCCATAGGAAGAAGGGGATCCTTCCCTCTTATGCTGTCTCTGTGGCAGGTCCTCCCTTCCCTCAGAGAGGAACCTTTGGGCAGTTGCCTTAGGGAGAGCTTTCTGCCTTTCCTCTGCTGGAGTTGCAAGTCTGCACTCTTCCCTAGTCTGCCACCAAATCAGCAGTTCTCCCTGCCTTTTAACTCCTCCTCCAGTTGCAACATTGGCTCTACAAGTGCTGTGGCTGGGCCCAAAGTAGTTCCTTAAGCCCTTGTTGCCCAGTTTGGGGTTTGTACTCAGAGGCCTATGAGTGGGTATCCTAAAAGCGCTCCTTCCCTAGCAGGCCTGTACAAAAACCTCGCATATTAGCAGTCTGTCAATGGTAGGGAAGCAGATGCCAAAAAGGGGATAGGCAAAAGGAGATGTTAGGGTCATGGCCTGGTACCCCCTGCACAGTGGCCCAGGGAGAACGGCTGACACATCAAGGGAAGCCCTTAAAGATGGAGCCTGGAAGAGACCTCAGGAGAGACTGTGCCTGCCTGAGGCATAATCTCCTCAAGGCTCCTCTTGTAGCCTCCTACACAGAACAGTGATGAGATGTTACTACTAGCCCTAAGTGACTTATCTAGGTCATACACTGAGTTTATGGCAGAAGTGGGTATAGAAGCAAGGCCTCCTGTCTCCAAGCCCTGTGCTTTAACTGTTACGCACTTCTATTCATTAACAATTTTCTGGTGACATTTTTAGACAATTTCACACAAAGTTCAAACAAACAGAACAACTCACATCTGCTCCACAAACAACAAGACATAAATATTACACAAAAGGAGAAGGAGCAAAACTGACTCTCACTGAGCATTAAGGAGACCCCGTTGCTTGTGACTTAGGTTACAAGAAGCCATTTAAGGGTATTTTGTGTGACTTATATTTGATGTCTGCTCTTAGATCATCACATTCTTGTTTTCCTGCTGGACTGGAGATGGGAATGAGGAAAGATCTAATACTGGTCTTGAGCCAGGAGGCAATAAGCAAACATCACACAGGATGCATTTTGTATCTATAAAGGAAAAAGGGGGAGGTCCAAATACAGCCAGTGAGGGGGGAGTGGCTGGCAGGTAAATACTGTAGCTCTTGGGGGCTGGGGGTGGGTGACAGGAGCAATGCACTAACTCGCAAGCAGTAATATGTCTCGAAGGAGGATGAGCTCCTAGGGCGAAGGGGCTGTCGGACGCCTCTCCCCAGCCACTGGTTGCCCTAGCACTATTTCTAGCAGCGCCCCGCTCTGTACTATGCATCTCCAGCTTTTCTGCTAGAACGATGCGGGGCTGGCGGCCACGGGCTGGCCGGCAGGTGGAGCCCCCTCCCGGCTCTGCGCTGCTGCTGAAGCGGGGCAGAAAGGGTTAAACAGCCCGGCTGTCTCAGCCTTTGGGGACCCCCGCACACAAATAAATAAATAAGGAGCGCCCTGTTATCGCCCTCCCCCCGCTTTGCAAGGCGCCGGCCGTGGGGACGCAGCGGGCCGCAGCGGCGGGGCTAGGATGCGGCAGGGGAGAGCAGGGGGGGCGGCAGCCTCCGCCGCAGCGAAAGGCGACATGGAGGGAGGCGCGGAGCGGGCCAGCCCCTGATGCGGCGCTTTCTCCGCCTCCTCCGGGCAGCGGCGATTCCCTTCCTCCCTCCGGCGGCGGTGGCTGCGGCAGCGGCAGCGGCGGGTGGAAATGAGCAGGTCGGCTGCGCTTCTCCTCTGCCTGCTGGGCTGCAACGTGTGGAAGGCGGTGACCAAAACCCTGGGGGCGCCCGGTGCCGCTCGAGGTGGGTGCGGGCCGGGCGCGCTTTGTGCCGCCGGGGGAGGGTCTCCAGGGGGCCGCATTGTGCTGGCGGCGGCGAAGTTGGGGGCGCTGTCCGGGCAGGCGCGGCCGGACCCCGCTCCCCCTCTCTGCGCTGGGGCCGCTGCCCCCGGCCCCGTTCCTGGGGTTTTTGTTACGGGCAAGGGCTGCTGGCCAGGCCCGCCTGCTCTCCTTACCTGCCCCCCCCCCACCCCAACCGGGCAGGTCCTGCCCGGGGCTGGCTGCGGAGCCCCCCCGACGCAGCGGTGATGGGCGGCTTCGTAGAACCTCGCTCGCCTTCCTTGGCGAGTCCCGCTTGGGGCTGGTTGTGTTGTGCCCCCTCCCCCGCTGTTGCAGGTACCGCTTGGCGCTAGTTACCGTGCAGCCTCCCTCCCAGTCTCTGCAGGTCCCGCTTGGTGCCTTCCTCTTTCCCGGCACGTCTGGCTGGGGACTCATTGCACCCCCTGGCAAGCCCCACGTGCGGTCGGCTGCGTTGACCCTGGGTTAGGGTCCTGTTCCGTAGCCCAGGCGGGAGGCCCTGGAGCAGCCCCCAAAAGTTTCCTGTCTCTTCCTGGCTGTATTCCGCGTGGGGCGCGCAGTGCTGGCTTCTTGCTGACCATCCTGTCTCTTCGTCTGGCCCTTTTGTTTGGAAAGGTCGCCAGTCTGACTACCCATCCTTACTGCATGCCATGCAAGCAGCGTGCCCCTTGCTAGTAATGCATGTGGCACTTCTGTTGGGGGCCGGGAATGTTCTATTTTAAATCAGGAAAAATCTGCTTTAAACGACTGTCACACGTTTCCCCCAGCTGATTTTTGTAGCAATATAATCGGTGACCTTAGAACCAATACTAACCCCTTCAAAGCAAAGAATGGACCTCAGTGGGCAACTATTTTAGCATCTAAATCAACTTTGTGGTCCTTTTCACTTGATTTGAGCCCTTTCTAGCTGAGTAGGATGGCTCTACAGTAATCCTTTAGTTACTTCCCTCAGGTGATGTGGTTTCATCAGCAAAATGTGCCTGTGCTGTAAAAATGTGACACTGCCAAGGAGATACTGTAGGTGGGAGATATTCGATCACAGATTAGTCATGCTTCCACACTGCATTTCTACCCTTTATTGTTGCAGTAGTGTTCTTTTTCTCTAAAGGCTTCATTCTGCGTAGCTCAGCAAGGGGTCATATAATACCTCTAGGTTTCCGGGAGCTCATATATATGTTAAACAGCAGAAAATGTAGTTTGCTGATGGTAAATAGTTTGCTACAAGAGAATATAGTTGCAAACTGGTTAGTATTTGCCTATTAGTTAACCTTGTGAAACAGCTAAGTATCAAATGTCATTTCATGTGGAATAGGTTTTTATTTATTGATTTATTTATTTCCTCCTCCTACTCCCCCCCCCCCCTTAGCCTTCAGGAGAGCAGGTTAATTATAGCCTTCCATAACAACCAGAGTGGAAATGCCATGCATCAGGGATACAACTGTACCCTATTCCTCCTACCTTCTCTACCCCCTTTTGTATGTCTTTAAGGGTCAGTAGCCTCTAAGTGGCCTTTTTTTTATATACAAACAATAAAAATGACATTTAGGTTCTTAGAGGTCATTCTGTTTTAATAAATTCTTTTATTCTTTGATTAGCAATCATTATCTCTACAGCAGCCAATAAAATGCAAACTATAGTCCTGTGCTCTGATACCAGGTGATCAAAATTTGGGTATCTTGTGGTAAAACCTACTGTGTTAATCTTTTTTTAACAAGATTGGAAAAGGGGTAGAGGATTTGACTTTGAAACTTGAGATTTCTTATTTCAAATCAATTATTCTTCTAAATGTTGTGTTTGGGGCACTTGCAAATAGGATTTATACTGAATTAGTTCACAAATATGTCAACAAAAATATCATACGCATCCTTTGAAGGTAACGTTTGACAACAGAAATTGATTTTTATCTTGGTTTATAATCGGTATTATGATACGGAGACTATTTACTTGATATGTTGGTGAAATTACAATGCAGTTCGACTATCTTTTTCCCCCCTTCCTCTTTCACTGTCAGCTCTTTTTTGAGGCAGCTCTTTCTAACTCAGAAACAGGAAAACCTAATGTCTGCAGCAACAATATAACTTGATTTATTAAATTTATTTTCATGTAAATCATGGGGAAAGCCAGGGAGTTGGCCATTATACAGTATCTATACGAAGGACTGACTTTAAACTTGATAGTTTGACCTTTTTATTGCTTGCGGATATGTCATTCTTGAGTGAGCAGAGAATATTGATGTATAGTGTGTAAAATGGTCAAATTCTATCTTCAATATTAGAACATCTGAGGTTTACTGATGTACAGTAGACCGCTTTCTGTGCTTTCACTACTGTTTCTCAGTTTCCCCCTCTATTCTAAGCTATGTATATGCTTTGGAAGATCGACATGTGGAGGTTCATTTTAGTATTAAAAAGCATTGTATTTAGCTCAGGTCGGTAGCGACCACAAGTTTTTTTGGAAGCTTATGAATTTGTGGTCATAGTCAAGTTTAGTGAACAGGTAGCTAAATCACCAAAATAACCATTGCAGTTGGTACTTATTGGGACCCCTTGTTGGTAGCCTCAAAATTAAAGGCAAGTGTTTGAATGGTTATGAAGACTGATGTACCCCCCTCTTCAGCACTTCTGTTGGTACTTCAGGGTCAAGGTTGAGGCACACTGGGGTCAGGGTTTAGAAATCTTTGCAATTGTCCATGTTGTAACTCTTGTGTGGATGAAGTATGAGGTTGGTCTGGGAAGAGGGATGCAAATGGATTTGGGAAGGAGTAGAGAGGACCACAGAGTGGATTGGATCAGGCTGGTGAAGAGAATGTAAAGTCCAGGAGGGGAAGTAAGAAAAACATTGACAGTGACATACAAATAGACAGTGGAATGGTTTTTGAAAGAGAAATGGTGGATATCCCATCAACTGCAGTATTTAAATTATAACTGGACAAAATACTAGAAAACTCGAGAGAATAGTCCGCACTGACAGAGTTGGACTAGGTGAGACTTGATTAGATTCTTCTATATCCTTAGAATCAGATTGGCTAAGCGGAATTTGAACTTTGCGCCATATGAATGTGGGGTTGTAGTTGACACTTTTGTTAAGGAAGAAAAGAGAGAATACAGCTCCAAAAAAATCCTATGATTTGACATTTTTCTTCCTCCCCTGGCACCAGCTCTAGCCCCAAATTTGAATAGCACCAAGTTCAAATTCTGATCAGCCAGGCTGATTCTGCAATTTTATGAATATGAAAGGTACTGATAATTAAGCTTCTTCATTCACACCCCATTGAAAAGATTGGGTGACATTGACACTTGAGTTGTTTCAGTATGTCTGGCTCAGCATGTAAATGGATGGATGCAGTGTTGCCTCTGAAGATGTGCTTCTGAACCACAAGGATTAGAAAATATTTTGAGAAAAATAAATCCCCTAACTTCTGGAGTATATAGCAAAATCTGCACAGATCCTCGTTTTGTTTATTATATGAATGTTGAGGCTTGTTATCCCTGCCGATGAAGTCATTGTAAACTCATGTAGATAAATTTCAAGAATTAGTAGGATTATAAGTTTTCACCCTCTCTGAACTCTACTGCTTAAAATCAAATCGATATTTCAAATTAGGACTTAATTTCAGGTTTTAAATAAAACTATAATCATCAGCTATTCTTATATTTGAACATGTGTTGAACCAATACTAACATAAGCCAGTGTCATAAATTAAAACCAAAGTACTTTGGCTGTATTTGCACTGGAAACTGTGTTGAATCTAAATAAAACGCACGTTGAAGAATCTAAATAAAACACAGGGCAAGTTCTGATCATGTGAACCAATGTCTTCCAAGTTTGAGAGGCTTGCCAGGTTTCTCAGTAGTAATTCATTTAAGCATTACAGGAAGAGCAGTACAAATCTGTGGAGACTTTTAGCAAAATCTGTTCAATTTCTGCAGGAATTTTTTATTTTTCTAGTTGGTGTTTTCTATTTGAACAATGTGGGGCCATTCTGAAATACTAGGTTTTCTAAGATGAGATGCCATGGCTGCCTGAGGATCACATTTTAGAGATATTCCAGAAAATCTCTCGTTGCGCTGCAGGAGTCCAGCATGTTTTTATGTGACACTGTAAATGCCATTTATAATTTTTAAGGTAATAGTGAACATCTCATTTGTTCAGAATATTTCACTACAGTACTTAACCTGTTCAAAATCTGCAACCTTATTGGAATTGCTTCCCATTAATGGAGGGAGTCACAGGATGTGTGCTTAGTATCTTCCCCTCCTTACCCCTCCATGATTATTAGTTGGATGTTTCTAGTATGGCAGTAAGGAAAGATAGACAGACAAGGTGGTGGGGTTGAGGTAATATCTTTTACTGGACCTATGTCTGTTGGTGCGAGACAAATTTTTGAGCTAAACAAAGCATATAGTAAGGAAAGGAATAGTAGTTGGGATTTAAATGGCCTTAATTAGCCTTCATGGTATCATCTTGCTTGGATAAATGGTGATGGTGGTGGTGAAATCTGACACTTTTTGGTGCTATTGTTTGTTTGTTTGTTAACTGACTGGCTTCAGACTCAGACAACATTAAATTAATTCACATTGTGAAAGCTAATTTCACAACCATAAGGGCTTTGATATTTTTATGGAGGTGATTACTCTGAAGAATATGGTAAAAACAACTGAGAAACCCTGAATTCTTGTTTTTATTGGGTGGGTTTTTTTCTTTTCTGTTTTTTGGTGAGCCATTTCCCCAAGCTGTCAGTTTTAACCTAGACAATAGGTATTGTTAGGGGGTTAGAAGTGAAACTAAGGACACTAACACTTTTTGCAATGCAGAGTTTGGCCTCCACGTTTGCACCCTATCTACTTAATGAGGTACTGATTACTAGGATCCTTCAAACAACGTTTACCTTAATGAGACGATCAGTGTAAGTAAGGGTACTTACATGTTATCCAGATAAAGTCCTGAATTACTCCCAAGGCCCAAATGTATAGCTTTATTTTTAAAAAATTAGTATTAGCTAACATATGGTAAAATCCTACTGTAGACAAGGCAGTTACAGTTTTCACACAGGCCAAAGTAAATCCTAGGCTTGCCTCCAGTGTGTACTTCAACCTGCTAACACTGAAAACTACAGATTGTCTTGTCCATACTAAGACTGACAGTGTTAACTGCCACTAACCAACACATAGCTTAGATTCCCCACCCCCAAAACCCTGTTGGGATGCACCCTAAGGGGTGAGACTAGAACGTGGGTCTTGAAATTTGTGGGACAAAGGACTGCCTTCTTTGCCAATTGCTGGCTAAATGGACAGCTTTGAACATCATCTAACTTACCAGAGAACACTTTCTTTATTTGATAAGTTCCCAGTAAAAGCAGTTATAGCATGTGTATTGGAGAAAGGTTTGTGCTGATCATGTTTGTTGCAAAGCTGAAATATGCAGGACTTCTTGTGAAATTTCAAGGAGCCTTGCACCTCAATGAATAATGTCTACTCACGCGTCTTAGGCAACAATGAGAGTAGGCACCTGTGCATCAAGGGGAGAGAGAGGTTTTACTATTGCAAGGTCTCCTCTAGGAAATTAGGCTAGTATAACTTGGTTACTCAGGGACGTGAAAAATCCAAGCTCCTGAGCAATGCAGTTAAACTGACCTAAACCCAAGTAGACAGCACTAGGCTGATAGGAGAATTCTTCTATCGACATAGCTACCACGTCCTGGGGAAATGGAGTACCTATGCGAGTGGGAGAAGCCCTCCCATCAGCGTAGCTTCTTCACTGAAGCACTACAGCGGCGGGTGCAGCGTTTTAAGGGTATACCTGTATATAATAATGAGTTTGACATTAGTAATGTACTGACATGAATAATAGTTAGCTGTGGTTACCGTTATACCTTCTGTTGTTGCTTAAACGATACAAAGGAGTCCAACCTCTTTATAATGAAGTGGGGGGGCTGAGCATTCCCACAGCCAAGCCCTGCCCACAATTGTCGTGGAGTCTCCAGGAATTAAACCTGGATGTTGTGTGATGAAACCTCCAGGAATACATTCAACCAAAATTGGCAACCCTAGTTCCTGCCCACATTAAAACAGAGCCTGTGTTTTTTTTCTCTCTCTCACATGCACATAATCAGTTGACTGGGCCAGGCTTAAAGCACCTCTAAACCTGGGTCAGAAACTTGTAAGAGCCCAGGCTATTTGCACAGAATAGACATACACCCAGATGTAAAAGTAAGGGATTGTGGTGTGGAGCAGAAATTGTCCTTTGCTAAAAGCAAAAGTGAACTCTCCCTGAGTTATGTAGACAGTGATGGCTCCCTCTTGATTAAAGTAAATTGAAACATTGTCTGCACATAATAGAACATGGGCCTCTTTTGTTTCAGATTTAATAGGTAAATGTATATATTAAAATTGCAACAAGTATTTATCAAATGATGATTTGAATACTTTCTTGGCCATGGAAAAACTACAATGAATAAAGGTAACTTTTATATACAAAACTTCCTTGGATCAACAGTTTTGCCCAGCCCTTCCAATTTACACCCATATCCGAGATAGCAGAACTAAGGATAGTTGTGTGACAAACTGTTGAATGTTAGGCAAAATAACTTGTTAATGAAGATGCCAGACACTTAACAATTTGTGTATTTGTTTTGCATCAAGTAGTTTGTTATGCAACTATAGTCGTAGTCAGGTTTTACTAACATGGTGTTGCAGTCTGGCCCTGTCTTTGTGAAGCTGGATATCCTGAATAACATACATAAAATAAAACTATGAAGGGTCAAAGATGTGAAGACTTTCTATTGCTCAGGCTGCAATTCATTAGGGTACGCTACATTGCCAAAGAGCCTAAACCAGGAGGATAACTTTTTTGTTTTCTATGAAACTGTTTACACGTCTAATGGCTCCTTGTTCATTTATACATAAATGTAAGGAAAGGCTTGGTGAAACAAGGCAGGGATTTGTAGAGCTATTTGGGCTTCTCATGATTAATGGAGTAGTTATACTGGTATTCACTCTTTTATGCTGGTACAACTGCTCACCCTAGGAGATTGCATCCATTTAACTAAATCACTTATTCTGCCAATTTAATTAAATTGTTATGTAGACAACTTCTTAGTCATCTTCCGTGTGTCTCCAAAATCTCCAGAAATATTTAAAGAAAATGATCCATTTTGAAGAAGAAAATGGAGAAAGAATCAGAAGGGCAATACTGAGCAGTATAGTATTAACTACTGCACCAGAATATATTCCTCAGGAAGGCTCTGAGTGCTACTCCTGTTGACTGACGTAAGCAACACTTTCTAGGATGCACTAGTGTTGCTTGAGGCAGGCAGATACTGTCTGGAAAATAAATGTGTTCAGGATCTCTGGGGACACCAATGGTTCTGCAGGCTGAGAGACAGACAATGGAAAGTAAACACAGCTAAACAGTAGAAAAAACTTTTTTTTTTTTTTTTTTAATTCTTCACAGTGTGTTCAGGGAAAAGAGGTGGCACAAACTCAAGATTGCTGTGGCAATTTTTCTCTTTGCTCTACTGTAAATTGTTCCCCTGGCAAGTTATGTAAGTACTGAGTGGCACACTGTCCGGGACAAATCCTACACCAGCTTTAAAAGCTATTTGTGGTAATACTGATGAAAGCCACTGTGAAGTAATGTGGCATACTTGCTGCTGCCATTTCACTGTTAATACCCAGCTGTTTTCATGCAAGAGCTTTTGTTTTGTTTTGGGTGAGCATCTGGGTTCAATGTCTCCTATTCTCTGTGATTTGCAGGATCCCCAAATAGGTGAGAAGAAGAGCTGCTGGAATAGAAATTGCATTAAGCAATATGAAGGATTGCAAAATGTAGCTCTTCACATTGAGAGAGATTTTTTTTTTTCAAAAGTGTCAATGGCAGTTAGATACCCAGTTCCCACAAAGTCAATGGGTGCCTAACTGCATTTGTACCTTTTTGAAATATCACCCATCATGCTACGCTAATTTCCATCAAAAGTTAGCTTTCACACAGTGGTGTGCAAGAGTATGTGTTGTTCCTTTCTTTAAGATACCACTATAGACAAACATTGACTTTTTAGTGGCAGTTACTGTAGTTGATTTATTCAAAGTAAATACTATTGTTTGGGATCAAGATAAAAAGAATAAAATACACTTGCTTTAAAGTGAGTGTAGCTTTAAGCACTAAAGCTTCTAATGGGTTGAATCCCAGCCACCTCTTTTTGCTCCAGGCCATTAGTTTAGCCAGAATTGGAATATTTAACTTTTTTATTTTTTAAAGTAACAAATCAGACATTGAGTGAAGAGGATTTGAAGCATTAAAGATCACTTAGAAAGCAATTAACTTTTCTAGAATAGAGGCTAGATAAGGACCTCCCCCTGCAAGTCACATCTGAAAAGCCACCTGCTCCCTGCAGTTTACTCTCGGTAACATCCATGTGCTGCTCTTTCTTAAATTGTTGTTCAGTTGTGATCTCTCCGGAGTAAGGATATTGGTTTTGTCTAGAAATGTCACTTGTTAGATGTGATGTATAATTAGTCCTGTAGTAAAACAGTTTTGCATTATAGCACTATTAAATTTTATGACTATTCTATAACTTGCTTTGAGAAAGAGAGGGCATGGGCCATATCATTTTTTCTCATATTTCAAATGCAAGGGATCTTAGGAGCAGAAAACATGCTTTTTTGAGGACAAAGTCTGTTAGTGGAGCAGGGGTGAAGGCAGTGTGTCATCACCCACTTGCCCTTCTGCACAGTCAGGTTTCTGAGTTTTTAGAGGGCCATACGTAGTGGCAGCATTCCTTGGGAAGCTAGTGAGTATTTTCATGAGTAAGTTAATGAACACACTTGAGTGAACTACTGTACGCGTTTGGAAATTCCTCTGTGTGGGGAAGAGTTGGGGGAGTGAGCCAAGCAAAGATGGGGATAGGTCATGGTAGCACAAGTCCTTGAGAAGTTATGGAGAGGAATGGGGAGCCTTTGCTATACCATGGGTGGTATGGGCCTGAGATAAATGAGGAAATCCTGTCTTTTGAGGCATCTGTGGGTTAGGAGTGTCCCATCCACTGCCCACTCTGAATGGGCAAACACCACACCCAGTTCGTGTGGTGGAAACTTCCATACCTGAAGTCCTTAGATTGTTCTGCCTGATGAGATGTTTTTCTGCAGGACGTGCAATGCATGCCTAAAAGGTGTGTGTGAGGTGGGCAGTTTCAGAAACACAATATGCTTTACAAGGTTGTGATTAAGCAGAGAAACTACCAGCCAGCACATGAAGTGTTAAAGAGAGCCTTTGGGCCCAGCTAATCTGTTCCCTCCTCCCATCTTATACCTGTAGCTAATGCCAGGTGTGGAGGTAGAAGAAAAGGAGAGAGCTAGGCTCAAATTGGAGCTGTCTGGTGAAGGGGAAGGAGCTAGCTGCCTCTGTAACTGAGGGGAAGGATCACTAACTTGCCCATCAAGGCGGTTAAATGGAGGGAAGCACTGTCTCCCCAGCCATGGGAGACTGTGGAGGACACCTAGGAACCTCTGGCACTGTGAGTGACTGAATGGATGAAGCCCAGGGACATTGTGGGGCTCGGCATCACCAAAACTTACAGCTGCCCTGCCTGAAGGAGTCCAGGACTATGGTGAGGCACTGCTCAAGACCCATGAGAGGACCCTACTGAAAGCAAGCTATCCAACTAAATGGGCTAGAGGGGCCACACCCCAAACTGAACAGACACTGGTAGGAAGTGGCCCACGGCAATGGATTTAGACCAGGGGCAGATTAACCCATAGGCTAATAAGACTATAGCCTTAGGCCCTAATTTTTTGGCCCTATTGTAGGCCCTCCATTCCATATTGAAGTAGAAGCTGAGCAATGGTACTGGGGCCATTGGAAATTTTCTGTCTCATTAGATATTGCTTTGTACAAATGAATCCATCAAGATTATGAACTCAATTTATGGTGGTTATGATTTTGTTTTTGTGGACTAAGTAAGTGTTTGGGCCTAAGCAATATTGAACTTTTTATACAGTAGGCCCACATTGGACAGTGGAAACCATGTCGAAGAAAGGAGGATGGCAGAAATTGAAGGAGGCCAAAGAAAGACAGAAAAGACAAGATGTAGTGCTGAAAGGTACTCCTTCTCTCCTAAGTCTAGTGGTGGGGAAGTCTGAATACCAGCCCAAGTGAACCTACTGTGCCTGCGCCTGAGGAAAAGGAGTAGCCTCCTGTGACTTCTCTACCTGAAGTTTCACCCCACTCCTCCAAAGACTTTCCCAGTGATAGTAATACAAAAATATCCTTCTCCAGTGGTCCAGGCGAGTGGAACCTGACTTCTCAAGATCTCATTGCATATTGAACTGAGTAGGACCCACAGAAATTCCAGAATCTAGATGCTGACTTTTCATTGACAAAGCGAGAGTGCACCAATCAGAATAATTATCTGACCAAATCAGTGTTTGAATATGTGAAGCCTAAAAAACAGATTGGCAAGCGAGTTGTACTGTTTTTATTGCTGCCTGCATACATTACCAATCATACAATGAGTGAGCAGCATACATTGTCAGTTAGCAGCTACCATGCCGAAAAGAAAGTTAGTGGCAGAATTGATACGCTCATGGAAAACTAGTTTTTGGAAGCTCATGCTTATTGAAAGAATGTTCTCAGAGATGTAGTTGAAACCATAGTTTTTCTTGCTGAGCACGGTCTGCGTTTCTGTGGCTCAAATGAGACTGTTGGATCGAAACACAATGGCAATTACTATGGTGTTCTAGAGCTAATTGCTACGTTTAACTCTTTCTTTGCTCAGCACATCAATAAACACACAGATCGTGGAAAAGGCCATACATCATATTTATCAAAGACTATTTGTGATGAGTCCATTGCACTGCTGGCAAAGAAGGCACTATCAGCCATTGTAGATGATATTTTTCAGTGTCTGACTCAACACCAGATGTGTCACGTGTAGATTAGCTGGCTGTCATCTTGCATTATGTGCTACCCAGCAGACTAGTTGAGCATTTCACGACCTTCATAAACATCACCAACCACACAGGGGAGAAACTTGCCTCATATGTACTCGATTTCCTCACCAAAAATGAGATTGACATCAACCTTTGTTGTGGTCAAAGCTATGACAATACAAGTAATATGAGTAGCAAATATTCAGGGCTGCAGCAAAGATAAGAGTGCAATGGTTTGGATGATTACATACCAGGTTCTGCACCCTCACTCAGCCTTGTTGGCTAGTCTGCCATGGATTGTTGTGTTGAAGCAGTTTCTTTTTTTGGATTTGTCCAAGAATTGTACAGATTTTTTTTTCTCTGCATCAACCAGTCGTTGGATGTTTCTTAGAGATCCACTACCAAAGGAATGCCCAGTGCCCAGATCACTTCCAGGGACATGGTGGAGTGCCAATGCTGAAGCTGTGAATGCAGTTGTTCTGGGATACCCCAGCATCCTTGAAGCACTAGAGAGCATCAAGGACGATGAATCTCAGAAATCAGCAACAAGAAAAGATGCAAAGATCCTGAATGATGCAATACGCACTTTGGAAACTGCTATTTTATATGAAGTCTGGAATGATATACTTCAGCCATTCAGACAAATCCAGCTTAGGTGCAGTCTAAGCTTGCAAAGTGCTCAAATTGACCTTTCCACTGCTGTAAACCTAATCAGGAGTCTTGGAACTGTTCTTCAACAAAAGCTGGATAGTTTTGATGAGTATGCAATTCAGGCGGCTGCAAGGACTGCTGACCATGCATATGTCAGCCAAATGACACACAAGACAGAAGACATTTGACAATGCAGCTGCCCACTCATTCCATGACAAGGAGGCCTTCAACAGTTAATATCTTTATCACAATCATCGACAAACTGAAGAGTTCATTAGATCATTGGATCGAGACTTATGAAAATATTGACAAAACCTTTAGTGTACTGACAGATTTTTCGCCTAACATTTCAAGTTCCAAAGTCAATAACAGTATCAAACGTGTGTCAGAAGTACCCAGATGATCTCCCAGTACATTTAACTAAAGAATTTCTTCAATTTGTTGAATTTATATCACTCTCAGATATAGAGAGAAAAGATGATGAAAGCAAATCTATTTGGATGTACCAAGTTACCACTGAATCCAATGCGATAGAATGTTTCCCAAATGTTGAAACTGCATTACGGCTGTATTTGTCACTAAGATCACTAACTGTCGTGGAGAACATTCCTTCTTTCTTCTAACAAGGGTCAAAACTGTCCTCCGATCCATCATGACTCAAGAGCATCTCAGTGCTTTGTCCTTCTTGAGCATTGAGAATGAAATGGTCAGGTCTTTGAATTACAATGACATCATTCATGACTTTGCCACTGCTGACGTTACGGGGGGGGCGGGTGGGGGGAATTGTTTGTTTGAAGAATTGAGTGTAGTGAGAGTAGAATAAACTTGTTGGTTTTTACATAAATTAATATCTACATACATATTTGCATATTTGTAATTCATATTCCAGGCCCTTCCTCCCTGTTAGCCTTAGGCTCCTCATAACCTTAATCCATCTCTGATTTAGACTCTCTGCCAGGAGGGCGATTCCTGTTCACGTCCTGACAAACACAGGGCCCTGGGCTGAGACCCAGTGCAGAAGGAGGGCCTGGGTCTGTCTACCTGCCCCACGCCTTAAAAATTGAGGCCTTGTAACCAAGCACAGGGGTGAAAGCCACATGCTTGAACTCCTAGGCTTTCCAGCCCTCCAGGCTGCCTGTTACAAAGAAATATGGTGCTAAAATACCTAGTTACATCTGTCTCCAGACTATTTACTGGGTTGCAATAGGCCACACACATTTACAAATGAGTCCTGAGCCCAGAAAGGTTGAGAACCACTTGACTAGATGACCTCTTGAGGTCCCTTACAGCCCTAGATTTCTGATTTCATGTTCTTTCACAGTTGGTTACTATTTATTAATATTATTCTAATAGCTAGAAGCCCTAGGTAAGAACAAGTCCCAGTTGTTTTTGCACATCGGTGTTCACATAGTAAGAAACAGTCACTCCCCTGAAGAGCTTCCTCTTTAATTAGACAAGATGGAAAGTACTATGACTCCCATTTTACACATGAGAAACTAAGGCACAGAGGTAATGTGACATGCCCAAAGTAACGCTCACAATGTGGGGCAGACCTGGGAGTTGAACCAGATCACATGATTCAGTCCTGTGCATTAACCTGAAGACCATCTTTCCTCTCTGCTGTTTTTCATTTAATAATCAGGAGCCTGTTTAGTGGCATTGCTTAGATGCAGCTATCACAGTTATTTCCAAGGATGCTCTTGAAGTACCTATTATACAGTTATTTTCATGGCTGATGGACACTCTTTTCCTCTTACTATTTGCCTTAGTTTTATATATTGCATGCTTGGGTGGGCAGATGGACAAAGGATGGAAGACAGGGCTGCAGCCAGAATGTTCAGCTGGTAGGGGATAGAAGGCTGTACTTCCGCAATCTGATCTAGTTTGCCAGACAGGTTGAAAACAGGCAACTGTCACCTTAATGATCTGCTTATGCTATATCAAGCCTGGAGTCTGAAACTGTCAGACTGTCTCTGAACATAAGTGTTTCTGTTTACAAAAGAAGTATTTACTATTGTTTTGACACAAAGATAGAATAAAAGTTTGGTTTGTGAATTTGCATATGTAGCTTTAAAAAAAATATCTGGCAGAAAGATGGTATCCTGGCATAAAAACCTTCCCATTTTCTTATGTAGGAAATAACATTTTGGGTAGGTTCCAGGCTAAGAAGCTTGCTTGTTTGCTTATTTATATTATTTGAGAGGTGATCTCATAGGCAGGCATATAATACTGACTTTATCTAGGTTTATGGGGAGAGAGACAGATTTTCAAAAATAAAATTTGTTGGAACCTGCAGATTTCAAATACGTATTGTGTACACAGACATTAGACTCTGTTATGTTTTAAGCAGCATTGTGGGTAAAATCACTTGTTCAGCTCAGGTTATGTTGGTTGCCGTTAGAGAGTCAATCCTTGCCCACAGTTTCAAGAACAGAAATACTATAGGAAATAACTACTGTGTTTCATGTAGCAGTGTGAGGTAACAATAGGTAAATGTTGACTTTAAATAGCTACCACTGTAGTTGTCTGAACTCATGCATAATGTTAGTAATTGGTACCCTTGGAGTAAAATTGTTTTTTAGGGTTTGTTTTTGTTTTGTTTAAGTCCAGGGTACATGGTTGCGAATATAACTGTACAGAATAATTAGATTTCATGAGTTGCATTTCTGTACCAAAAGGGGATGTTATCTGAGCTCATATAACATGTAAAAGGGGGAAAATTTAAAACCGTACAGATTGAGCTAACCTTAGGCTCATGTTTTGAATAATACATTTTTTTTTAAACCTGCCATCAGTCTGTCTCCAACTTTCACACCACATGTTCACATCTAGGGTGAGTGTAGACAGGCCTAGCAGAATGGAGGAAAAAAAAGGGCTGTCAAGTGATTTTAAAAAATTAACCACATGATTAAAAAAATGAATAGCGATTAATCACACTATTAAACAACAATAGAATACCATTTATTTTAAATATTTTTGGATGTTTACTACATTTTCAAATACATTAATTTCAATTACAACACAGAATACAAGGTGTACAGTGCTCACTATGATTATTTTTTATTACAAATATTTTCATTATAAAAAATAAAAAAAAATTCAGTTCACCTCATACAAGTACTCTGGTGCAATCTTTTTATCACGAAAGTTGAACTTACAAACGTAGAATTATATACAAAAAAAAACCTGCATTCAAAAATAAAACAGTGTAGAACTTTAGCGCCTACAAGTCCACTCAGACCTACTTCTTGGTCAGCCAATCACTCAGACAAACAAGGTCGGTTAAAATTTGCAGGAGATATGTCCCTCATGCTTCAGCCGTCATTCCGGAAGACATGCTTCCATGCTGATGCTGGGTTCTGCTTGCTAACAGTGTGGACTGATGCATATTCATTTTCATCATCTGAGTCAGATGCCACCAACAAAAGGTTGATTTTCTTTTTTGGTGGTTTGGGTTCTGTAGTTTCCGCATTGGAGTGTTGCTCTTTTAAGACTTCTACAAGCATACTCTACACCTCCTCCCTCTTAGATTTTTGGATGGCACTTCAGATTCTTAAATCTTGGGTTGAGTTCTGTAGCTATTTTTAGATATCTCACATCAGTTCCTTCTTTGTGTTTTGTCAAATCTGCTGTGAAAGTGTTCTTAAAATGAACATGTGCTGAGTCATCATCTGAGACTGCTATAACATGAAATATACGCAGAATGTGGGTAGAACAGAGCAGGAGTCAAACAGTTCTCCCCCCAAAGAGTATAGTCACAAATTTAATTGATGTAATTTTTTTAATGAGCATCATCAAGGAAGCATGTCCTCTGGGATGGTGGCTGAAGCATGAAGGGGCATACAAATGTTTAACATATCTGGCATGTAAATACCTTGCAACGCTGGCTACGAAAGTGCCATGCAAATGCCAGGTCTCACTTTCAGGTGACATTGTAAACAAGAAGCAGGCAGCATTATCTCCTGTCAATGAAAACAAACTTGTTTGTCGTAGCGATTGGCAGAATAAGAAGTTGGACTGAGTGGACTTCTAGGCTCTAAAGTTTTACGCTGTTTTGTTTTTGAGTGCAGTAATGTAACCAAAAAAAAATCTGCATTTGTAAGTTACACTTTCATGATAAAGGGATTGATCTTCAGTACTTGTATGAGGTGAAATGAAAAATACTATATTTTATCATTTTTACAGTGTTTATATTTGTAATAAAAATAATATAAAGTGAGCACTGTGCACTTTGTATTCTGTGTTGTAATTGAAATCAATATTGTAAATGTAGAAAAACATCCAAAAATATTTAATTTCAATTGGTATTCTATCATTATAAGTGTGATTAATCGCGATTAATTGAGTTAATCGCATGAGTGGGCAGCTTCTTGCAGTAGTCTCATTTTAATGATTGACTTTAATTGAGTTAATAATCAAGCTTCTGGATTAACTTTCCTAAAGAAATACAAGAATGTGCTTTCACCCAAACCAACCTTTCAGCTCTTCACCTTCATTATGAAAGTGATAGATAAGATCCTAGATCTGACGCTTTAAACAAACAAAAACTACACAAACATACAATTCATAAACTTGCATGCTTTGTAGGAGTATTTTGGATGTGTCCAGCTGTTATCGGAGTTTTGCTCCTGTGATATACTGTCTATCATTTTTACCTTAATTTTTGAGGGTGCTTCCATAGTATGCTTTTCAGTACTGTGTACAGTTATACTAGTATAATTTATTTTGATGATGATCATGACCATTATTCCATTAAATTCCTTGTCCTTGATGCTTTAAATAGATATCTTGGGTCAAATTCTGTCTTCACACTCATCCAGCTGTTCTAGTAACACTAGGATCTGGCCTCTTTACGTTTTGCCAGTCAGTTGACTTCTGAAAGAAGTTTTGGCTTGGAAACCTTAAGGTGGCTATCCTGCAGCAAAAAAACTTCAGGACCAGACTGCAAAGAGAAACTGCTGAGCTTCAGTTCATTTGCAAATTTGACACCATCAGCTCTGGACTAAACAAAGACTGTGAATGGCTTGCCAATTACAGAACCAGTTTCTCCTCCCTTGGTTTTCACACCTCTACTGCTAGAACAGGGCCTCACCCTCCCTGACTGAACTAACCTCGTTATCTCTAGCTTGCTTGCTAGCATATATATACCTGCCCCTGGAAATTTCCACTACCTGCGTCTGACGAAGTGGGTATTCACCCACGAAAGCTCACGCTCCAAAACCTCTGTTAGTCTATAAGGTGCCACAGGATTCTCTGCTGCTTTGGCTTGGAAATGTTCATTTATTTTTTTTTCTATTCAAACTTTGGCAATATATTGGAAATAAATCATTTGGTCCTGTATGCAAGGCATGTGAATTAACTGCAAGAGAATGTGTACCCTTTTTTTAATTTTTTTTTTTTAATTTTTTCTTTTTTTGTAATCTGTTGTAGTCTGTTGTGAAGATTAAATATCACTGGCTTCTTGTCTTGTATTTCTGCAGTTTGCATGCTATTTGAAGACTATTATTAGGACTCCTTATACATTTCCAACTTTCTCAGAATTTGGTTTAAATCTTGTAACCAAACATGCATCATTGTGTAGCTGGCTCTGTGTGTGTGTGTGTGTGTGTTAGATTGTTCTTTGTTTTATAAATGTGTCATACGTGATGGCAGTTGACACCTTCACCTGTAACTAATGAACAGGTTACAACCTTTTATTTGTATTCATGTCTTTGGCAATTTACAAAAATCCATAATTTTCTTCATTTTAAAACATCAACATTTATATTTATTTTTAATTTACCAATGAAGAGCAACCGGCATTCAATGTATTACATCTGTGCTAAAATCAGCATGATTCAGTAGCTAATAATGTTACCCTGAAAATGAACATGATTTTAAAGCAAATACACAATCATAGAAATAAATGAGATTCATTAGCATTGTTTCCAGTTTGGAAGTCAGTTTTGCTTTCTACTAAATATCATCTGATTCAGTGAATATGCATTGCAATGAAAAAAGGAAATTCACATTTCCAAGATTATATTACATGTACGCTATTATTGTTACATAGATGTAAGATGTCAATTAAAAGCTACAATGCCTTGTAAGAAAAGAATGCTGCTTTAAGACCATATTTAGTCACCTTTATCCACATAGCATAACTTGCAGAGTAAGGTATTATTCTATTGGAAATCAATAAGCCTATTTGCACATTAAGCTGCTGTCCAGAGTCAGTAAGGGTGGCAGAACTGGGTCCTAAGTGTTTAAGTATGTCTGCACTTTCACTACACCAGTCTGAAACTAATGGGCTGCTCTTCATCTTGTCTTTGTCAGCATAAACCTCCAATTTCTAATATGTTCTGTTTGGTGCCTTCTGGTAGAATCCCACTGTGATCCCCCAGGTCTTGTTCGGTTTGTTTTGCAGAAAGCTACAGAAACCCCAAGTCAGAAATATTTTAAATATTCCTATTCTGGCTGAATCTTCTGCGTCTGACATTTGGACAGAAAAGACTCCTCTCATAGGCTATTGCAGTAGGCTCTAGGTATAAATGGGGTTAACATTTCTGCTCAACTCTGGCCTTGGCAGAACAGCTAGGATCTTAAGCAATAGCCTCACCCAATCATGCAGATTTAAGGCTGATTTTTGGTCCCCTGAGCATACTTCTTTCCAGCATGTCCTTGTAGCTCACTTAAAACATGGAGCATGGCCAAGCGGCCAACGCCCGCTTACAGGAGGTAAGAGAGATTGGTGGGCGAGATAATATAACTCCTTCTATGTCATCAGCTCTGGTCACTTTGCCCCATCAGTGCTTTGTCTTAATCCATTCTTTTTCTTCCTTACTCTCAACCTTCAGCTGAAGTGAAAAGGGTTGAGAAGGACTTGTATGATTGCTACTCTCCTAAGAGAGACAATGACCAACTAATAAGTGGCAGGGGTGGCAAGCTGGGAGGGTGGCGTGCTGGTCACGCGGATTTGGCGATGTTCCTGCGGGAGGTCCACCGGTCCCAGAGTTTCGGTGACAATTTGGCAGCAGGTAAAGCGAAGGTGCGCAGGACCAGCAGATCACCCACAGAAACGCTGCCAAAGGCTGCCTGACTGCTGTGCTTGGGGCGGCAAAAAACAGAGCTGCCCCTGATAAGTGGGATAAGACATTGAGACTGCCTTCTTTATTGCACACAGAAGTATGTCAGAATACAAGACCGTAGCTATTTTATTTACATAACTAGAAGGAATAGAAACTTTTTTTTTAATGGAAACTTGGTTGCTTGGCAGCGTACCTTTTGCTTGGTGACTTCCCATCATTAAGAGCCACTGTGGTATTGGCTTTGGGATCCTGAGCTCACGGGAGGTCACACTTTGACATGAGTTCTGGTTGCTGTTTAGAAGATGAACGACAACTCATCAATCCTGGATTGATCTGGTGAGATTCAGAAAACCAAGTAGCAGGTAACTACACTTCTGTTTCTTCTTTGCAGTTCACATTTGTCACAACCTCAATTTTTTTTAAGTGACTATGGGCCCCAGTTTATTTCTGGTATCCTTCAGATCCACATAAAGAAATAAGAGTGAGGCTTTCTGTTGTCTTTATACAGAATTTTAAAATAAACAAAACTTAATTGTTCCACACTGGCTAAGTGCTGTAAGAACAAATGCACAATTTTGTGCTCTCAGTGCTTGAGGTAGGCAGGTGTTGGACTATACAGTGTGTCAGCACTTTTATTATTCTGCTTTATTATTATTGTATTGCAGTAGTGCCTAGAGGCCCCAGTCACAGACCGTGGCTCCACTGTGCTAGACGTTGGCTGGTGGTTCTGCTCTGTATTAATAGCAGAGAGAAATGAACAAAATTCATTAGCTGTGTAGTGCTTCAGAGGTCAAGAATCTTGTAAATTTCACTTTGCTTCATGAATGGAGTGCTAAGCAGCAGCAGTGTGGTGGTAAGGAAAAACAACAAGTGGAAAGCTCTGGGGTAGGAAAATCACATAGAATGGTTGGTTAAGTGGAATAACAAAAGGAAGGGAAAGGTGGGGGATGAGATCCCATAGAAATGACAAGTAGTAGGGCAAAGCTAAACTGAGGGCTTGTCTTCACTTACCAGTGGATCGACGCTGTGGCAATTTATCCATAGGGGTTTGATTTAGTAGCAGGTCTAGCTGATTACTCTCCCATGACTCCAGTACTCCACCGGAACGAGAAGCATAAGGGGAGGTGATGGGAGAGCATCTCCTGTCGGCATAGCATAGTGTGGACCCTGCAGTAAGTAGATCTAAGTTAAGTCGATTTGAATTGCGCTACTAATGTAACTCAAATATGGCTTTCAGTATATCAATCACTCATTGCTCTTTATGCTCTTCTAACAAGAAGCTGGTGTCTCAAGCACTTGAGTCCCACCTCTCTAACGGCTCCTTTTTTTCATTATTGTATGCAGTGTTGTCCTAGCCAGTTTATGTTCCTTTTATCCCTTTCACCGTCTCTCTAGGCTTTGTCCTTGGCTCTTCTTTCCACATATTTTCTCCCTCGAGGAAAACTTATTTCTGTGTTCAACTTTGTCACTTCCTTATAGGTCATGCCCAACTCTACACGTTCTTTTAACTCTGATTTTTCTGTCTGCGTGTTGGGTTTCTGTCAGCTCCACCATAAGGAGCTACACCATAATTTTCTGCTGTTGAATGATTCAAAGAACGAAGTTCTCCTTTGTCCCATGTCCTGACTATTATACTTATGCAGAGTGATCATGCCGTGGCATTCTTCTGCTTAGGAGTTTTAAAAAAAATGCAAGGATGTAGGAGTCCTGCATACCCCATAGAATGACAAAAGCAAAGGAGTTCAAAGTAACAGCTGCAAAGAGTCAGCTGCTATTCTGGCCTTATTTCATGTCATGGGTGAAGAACGGTGTTGGCCTGAATTTTGTTTAAATATTTTAGACTACACCAGAAAATGCTAAAAAGGCCAAATAAAGTTGGGCTTTTTAAAATTAATTTGTTGCTTGATTGACTGAAGTGTTAAGAATGATTGAAATGGTGAAAAACTAGCTAGTATTGTGGGTCTTTGTCTTGTGTGAAGCTTGAACAGATGTTGATGTTTTTAATAAAAAGCCAGACATTTAATTTAAAAAAATGTACAGGTCCTATGCAAAAACATTTTCAGTTTTCTGACTTTTGGTTGATTTGTAGAATTATTTCCGTGGGAGTCCGTTGTGGTCCTTGAGACTTGTACTGAAAGTTATAAAATGTTCCAAGTTCTTGTGAATTACATAAACTTTAGTTTTGCTTGCTAGCAATGTGCATTTTTGACATGCTCAAAGTTATTGTAGGCGCTAGCAGTAGCCTGCACTTGATTTCTTGGATTAGTTTTTTCCAGTTCTGTGGTTTAATGGTGCAGGCTGCTGCTTATTCTTTCCCTGGGAACCAGAGCAAGACGATTGTTAACTGTAGAACTCGGAAAGCAAATATTTACAAGCTAGATTTAAAACAAGTACCTTTTTTATTTTTCATTTTCTGTGTGTATAATTGTGGTCACACTTAATTTTCTGAGTGAATTGCCAGGTACATATGGCTGCAGTTGGAACTTGTGGACTGGAAGGGAGGAAATTTGAATGAGGTGAAATTATTTGGCCTGTGCTGTACAGGAGGTCAGATTATGATCATAGTGGTCTCTTCTGGCTTCAAAAAAGATTAATATGTAACTGCAGAAATGATGAGGGAGACCTATAAAACCTACTTTTTATCAACTTACTATCTGTATGTAGAGCCAAGTATGGTAAACTGAGATATGTAGCAGTAGGCAAGATGTTTGTCATTTTGTTCAATCTACGCATAAATTAAGGGGCCATTGCTTCAGTCCGCACTCACATGAGTTTGAATTTGGGTCCTGAGACTAACTCAATAAAATTAAGCACAGTGTCTGTCTTTTGACCCTAGCTGATCAAGCCCTTCCCGGGCTGCTATAACAGACATGGGCAAACTAGTCTGTGGGCCACATCCAGCCCACGGGACCGTTCTGTCCGGCCTTTGAACTCCTGGCAGGGAGCCTAGTCCCCAGCCCCTCCCCCACTGTCCTTCCTCCCCTGCAGCTGGGCTGCCATGCGGGCTGAGCTCTGACCTGCCGCTGCTGCTGGTCAGCATGGGGAGTGCAGCTGGCTCTGGCCGGGTGTCGCGGCTCTGAGCTCCTGCTGCTGGTAAGGGAGCAGAGGATCCTGGGGGGCAGTCAGGGAGGAGGGGGTGGTTGGATGGGGTGGAGGTTTGGGGGGGCGGTCAGGGGATGGGGAACAAGGAGGGTTAGGAGTGGGAGTCTCGGGGGGACCTGTCAGGTGGTGGGGCTGTGGATAGGGGTCAGGAAGGCAGTTGGGACAGGGAGTCGGGGGGGTTGGGTAAGGGGATGGGATGCCGGGGGGCAGTTGGGGTGGAGGGGGGTCAGGGGACAAGGAGCAGGGGGGTTGGATGGGTCGGGGGTTCTGAGAGGGGAAGTCAAAGGGTGGGAAGTGGGAGGGGGCGGATAAGGGGTGAGGGCCAGGCTGTATGGGGAGGCACAGCCTTCCCTACCCAGCCCTCCGTACAGTTGCGCAACCCCACTGTGGCCCTCAGGCCAAAAAGTTTGCCCACCCCTGTGCTATAACATATACTTGCCTACCTAGGAAATGGAAAAGCTACAGTCTCATAGCCATTCATGGAGCTCTGCCTCCTAGCTTCTCCTACTTGTTCCAGCTTTGCAAGGAGAGTCAATAGGGCAACGCTAGAGGAGAAGCTGAGATGCTGAATACCCTGAGGAGCTGATATGCCTTTTGCCTGCCCAGCAGAAGGTGGGAAGTGCATCTACCAGATGTGAAGACTTTAAATGGGAATTATTTCAGGTAGTTGGTGTATGGGGTGTAACATCGTTCTTCTTAGAAATATGTTTGTGATATGAATATGACATAACTAAGGTATACTTCTATGCAAGATGACGCATGTCATTATCATTGGAAAGGTTATGATTTACTGAATGTGATTATCCAATCTGTATGCATGTATCATTTCTGTATCTAAAGTTAGGACTATTGGCCATGGAACAATTTCAACTGTGTGTACACTTGAGGAGGAATGCCCACCAGACAGTAGGCAATCCTCCTGAATGACCCATTTAAGAAGGAAAATAGATCTCTGAAGATACTAATCTCTCTCCTTCCTGAGAGGCATCTGGGACGTAGCTGTAACACTACAAGGTCAGGTGATGTCACCTGATGCACCTAATGTCACCTTGGATACTGCTGGTACTGCCCCATCCCCCTAGAGTGGAGATCAAACAAAGGATTCCCGCTTTAGGTAAATCTTTAAGTCTGGGGAGGGGGTTGATCTGGACTCTTTCCCCTTTGCCTTCCCACCCAAGAAGAAAGACTGCTAAAAACACCTGAAGAGACAAAGGCAAGGACTGAGTCCAGTCTGAGACAGAGGAGTCTAGTCTATAAAGAGAAATAACTGAAACTCTAAGCTACAGAAGCTCTGCATCCTCCCTAAGTCAACATTTAAGATGAGAAATTATATTTTGTAACCAGTTTTCTTCTTTAAGATCTTAAGCTTAGTATGTGTGTTGTTTTATTTGCTTTGTTGTTTTGCTATCCCTTATAATCACTTAAAATCTACCTTTTATAGTCAATAAACTTGTTTTTGTTTGTTATTAAACTAAATTTGTTCAATCCATATCTGGGGCGGGGGGCAAGAAGCTGTGCATCTCTCTCTTCACATTGAGAGAGAGGGTGAATTTTTATGAGCTTGCACTGTGCAGATCTTTCTATACAGTGCAAGACAGTATTATTTTGGGTTTATTTCCTAAAGGCGGTGTGCACCTGAGTGCTGGGGCAAATCCCTTACGATGAGTTTTCCCAGAGTTGATCTCGGTGTCTGTGTCTTTCTGCAGCCTGTGTGGCCCTGCCTGTATGTATGCAAGAGGCAGCTTAAGAGCCTGGCTCAGCAAGACAGGGTAAAGGGGGCCCAGGCTGGTGGAACAGATGGGCTCACTGGTATCCCAGATGTCATTAGTCTTCTCTACGAGTCTTACAATGCCTCAGGTGCCTCATGGGAGATGGGGCTTCCTTTGAGATGCTCTAGTTTGGTCAGGGAGCCCCCTGATCAGCTGAGATGTACCTAGAAACTAGGGAGAGCATTGTCTGCAGCAAGAGAGTCTGCAGAGCTCTTTCTTTTTTCACAGTGAAGCTTCTCACAGAAATGCAAACACCAAATATAAGTAGTGAAAAATATAAGACAAAAAGAGCTCATACCACCAGCGTGCAGCACTGACACGTTCCAGCCAGCTTCAAACATAGGCTATAGTTGATTAGAAAGAGCTTGCTGTGACAAGGCATCAGACTGTTATCCATGCTCCCATGTTCAGCATGGGACAGTCCATTGCCGTTTCCTGCCCAGAGCTTTAAGTAAGAGAGGAGATGCTCCCACAAAGACGTAAGCTTGTTCCCCAATGTAAGAGCTAGATAGGGTGTTTCTAACAGAGAACTTTGGCTTCCTTAGAAGAGTCATGCCCCAAATCCTAGATCTGTTCTCCCATTGGTGCACAAGTCTCTAGGAAAAAGTCCTTCAAGTCTTAGAAGAAAATTTTCTGGTTTCCATTCTACATAGATAAGCCTGCTACTCTCCCTGCTGTCTCCAAGACAATTCTGTCTGGTTCCTACATACTATGATACTTTAGGATACCTTCCATGCACCATTGTGGCAATTACCTTGTTCCTGAAAAAGCTCACCTTTTAGAGGGGGGTATTTTCCCTCAAGTAAGTTTGTCAGAAAATTTTAGACTAATTTCTGGAGGACATATGAACTGGACTTTAACTTCATTTCAGCTGGCTATATTGGGGGACTGGTGGCTTCAGCCAGGTATCACCTCCTGTGGATTTTCTTTATGCTGCTTTTGTGTCTGTGGACAGTCCTTGGCTTCCTCTTCTCTTCATTAGTAACCTTAGTTGTGGGAGAGCCCTACGATTTTGGCCCTGGAACAAAGAGTTTCAAGCTGTACAGAAACTCATTGCTATCCCCTCTAACAATGAGAAGCTAATCAATGAAGCTTTTGATTGGGATCTGCATGAGAACTGCCCTGATGGAGCCAAAGAAATTCCATTCCCTTCTCCTTGGAAGAACTGCTCTGGCCCCTACCAGTTTCCTTCAGACCCCAGGACAAGCCTCCTTTCCAGAGATGATATCAGGCCAGAGCCCTCAGAAATAGTCAAGTTCTGTGAAGTCTTCCTGGCTGGCTAAAGAATGCTTTTCACACCAGGGAAAGATTTTTCTTCCAGTACCAATGTGGGAGGTCTGAGGATTGCAGGATACTCTGCGCACTGGGATACCTCAAGACCCTCCTCCTTCTCATCTTGTAACTTCTTCATACTCTTCTGCTTGCCTTGCTGCCCTTGCAAGAACACTCATCCTATTTTATTTACTTTAAAAACAGCAAACTACTACCATAGTGGCAACTAGAAAATGATCTGATTGAAGTTCATTGTCATGGCTATCTGTGCTCCCAGCAATGGAATCTTCACTGTGACAGATGTAAAATGAATCTAACAAGCTTCAAATTAACAGGATAAATGCATCCAGTCACATCTGTCCCATTCACTTAATGTGCACATTAATGGTCTTGAAATAAATGTTTTCATGATGTAGTAGACTAGTAATGTGGAAGAGCCATCATATTGGTCAGGATTGCAGAACAGTTTTATTTCATGGTTTAAAAATCTTTTTGGTGTGTGTTGTTTTCATACATACTACTCTCTCTTCCATTTGACTAGTAAATGACTTTATACATATTCAGATAGTACTTGCCTCTTGGTTTTCAGAACTGAGCTGGAATTTTGCCAAGGGAGAATGCTAAATGTTTTTAACTCTCCTCGCCCTGTGGAATGGAGGGAAGATACAGAAGGTAGTTATGGTGGGGAACATTTGCAACTACTTTTCTAGTTCTTTGCAGTTTTTAGTTTTGCAATAATTGGCTTTGGCTAAAGTGATTTGGGCCTTGCTAGATGGCATATTAATATGGATCTTTCTCCCAAGAATTTCCTTAACTGATGCTTGCTGTTTACAGATTGACAAGAAATTCAAGGCATTACATACTGTTACACCCCTCCTCCCCCCCATGCCCCAAAAAACTGTTGTATAAGATGACAAATGTGTAGGCTTTCACTAAATAAAGCTTAAAATGACCAAGATGCTGACTTACTGTGCTGGTACTAGCATTTTTGACTACTGTTCCGTAAGAATCTTGATATACATTTGGCATCATAGTGTAATGCATGTTAAATATATTACCAGTGGATTTTTGACTAAATCTTTATTTGCAAAGCTCATAAAGATTTATCCAGGTCCACTGATAATTTTTCAAATTATAATTTGTTTCCTGTTAGCACTATTTTTAATTGCCTTGTATATCAGAAATAAATGAGGAAATTAAACCAAAAAAACTAAATTAATATACTATTAATGTTCAGTCTAAAATGTTTTGTAGTTTAATTTCCTGTATCTTTTTATAGTAATAGTTTTTTTTAAAATTACCTTAAACATGCTATATGGACCAAAAATTACATAAGATAACCCAATATTTAAAACAAAATAAACAAACAAATATCCTACAGTAGGAAGGGAGTGGGGTGGGGTTTGAAGGGGTCACAATATTGATTTATTTGTAAAAATGAGTTTCCTTGCTCTTTTGGGTTCACATTTATATGCATGAAGGATTAGCCTGTTATTGTTCCTTGATGATTTTCTTACAGTTTAATTTTTATTCTACTTTAATGTAAAGCGGTTTAGCAAAATAATAATTCTTCCCTTGACTTTTTGCACTGAAATTGAATTAGTCACTGTTTGAAACCTTGGTGCGTGCACACAGCACATTATTATTGAGAGGAAGTAGATGCATGCACATATATTAAGAAGATAATATTTTATATCTAGATTTCAAGTCTATCCATTAACACTGACTTGAGCACATGAAGAATTTGTTTGGGTTTACTATTAATACAAGAAAACAAAATTTACTCTGTTTGATAGTGGAGGGATTATAAAGGGAATACCAACCATGTAAATACAAATGCTATGTTTTAATGAGCATTAAGCTGTCTTTAAAAAGCTGTTCTAAAAGTATTAATTACACAAGTCGTTTTTTTTTTTCATTACTTCTACAAACAGGCTATCCTTAGTCTATATTTTAAAAAAAACAGTATGAATAACTTTTCCATTGTCTTCAGTACTGGAAAGACTTTTTTGGAAGGTTTACTTTTAGTTTGTCATTTACTTTACACATTTATTCATACTATTAAAGTTCTGAAGGACAAATATAAACAGATAAGCTTGAATAGGGTTGCCCCCTTCTCTGGCTCTTCCCCCAAGGCCCTGCCCCCATCTCACTCTCCACTCACTCTCCATCACTCCCTGGATCGTCTCCAGGAGCCTGCCTGCAGGTAGCAGGCGGCCCTGGCTGAACAGGGGCTGGCATGGGTTAATGACCTGGCATCTTCCCCATGCCCCGCAGTAACTTGACTTTTGGTTCAGATGACATGTCCCCTTTTCGACTGAACTTTCCAATCAAAAACTGAGCGCACCTGGCAACCCTAAATAGCACCTGGACACAGAAATCAAAAATTGGATGGTCTGGGTAAAACACAGAGAGGTGGCAACCGTAAACTTGAAATAGGTTACCCAGATGTTCCAAACTTCTTTGTTCTTACTGGACTAGTGTAGTAGGTATAGAGGTGGTTGTGCAGTATTTTGCTATATATTGATAACTCCACCAGTAGCTGGTGTAAATTATAGAAACAGTAGGTATCTTGTGTATTTGTAAATATTATTTATTGAGTAATACACACTGAGTACAGTAACTCCTCACATAACATTGTAGTTATGTTCCTGAAAAATGCAACTTTAAGTGAAACAATCCAATTGTTCCATAAGATTTAATGTAAATGCAGGGGGGTTAGGTTCCAAGGAAATTTTGGGGAGGGGGGCAGAGAAAAGGCATTATACTGTATACTGTACAGTACTGTACTGTGGTTGTGAAGTGCCCTGGCTTACCCCACGCAGGCACAGCCCCTGCAGGCAAGGACGCTAGGAAGCGTCAGCTTCCCTGGAGAACAGGTTCAGATTTTGCTGGGAATGCTCCAGGCCTGCCTTTTCCTGTTCCTGCTCCACTCCAGGCCCACCTCTTCCCACCCCCACTCCACCTCGTCTCAGGAGCATGCCACACCTCCTCTTCCCTCCCTCCACCCAAGTCCTAAGCACCGCCAAACAGCTGTTTGGCGGTGCTTAGGACTTTCTGGGAGGGAGGGGAGGAGCGGAGACACAGCACTTCCCCGCTCCTGCCCCTCGCTCCCAGAAAGTCGTAAGTGCGAAATGCTGGGAGGGAGGGGAAGGGGTAGAGACGCAGGGCTCCTCCCCCTCCCTTCCAGCACGCTTAGGACTTTCTGGGAGCAAGGGGCAGGAGCGGGGAAATGCTGTGTCTCCGCTCCTCCCCCTCCCTCCCAGAAAGTCCTGAGCACCGCCAAAGAGCTGTTTGGGGGGGAGGGGAAGTGCTGGGAGGGAGGGGAAAAGGGGAGAAGTGGAACTTGTGCAATGCTCCCTTGTAGTCACTGCTCTTCCACAGAATCTTACAAGCAGACAGCCAAACGACGTTATAAGGTAGCACGCACAACTTTAAATAAGCATGTTCCGTAATTGAGCAGGGACGTAACATTGAAACAACATTAAGTGGAACAAGGTTAAATGAGGAGTTACTGTATACTTATTGAATATACACATTAAAATGTTTCTGGTGACAAAAGTGATCTAACCTGTCAGCAAAGCTCTTCTCCACATCTACTCCTTGCTACTCGAGGTTCAGAAGAAGAAAGGCCAAGGACAGCTAGTATTGGATTTGAAGTGTTTCATTTCCTATATTAAGCTACAGGTATTGCAAATGGTGCTTGCTCAGTATTGGTTGCATCCACAGTAGAGTTATGGGATTATCTAGCCTCCATGGATTTAAGGTTCTACCTATCACGCACTCTCAAAGATTACTCTGATTTTTTTTTCCTAGGGCTTCATTATTTTCTTCATACTGCTTTGCTCTTTGACCTTATCTGTGCATTAAAGACTTTATCTTAGGTTATGTTTGCACTGCAGGTAGGAGCATGTTTCTCAGCTTAGGTAGATAGATGTGCTCTAGCTCTGCTTGAACTAGTGCACTAAAAAGAGCAGTGTAGCTCGGAGTAAGATGGGTGGCAGTTCAGGCTTAGTCGCCTGAGTACAAACCTGCCTGGACGCCCCGGGTATGTATTTAGGTGACTAACTTGAGTTCTCACCTGTGCTGCGCCTGGCTATGCTGCTATTTTTAGCATGCTAGCATGATGAGAGCTAGTATGTGTCTCTATTCCAGAGATGAGACGCACACTCCCAGCTGTAGTGTAGCTGTAGCCTTTGTGTCAGGCTGTTCAAATATGATTCAGAGGGACTGGCCTTTGGAGAGTTGCAGCATGATCCTGTGTGCTCCGGCATCTGACCTACCATTTTTAAGTTCACCTCCTATATTGTAAATGAAACTACCTTCACAAAATACTCTTCCCAGGCAGTTTATAAATGATTTCTTCATACTCAAACGCTGGAGAACCCATCTGTTTTTGTTTGGGTTTTTTGGTTGTGTTTTGACCCAGTTTTTTGGAATTGCTCTACCAGTTTCATATGGATGGAACAATCACTTTTGTCAAACCAAATCTAAGAGGAACCAGTAGAACAATTCCAGAAGAACAGAGTCCCAAAACCAGATGAGTTCTTGGCCTGTGTGCCGAGAAAGTCTTGCCTCCTGCTATGGGTGTTGCATTCAATTTTAGCCTAGTATGAATTGCCTATATGCAAGTCTATCCTTGGGCATCTCAGTTAGACAGTTTCCTCTTATTGTAGAAGAGTGCAGAGAGCTTTGAAAAGGGGGAGTCCTGTGGGGGTCTCGCTGGAAGGTGATCCCCTCTGATGTAATCTAACACGAATGCGTAGAACGGAAGGAGACGCCCTGCTCAGAAGCTCTGTTTTTCTGCCTTGTTCAGACACCCAAATTCTCTTTCAGGAAGCAATGAAATTTGGTTCTGCTTTGCTTCAAGAATGTAGTGCAGTGATAGTCCTTTTGGAATATGCAACACCTTCCATGGCACTTGTCTGCCTTGCTTGTAGCTATACACCAGGAGCGAGACCTGTGCAGGGGGAGCCTTAATCCTGATGAAATGGGCAGAGAGTCATCTGTTGGCTGTAAAGATGACACACCTGAGAGTTTTCAGTCGGCACTTCAGTTGCCTGACTTGACAGTCTCTCAATCTTTTTGGAATAGACAGGTAAAGCCAAAATGATAGGAATGGTCTATATTTTATACTCTTTCATTGTACTCCATCTATCTAGCCAAGTATTCCGGATACTTCAGCTTTTTTTTAAATCAGGCTGTGTAACCCAGTTTGTTCTTGGTGAGTGGTGCAACATCTGAAATCGTTCATGCCATCAGATCCTCATATGAATTACATCACAGTGTGATACATAAAATGCACAAGAACAAAGAATATGTGGAAATTTATTTTGTGAGGCATACAAGGATCATCTTCAGGGGCGATTTCCAAGAGCACATTTCTTGTATCCAGTGGGGAATTTTCCCAACAGTTCTATTTTTAAAATTGTTTTTATCAAATGTGAGTTCTTTGACGGAATGGAGCTCAGTCTGTCACACCACCACATAAATGAGACAACATATTTTTATCTGTTACATTTCTAAATATGCTTTTTTCTTTTGAGTATTTATTTAAAAGAATGTTTTGTATTTGTTCTTTGGTTGGCATGCACACTTATAACCCTTACAGTCTTTAAAGACGAACTGTAGATTCAGGCTTCGGGTATAATCGAATTTGTGTTAAGGGGTTAGATAAAATTTTTTTCTTCTTCTTGTCCCTCTCCCTTTTCAACCTTCCTGCATGCGTGGTGTGCAAGTGGTCTGGTTTAATTAGTCCCTTTTTTAAATACCTTTTCCTTGAAAGCTCAGGTTTAAGCCACTGCCAAAGGCAGAATACCATACTAGATGAACTAATGGTCTGATCTGGTTTGGCAAATCCTATTTACCATTCTTGTCTTGTCTGGATGTTTTTAAAAATGCAAACCAAGCCACTGTGAAATGTTGCCGATGCTCCTCTTCTGTGAATTGTACATTTTGGATTAAACCATAAGTTAAATGAGGTCTAAAGCATAAAAGAATACAGCCCTAGGGAATGTCAATACAATGTTTTAAGTAGTCAGGTGAATAGCTTTAAATACAGTAGGCAAATGAGTAAAATGCCCTATGATGAGAGCCCCACAAAAGATAATGCAGTGTATAGGATCATTGCTTCAAGTTCAACCCATCTACATACTTCACAGTTCAGGACTATTGAACTAATATTTGCTGCTACCATAAAAGAAACTGCCAGAAGGGAAATTCTAATGGTTTGACATCATTTCCTGACTTCGATGTTTCCAGTCAAGGCAGTGACTGAATTCTGTCACAAGGGATCTATCAGGTGGATTGTGCCTACCCTCTGACTCTGTATAACCCCAAAATGGTATGGTTAAACCCATCTCAAACACATGAGCAGAAATCAATGTGTTAGTCAATTCTCTGTCACGTTTGCTGTCTGTTAAAGGGCACTGTACTCTGCTTTTGTAGTAAACCCATAGTTAGCAAACATATGTTGACTTGAAATTACACATTTCCCAATTTAAAAAAAAAAATCTTCATTCAGCACCCTGAGTGACCTGTTTCTAGCTATCCTTCTCTTCTACTACTTTATATTCATTTTTTGTCTTAAGATGCACAGGTTAGGACAGTGTTCTTCCCTGCAAGGCCCGTGAGCCAGTGGGGGCTCCCATAGACCCTAGGTGTGGCACCCTATCGATCCCGCTTTCTGGTGGTGCAGTGGGGCTGCAGCTAAGGCAGGCTCCCTGGCCCCACATCACTCCTGGAAGTGGCCAGTGTGCCCCCGTGGGGTAAGGGGGAGAGCAGAGGTCTCCGTGCACGACTCCTGCCTACAAGCACCACTCTCACAGCTCCGTTAGCTGGGAACGGGAAACTGGGGTCAATGGGAGTTGTGGGGGTGGTGCCTGCAGAAAGGGGCAGTGCACAGAGCCATGTTCCCCTCCCCCCACGCATTGGCCCCTTCCAGGAGCAGTGTGGGGCCAGGGATGCCCGAAGTAAGCACCGTCCCCTTCAATGGGCAGGTTCTGAATCGCTCTTCCACCACTTAACCTGCAGCCTCCCCCAATACTCCCTCCTGCACCCAAGCCCCTTCCCCAGCCTCGAGCCCCCTCCCAGAGCTAACCCCCAATACCCACTCCTACACCCCAAGCCACTGACCCAGCCCTGAGCCCCGTACCCTGTCCTGCACCTGAACACTTTTCCCCAGCCTGGAGTCCCCTCCTGCATGCAAACTCCCTCCTAGAGCTTGCACCCCTCATCACCTCCTGCACCGTGAGTCCCTGCCCCAGCCCTGAGCGCCAGTCCTGAGCCAGCTCTCCCAGACTCCTTCCTGCATCCCAAGTAATATTACCGTATCAACCAACAAAGAACTCAGTGTTCAACCGTCCGAGTTGGGTATGTATTCAGCTGTCTGTGATGTGGCTCTCACATTGAAGGTTTTTTGCCAAAGTGGCCTTCACTTCAAAAATAGTGAAGAGTACTGCTTTAGGATAATCAGGGTATTACAGGAATAATTTACAGTCCTTTTAGAGGTTCGTCTTTCTCTTAAGACATAACTTCGGTCATAAATTATCTCATGGGTTAGTGATGGAAAGTGAACATGGCTTCACACAGTAGCTTGAGAACTGCACAAAGAAAGTTGTTTTATCCATAATTATCAGAGCTAGAGCAGGGTATGTATTAATGGTCAAAGAATCAGGTTTGGAATAACAGTACTTTAAAACCACTGGCAGAGTGAAGATTCAGGCATACCACATCTTTCCCAGAAGCAAGATTATTGCTGAAAAAGGGCTCATTTCACTATCTCTGACTTTAGTTTGAACTGCCTTGCTTGTTATGAGGGCACTTTTTTTTGCAGGGTTTTTGCATAACTCTTAATGGTTATTAGTGATTAATCCATTAAGGATATGTTGTTTCATCATGTTGCTCTTATTAACCCACCGCTGAAAAGAATTTAGGATGTTTTGGAGGATTTTGAGAAGCGGGCTTCCAGACAGCTCCTGTGGTAGAGAATCACCTATTGGAGTGGGAGTGAGAGGGAGACTTGGTTGAAGAGCACTAGTTATATTGAGGTCTCACAGATTCCTCCTGCAATAGATCATCTTCCATACTGATACCGCTAGGTCATGGAGGTCAGTTTCATCACTTTTACGGAAACATAATGGTTTGGCATGTATCTACCTGAGCCTTTCTGCAAGTGAGCAGCGTTTTAAGGAATCACGTGTCCTGTTGGTAACTATGCAGAATCACTGACGCACAAATTACTGCAGTCTCAGTTTAGCTTTATGAACTTTCACACAAATACTCTTGTATTTTGGGCACTGGGGAGATGTATATTGTAGTTGTTAGAATAGTTTAAGCCTTCTTTTGAGTCTTTGGTTGCATAAATTTGTACTTGAGGTATAAAACTCTGGACCTTTTAGGGTCTTAAAAGTTGTTTGAATAAAAGCCAAAAGAATATGTGGGATTTAGGGTTGCCAACTCCAACTTTGGTTGGACGTATTCTTGGAGGTTTCATCAGATGATCTAATCTTTAATTCCTGGAGACTCCAGCACAGTCCTGGAGGGTTGGCAATCTTAGTGGGATTCCCTCCGTCCCCAACTGAATAGGTGCTGTTTTTTTTGTAGTTATACAGTAAGCAATACACTTGGGTCTTGTTTGGACCTAAAAAGAGAAATGAAATTAAAAATCTTGGACGGAGAAGAGACTTTTTTTTTTTTAACCTGAGATAAGAATAACATTTAGACCTGCATTAGTATTTCAGCTTGAACCTCTAGAGAGTTCATCACCATAAGTTTACGTACATTAGGAGCAACTATTTTTCCAGCTTTTTTTCAACAGGCCAGAGCCTGGAAAAAGCAATGATCAGCATTCCAGAATCTGAGATATAATGCTCTCCTAGTAACATTACTTCCTCTAAGATTGGGGAGTAGCATCATAGAAACAAGAGTTAGTTACCTCTGATAAAAAAGTCAGTGTCTAAGAGGTTTTAATACCCCTGTGTAGTTTAACTGAGAGGTGATATTTGATACCTATCCTGACATTAGTAGCTCTGGCTACATAGGCCACATAGACATGTGGAGGCTGCTAGAGCAGTGGTTATCAACCTGTGGCCCAATTAGCACACAGCTGGGCTGCAGCTGTGTGCTTAAGGCTGCCAGCCCTGTGCGGTGGAGGTCTGGGGCCCGCTGGCCCTGCACGGTGAGAGTCCAGGGTTCTGCCCAGCTGCCCTGCCACCCAGTCCCATACGGCAGGATCCAGCAGGTTGGGGCTGCCACCCAGCCCCCTACCCAGGGCTCCACTCCTGGCCCCACTGTGTAGAGGAGTCTCTGGGCAGGAGCGCTGGGCATAGCGGTCTATAGAGAGGTTGGGGCTGGCGCACTGTGCCCTGCGGCCCAGGTAATGTGGCCCACAGTGATAAAGAGGTTGATAACTATTGTGCTAGAAGAAAGATAGATTGACTGTCTGTGCATTCCCTTCCCATCTTTTTACCCAGAGATTCATCAGGGAACAACCTGCAAGACAATATTTTCCCTTGACAGTAATCTTTAAAATTTGTACAACACCTAGCACAATATGATGGCCTCCAGATGCTACCACAGTATCAGTGCTGAATAATAATTCTAGTGGGATTGAATGCAAGATCCTGTCCATTACTAGGTAGCGTGCTTAAGATGTTAATTGGGTTTTTATTAATTTCTTGCAAACACCTGAAGGAGGAAGAAATGACGACAAAATTACATTTTGATAAATTGAGAAATACAAGAAACATACCCCCAAAACACAGAATAAGCCTATATTCATTTACATGATTAAATTCATCTGTGCACTTTTTCACTTATACATGCCAAAAGGAAGTTTCTGTTCACCGGAAAAGGAAGCATTCCCTTCCTTTCTTCTCCCCCATTCCCTGGGGTGAGGAAGAAAGGATCATGGGAGTTATAGCCAAGTGTGTGGGGAGTCTTTCTGAAAAAGAAACTACTTAGCCAAATGCAGACACTCCAAGCAAAGCCTGAAGTCAATTAGTGAAGAAGACATTTGCCAATTTTCTTTCCAAAAAATAAATAGCCTAACAGTCACATTAAATTTATAACTTAGACAGAGCAATGTAGTGGTAAGCTGTGCTGCGTTTACAGCAGGAAAGTCTAATGCCAGGCCTCTATCCAAAAATTTCTATAAATATTTACAATAATTATGAAAGTTCTAGTCATTAATAGCATGACTCTTAATCAGCAAGTCTTTTTTTTTTTTTTTAAAAGCAAAAGTGAACTAAGCCAATTTAAGTTGGCTAAATTTGAAAGATTATGTGCAGTATTTGGAAAAATATGAACAGTTAAGTAATGAGGGTTTGATTTATGTTGTTCCTGGCAATTAACTGGTGTTTGTCATTGGACCTTATTGCTTTTTCACAGAGCTATTGTATTGCACTGACTTGAGAGCAAACATTTAGCTTTTCTTGAAAGTGAACGTTGCACTGCTATTTAAACTCTGTTTGTACAGTACACGTTTGTAACAAGCACACATGTTTAACTGTAACAGATTGAAAACAGGAGGACTCTTAGACTAGAATTTGTATTTTGAAAGCTTGCCCAATACTATCCTTTGTTTCTGAAGTTATAGTAAACTAATGTAATCTTACAGCTCTAGCTTCTACTGTTTTGTAGACAATAGGTGTGACTTGAAGGAATATATTACCTTGAATAAACAAAATATATGTTAGTATTAAACTCCGTTGTAATTAATGTGTAATGGCAACAATTTTGCTGAAAAAACATCTCATAAGGCATTGGTAATGACAGTGCCTTAGAGAGAGTGAAGCCAGTTCCCAATTTACAAAGTGGCTTAATAAATTATATTAATAGTTATCCACTAAGCATATTAGAAAAACAGATTATTTAAAACCAGTTTTCAGCTGGCTTTAATGTTTCTTCAAGTCTTTCCAGGAAGCCCTCTCAGTGCTGCTTTCCCTAATGAGCCCTTTTCAGCAGAATTGGCAGAATTCAGCAGAATTTTCTAAACTAGGATCAGAAAAAAATCTTGAATTTCTTAACAATTTGAGAGTCAGGAACATTTTACTAGTTTTAGATGGTAAGCAAAACTGGAGGCATCTCTCCTAGGAACAAAGGCTGACTCCGTCTTTAAAGATTGGCAGAGGCATGTGGATGCAAGGTAAGATCTTGCCGATTAAAATTTTAACACTGTATGCCTTGCAGAGTATAATTGAAAGGAGACAAGAACATATAATACACAAGATTCCATGTTTCATAGACAAACATGCTTAGATCAGCCCATTTGTAGGTTGTCCTAATGCAGATTCTAAGCAAAAGTCAGTTCTAGGCTAGGTAGAATTGCAGTATCTCAAATTGACATGTTGTAGGGAACACTGCTTTACTTATCCTTTATTGATTACTGAAAGAGATGTACATATGAAATTGTACCATAGTGTGTTTTTACTGATAAATACAAAAAGAATATCATTCCACCAACTTGCATTTCTTTGTGCCCTGCCTGCAGAACCAAGATTGATAAAAGGCTTGTTTATTGCATGGTTTAAGAACTCTACAATGATCAGACGTGGTGAGAAAAATACCACCTGAGGGTTAACTGTTTTGTGACATTGTTCTAAATTGGCAAATAATGCTTTGCTTTCTTTGACATCTGTTAAATAACTGAATATAGCTGAATTCAAATCAACCACAAGGCAATTCTGTTCTGTTCATCAGTTCTGTCTCCCTTTGCTTAGCAAGTACTTTTGGGGAGACTGTTTTATAGAAGAACTCTCTCTGAAAGGATTCCCATGTTACTTATTTTGCAGCAGTTGCCTTTATGTAGACACATTGTGCCTTCAGTCGTCTAAAAGTAGGATTTTTATAATCTTAGACACGTATCTGAGTATTGTGTAAGACTAGTTTAGTTTTGTTTTGTTTTTAAAAACAAGTCAACTTAAGAGTGGTGGGCTAGCTGTCAGGGTCTGGCTGGAGTCTTATTAGAAAACCCTGAGGAGCTGTTCTAATTTGTGCAAAGCAGTACCAGTCCCAACTGGCCTAAAATGTAGCCAAGGATCAGTATGGCATAATCATCCTGCCCATGTCCCCTTTCTTCCTGTTGTGCCCTGTCATTCCTGCTATACCAGCAGCTAGTGTGCGTGAGTGTGTGTGTGGAAGAGTGGTGTAAAAGTATTGCTGCTGGCTCTGTCATGGGAAGGTTACTTTATATTGGGGGTGATCCTCCCTGGACCTGTTACAGGGTTAGCTTGCACTGGCAGTGTGGCACAAAACAGCTGCACTGCATGGAAGAATACTACCTAGAGTGTGTGTGTGCCATTTTAGTCTCCAAACAAATCAAGTGTTAACTTGTACTAAACAAATATGCTGAACTCAAGCTATAACTTTGAGAATCTTCTGAAATCCCAAATTATTTGGCAAGCAAAGTTATTCAAATGATCAGACCAAATGAGATTATAGTTTTGGACTAAAATTGCTTACAACCATTATCTGTGCTTTCCTACTGATGTTTATTAGCCCTGCACTAGTTCCATATGGTGAAGGGCTGGGACAAAAACTAAATAAACTGGAAATCATGATTTCTTGGCATAACTGCAAATAGTACAGTCCTCCCACATGCCTGCCCTTCTTGTATCTGAGTCATATACTTCTAAGATCCTCTTGCTAGCCCACTGATAACTACTTAGTGCTCCCTTTTAGCTCTTTTCTATTTTATAAAAGAACACTCCTAAAAGATCTTTCCGTCTTCTGAACTGGGTCCCGTTCCCCCCCCCCCCCCCGCCGGCAATATTGATACACACAAAATATTTTAAAAACAACAACAAGCCCTTGTGCTCTAATTTGCCTCTCAAATAGTAATAAACCACGACAGGATGTACGTTAGCAGACTATTGGTGAACTCCTATGGTGGTTGAATATACTCTGCCTTTAGCCTAGTACCACACAAAGCACTTGGTGTGCAACAATGGACTATTAGTGCACATCCTGCTGTGGCTTACTGCTTAATTCTCCTCAGTGTAACTCAAGAGAGACAGCCGTAACCACTCAAGAGTGAAACTGCCATTTCTAAGAGGCCACCCACTGATTGAATTTGATACGTGACAGAATTCTACCAGCTATTATCTATTTCACTGACTGCCAAGTTATTGACTGTAAAAGTTTTTAATGCAAAAGTGAAAACTATCCATAGTTTTGTGGACATGTCAGAAGCCACAAATGTGCTACTGATAAAGCAAACAGCAACTCTGTGTATCGGTAATCCAGACAATGCCTTTTTTCATTTTCAGAATAAAATGTCTGGCTTAATGCTGCTTAAGCAAGTCCCTGCGTGCAGCCAAGGCCATGTATAAAAGTCAACTCAATGGATCTGAGCTATGAGTCAGTAGAGTATCAGAATGCACAAAGGCTGTTGGTTCAGCTTTGTTATACATGTTGGTACTAATTTGTTCTGTGATGTACCAAGGAGTGTCCCTCCTCACCTGTCAATCAATGAGACAGCCAATCCCTGTGAAGAACTTTCATGCCTAGATATATCCTCCCTCGTGCCAGGAGGCAGTGTCTCTTACATATTTCTGCTTCAGTCTGCACCAGTAACTACCCATACAAATGCCATGATTTCTCTGGAGCAGTGTGGAGGAAGAACAACTTCTTCACAAGACCAGCAGGATCAAGAATCTGTTTCCTGTATTCCCTTCTGCCCTCACTTGTTGGATTGTTATTTACTTCTGCCTACTCCTATCTGATACCCAAAGGTCATTGTTTGGCTCAGTAGTGATTTATTGGTATCCAGGAGGTGGGTGGGCAAAGCCCATAAAGGACCTCCCCCCAGCCTAAAAGGAGGATCCACAGGTCTGTGATACCAAATAATTCCGTGGAACAACTAATGAAAAAACAGGATCGGGAGTGAGGTCATAGGGCTAAACGAAGGGAACCTGATGGGGACACCGAGCAGAGAACTCCAGACAGTGCCTCGAAGGCGTCAAGGGAGCCGGTGGATGCCACCCAGAGGAACTCTACCCAGATGCGTGAACGGACGGAGGAGCAGAAATAGGCCCCACAGTCACAGGAAATCCCGTCGGCCAACCTCCTCTCCCTGATTTTGTAGATGGCTCAGTAGTGATGCTGGGACAGTGGACAGGCCTGTGTCAGGAAGTATTTTCTAATGGTTTTATACTAAATGTACCCAAAAAACCTGCTATGGTGAGCTCTAGATGCCTTTACCCAAATTAAAAAACACAATCTAAGAAAAAGCTTGCATTTGTTCCTTGTACACATTAGAAAATAACTGTTCAATCAAACCTCCACATTCTACCCTTTTCATATGCAAAAAAATCAACCTTACTGTGCCTCTCTCTCCCTAAAAGCCTGGGGAAAACATGGGCTTTGAAGTGTGGCTTGGGCTGAACTTCTCAGGCTGTTGTAGACAGTGATGAGAGGAAGAGCAGATTCCAAAAACGAAGCCCCCTCCCAAAGAGCGCTCTGGTGCTAAGTCCTTTTTTGTTTTCATTACTATCAAAGAATTCCATATCGAGCACCCCATCCCCCAAATGCTTTTGCACTGCTATGGAAGCAAGGCAGGGTAGAGGGATCATCGTTCAGATAGGCTGGTCCAAAGCCTCATAGAGATTTATAGGTAAACACTAATAGGTGGCTAGGACAGAAAGCAGTAACTTCCCAATTTCCAATTTCTTCCTACAAGGAATTTCTTGTCCTCATTAAACCACTTGCCAAAAGGTAAAAGCCTCTCAGGCTTGCTCTGCTTGAGAGTCTCCCTCTAGGAGGATGATCATGAACACCTCTCTGCTACTGAGGCTGAGCTTGGTGGATACGGCTCCCCTCTAGGAAAAAGAACAAGTCTCTTATCATGGATTCCATATAATTCTTAGAAATATCAAGTCCTTATCAATCTCCCTGCCCCACATAGTGTAAAACAGAGGTTCCCAAACTTCTTCATAGTGTGGATCACCTCTTAATAGAGAGAAACAACAAAGAGTCTTGTGGCATCTTAAAGACTAACAGAATTATGTGGGCATAAACTTTTGTGGGTAAAAATCCCCACTTCAGATGCGTAGAGTGAAAATTATAGATACAAGCATAAATATACTGACACATGAAGAGAAGGGTAACTAGCTTACAAGGGGAGAACCAGTGTTGACAAGGCCAATTCAGTCAGGATGGATGTGGTCCACTCCCAATAACAGAGGAGGAGGTGTCAATATCAAGAGAGGGAAAATTGCTTTTGTAGTGAGCCAGCCACTCCCAGTCCCTATTCAAGCCCAAATTGATGGTGTTAAGTTTGCAAATGAATTTTAGCTCTGCAGTTTCTCTTTGAAGTCTCTTTTTGACAGAGCAAGTGGGTACCCAGAAGTCACCTACTACAGGACAGGCCCAACAAGGAAAATAACAAAACACCACTGGCCATCATGTACAGGTCCCAGCTAAAACCTCTCCAGCACATCATCAATGATCTACAAACGATCCCTCACTCTCACAGACCTTGGGAGACAGGCCAGTCCTCGCTTACAGGTAGTTCCTCAACCTGAAGCAAATACTCACCAGCAACTACACACCACAGAAACACTAACGTAGGAACCACTCCTTGTAACAAACCCCGCTGCCTACTCTGTCCCCATATCTACTGTAGCAACACCATCCTGGGATCCAACCACATCAGCCACACCATCGGGCTCATTCACCTGCATATCTGCTAATGTGATATATGCCATCATGTGCCAGCAATGCCCGTCTGCTATGTACATTGGCCAAACTAGACAGTCTCTACAGAAAAGAATAAACGGACACAAATCAGACATCAGGAATGGTAACATACAAAAGCTAGTAGGAGAACACTTAAATCTCCCTGGACATTCAACAACAGATTTAAAAGTAGCCATTCTTCAACAAAAAAACTTAAACAGACATCAAAGAGAAACTGCAGAGCTAAAATTCATTTGCAAACTTAACACCATCAATTTGGGCTTGAATAGGGACTGGGAGTGGCTGGCTCACTACAAAAGCAATTTTCCCTCTCTTGATATTGATACCTCCTTATCAATTATTGGGAGTTGACCACATTCACCCTGACTGACTGAATTGGCCTTATCAGCACTAGTTCTCCACTTGTAAGAACTCCCTTCTCTTCATGTGCCAGTATATTTATGCCTGTATCTGTAATTTTCATTTTCATAAACTTCTTAGTAAAATTTCAGCTTTTACATACATATTTTCTAAGAATTATGAAGCTAATTAAAGGAAACCAGTACAAAATATGATCTTTGGCAATTTGACTGTAAAAAGGAGCAGAAGTAAAGAACTAGTAACATGTAATTAAAAAATCAGATTTAAATGAAAAATATTGTTTAAAATATTTTTAATCAGGTTTTTTGCACTCTGGTTCTATGAAAATGAAGTGAATAGATTGCAGTGGAGGATGACAATGAAAATAGCTGAGATCTGTATGACTTCTGTACACCTAACGTTAAGTACAGCATTTTTTAGACTAGCTGTACAGTTTAAATGTTGTATTACAAAACAGAACAGCGTTGTGTATTACTGATGTATTCCACAGAAACACATACGCTTGCAGCTGCCAGCTATAATCCTTTGCCATATTACATAATGTTTAATTTGTTTTTCCATAAAGCAGTTTATGGATCATCTTCTAGTTTGCACTCCGCTACTTAACCCATAGTTTGCTAAAAGATGTGCACAACATCAGCATTATAGTACTTGAATTGATTGTTTTGGGGTTGTTTTTTTTTTTGGTGTTATACCAGTTTTAGCCTACAAATTGCAGCAAGTGTTCAAGAAACTGAAGTCTTCTGCTAAGATTACAATTAGAATTGTTACATAAATCTGTCTGCCTCAAGCCATGCTACTTGGCACATTTCTCTTCCTACCCCCCAGCTTAAAATGTTCTGCCTTGAAATTTGTAGTTAGCACTTCTGTTCAGTCACAGCATGACCCATAACAATGTTATATACCCATGGGGTGGGGGTAATAAGGTACTCCCTTGAGTACCTACCAATCTAATCACAGTGCGTGAGAGAGAGCAGCCTTTACAGGGCTTCTGCTTCCTGTCCTGTGCTGGTGGTGGGGAGTAGGCAGAGCCTTGATTTCTCTCCCTTTCCTCTGTTCGCTAGCTATTGATGCTGAGCTGACATGGAGGGGGAGGGAAGTAATCTGTACAAGGTAGGGGGCTGACTGAGCCTATTTCCTCTTTCTTCTGCCCCTGCTAGAGAAAGGGGGAAGCTAGGGAAAATGTAAAGACTAGGCAAACCCAGGATCCTATTATAACATGTTTGAAAAGGGAGAGTTTGGGAACTATAGGCCAGTCAGCCTGACTTCAACAGTTGGGAAGCTACTAGAGCAATGTATAAAACATTCAATTTGCAAATACCTGGAGGATGAGGGGGTGATCGCTAGCAGGCAGCATGGATTTACTAAACCAGCTTGATTCCCTCCTTTGACAAGGTAACTATTTGGTGGATGGGGGAATGTGGTAGACATAATATACCTGGACTTTAGCAGGACTTTCAACACAGTCTCACACGACATTCTCATAAGTAAGCTGGAGAAATGCAGGGTCGGTAGAGCTACCATTAACTGGATACATAATTGGTTAAACAACTGCAAACAAAAAGTAATTATTAATTGAATGATGTCAGAAAGGAAGGGGATCTCAAGTGGGGTTCCACAGGGATCTGTTCTGGGTCTGGTGGTGGTTAACATCTTCATTAATGACCTGAGTGTAGGAATAGAGAGCCTACTGATCAAATTTGTACATGACACACAGCTGGGAGGGGGGTTGCAAACACTTGAGGATAGAATTAAAATTCAAAGGGATCTTGATAAATTGGAGAATTGGGCTTTAGACAACAAAATGAAATTTAGCAAATCAAATGTAAGATGCTACACTTAGGAAAGAAAAAACAAATGCACAAATACAGAATGGGGGATAACTGGCTTGGTAGCAGCATTCCTGCGAAAGATCTGAGAGTTGTAGTGGATTACAGTGTCCACATGAGTCAACAATGTGATGCTGTTGCAAAAAAAAAAAAAAAAAAAAAAAGCAGCAATGCTATTTTTGGTTGCTTACAGAGGCGTGCATGCGTCATGAGAGATGTAGTGCATTGGTGTGCGGGGTGTAGCTCAGGGACTATGTGTCCAATTTGTCGCTGTATGAAACGGATGTTAGAGGAACTCTGAGAAAGATCTCAGGGTGGGTGACAAAATGATCAAGGGATGGAATGAGCCATATGGAAAGGCTGAGAGCTGGTATGTGTTGTTTGGAAAAGAGAGACTAAGGGGAGAGATGATGTGGTCTTCCATTACGGCTGCATGAGAAAGTTGTTCTCTTTTGCCGAGGTCGAGAAAAGGCAATAGGTTCAGACTATAATGAGATTAGTAGAATTCAGGAAATTTTAACTGTAAGAGCGGCAATGGACAAACTTCTGTGTTTGAGGAGTCGTGGAATATCTTCACTGTGTGGTTTTCAGAGGCTGGGCCTCGTGTCTTGGTTGTTTTATGGTCCCCATCTGCGGAGGGGAGGGGGGGTTGGTGGCAGCTCTGTCGTGAGATAAAGCAGAAGAGTACCAACGCATTTAACAAATAAAATGCACAGAGGAGATATCCCAAAGAAAAAAGACATAATGTGTTCTGACCTGAGAGGCTTTTCGAGAGTGGTTGTGGTGTACTCGGGCGAGTTACTTTAGAATTTGTTCTGGATGCCGGGGGGTGGTGATGGAGCGCTCCTGTTCGTGGACTGCTGTAGCTGCGGCGCGTTGGGGGAAGTCGAGTTCCTTTCCTGCAAGGAGTGATGGGGTTGACAGGTCCATGCTTGCGCCAGTTCAAGCCGGTTACAAGCTGAGCCAGTGTGTGGAGCCATCACGTGGCATCCCATCCGTTCTGTTCTCCCGAGGCAGTATTACCTCTCACTAGCTGCTGCGGTGCCTGAATGCTATACTGCATGTGGGGAGAGGTGATGACACTTTTGTGGTTCCTTTGTTCTCGTCGAAGTCTTTTTTTCTGAGGAAAAGGATCTGTGGGGCGTATTGATTCTGTGGGCGGGTGGTGCAGTCTAGGAATTTACTTTTTTCCTCAAACACTCTGCCTGATCTGGTTGCTCCCACAGTCAGGAGACACAGTTTGCAGTTAACCAAGTGTTAATTTGTTGGCTGTCTGCTTTCTGTGTGGGCCCTTTTGGGAGTAGTCTTCTGTTTTCCTAGAACTTGGTTGCAGTGGTTAAGACTGGTCTTTTACTCCTTTATTTGATGCTGACTAGTGAGCCTAAACTGCTTGTCTTCACGTAGTTTTTACCATGTGTTATAGTAATCTCATTTAGCAATCTTTTTGCTGAGAGAGGTGACCTCGGGCTATGCTTGCAGGGATGTGGATAGGACTAGCTCCCGTGTCTGGGCATTGGACTAAACCTGGGTTGAGAGTTCAGTCGTCTGTGGGCGCTTTTGGGGCAAATATGTCTGGATGGTCTTGTTTGGCTAGGGGTTGACTAGATGACTATTGAGGTCTTCACCTGATTATCTATGAACGTGTAGGGAGGCGTTTGCAGATTTATTTCCTGACACCAGCACAAACAGCGAGCAGTACTAGTCATTCTCAGGTGCTTTTCTCAGGAAACAGAAAACGGTGGTTATGTAGTCGATTTGAGGCAACGATTTGGGGTGATCGTAGCCGCGCTAACTGTTGCAATGGTGACGACCAATTAACAGGTGGCACACAAGTGATAGAGCTATTGTTATGATGGAGGCTGCTGACGTATTTTCCTTACTAGAATAGGGTGTGACAGCTTCCCTATCAGGTTAGGATGGGTTCGGATGTAGTGCCCTCTTGATGTTTGACTTCAGTATTGCACTTAGTGAGTATTAAGAGTTCAGAATGGGTTCTCTCTCT
>NC_133770.1:44806088-44862278 GCF_003597395.2 Chelonoidis abingdonii
GGGGGGGGGGGGGGGAGAGGGGAGTGGTGGCAGATACTGTGTGAAAATTAAACGCAGAAAGAGCTAACCCCAAACCAGCCATTTCAACAAATAAAACTAGGCACAGAGGAGATAATCCCAAAGAAAACAAAGCACAATAATCAGATGTTCTGACCCATGAGAGGCTTTCAGAGAGTGATTGCTGGGTGTACTCAGGGAGCGAGTTACTTAAAGACATTTGTTCTGGATGCAGGAGGGTGGGTGGATAGGGGAGCAGCTCCCTGTATAGTGACCCTGACCTGTAGCTGAGGAGAGGTGGTGGGGGAGTGCAGAGCTTCCTCTTTCCCTGCAAGGAGTGACTGGGGTTGAAGTCCCATCCTTCCCCAGCCAAGTCAAGCCAGGTTTAGCAGCTGAGCCCAGTGTAGCATAGGAGCCATCAGCTGGGGCATCCCCAATCCCTTCTGCTTCCCCTCCCCGGCAGTGATTTACCTCTCCACTAGCTGCTGCAGGTGCCTGAAATGATATACCTGCACTGCTGGGGAGAGGTGCATGACCACTCTTGTGGCTTCCCTTTGCTTCTCGGTCAGAAAGTCATTTTTCTGCAGGGAAACAAATCTGTGGGGGACATGAATTCTGCATGGGTGGTGGTGCAGAATTCCCTCAGGAATTTAAATTTTTCCTCAAACACCTCTGCCTCATCCTGTTGCACTCCACCCAGTCCAAGAGGAAGGACAACAGATGTGGCAGTTAACCAAGATGATTCCCATTTGTGTTGGCTGTCTCTGCCCTTTCTGTGGTGGCACCCCTTTTTGGTGAGTAAGCTCTTCTTGTTTTCACTAAGAAAAATCCTATAGGTTAGCAAGCTGAGTTAAAGACTAGGCTCCCTTATACTCTTTAATTTGACTTGCTGACTCATGTGAAGCCTACAAACTGCCTTGTCTTCACTAGGATTTTACCATGTGTTAAGTAACTCAAGTTAGCACATCTCTTTTGCCTAGAGAGGATGCACCCTACGGGCTATGCATGCAGGGACTGGAGAATAGGATAGCTCAGTGGTCTGAGCATTGGCCTACTAAACCTAGGGTTGAGAGTTCAATCCTTGAGGGGGCAATTTGGGGCAAAAATCTGTCTGGGGATTGGTCTTGCTTTGAGTAGGGGGTTGGACTAGATGACCTCTTGAGGTCCCTTCCAACCCTGATATTCTATGAACAGTGGTAGGGAAGCGTATATGAAGATTTATCCCTTCCTGACACACACAAACAAAACCTGCGAGCAGTCCCACTCAGGTCATCTCATCAGGTTGCTTTTCTCAGAGAACCAGCAAACAGGTGGTTACTGTAGTCAGATTAATGAAGGCAACAGATTTGGGGTGAATCCAATAGCCAGCGCTAACTGTTGCAAATGGGTGACACCCAAAATTAACAAGGGCTGTGCACACAAAGTGAGAATAAGAAGCTATTGTTATATGGGAGGCTGCTGGAACCTGTAACTTTTCCTTTACCTAGAAGTAGGAGTAGTGACAGCTTCCCTAATCAGGTAGGATGGGTTCCAGATGTAGTGGCCCTCTCTATGTTCTGAACTTCATCCCAGTATTGCACTAGTGCAGTATTAACAAGAAGTTCAGAAGATGGAGTTCTGTATGGTTGGGTAGATGCTGGAATGCAGAGAGAATAAGAATATAGACCAGCTTTAGTGAACCGTTAACATTGTTCATGGAACTTGAAGATTTTCAAGCACTTGTTTAATTACTCTAATCTTAGAATGCTGTAGACACACCCATGCACACACGTACGCACACACCAGAATTTTATTTTTTTAAATGTTATGCCTTTACAGTTTTAACTCTGTCATAATTTTTTTGTCCCATAACTTCAAGATTATAACAAAAATTGGAGAAAAACTAAAGATTTGTGAAAGCTTGATATAGATGGATTATCTACAATTTTAAATACAGTCCCTACACTAATTTTATAAAGCTGCTTGGAGACTATCACTAAATATTTTTTCGCTGTCTTGAATATGGGCTCCTTACATTTTTTGCAATAGGACTTGTGGATTTCATAAATTCTGGATTTCATTGTTTCAGAACATATGTATCTTTTAACTTCAAAATTAAGCTACCATGTTTTCCAGGAACAATAAAAAGCCTCAGTCTCATTGAAGCTAACAGTATAAAATTAATATGAATTTTTAAAGACCAGGCCTTTTTGGAGGTGAGATGACAAGAAATCGTAGGAAATTATTGAGAAAAAATAAATTAGTTTAAAAAAAGCTGTTTCCTAATACCTTTTGTGATGACCTTCTAAACTTTCCAAAACCTGTTCTCTGTTGTCAGATGAATACAAATGGGAAATTTCAGATTAAATTGGTTTAGCCTTCTGCAAAGAAAGAGAAATAGGAATTGTGATTTAAACTGCATCAGGAGAGTCTGCTGCATCAGGAGAGTCTGCTGTATCTCCATAATTATTGTTTAAGTAAATAAAATGAACAAAAAGTGCTGCTCCTCTTTTGTAGCTTGATACAATTGCAGTTATCACATGGTTACAAAGTGAGGTTTGTAAACATACCTCTGTTTCCAGGCGTTCACATCTAAGGGGGAAACCCTTGAATGTCAAGTCTGGTGTTTGGCATACAGTTTTGGAGTTTATAGATGTGGCACTTTATAGTATACACAAGGTTATCAGAATTACTCCAGTAGTCGTTTACCAGAACAGAGAAGCAATTTTTAAAAACTAAAACAACTTAACTTCAAGAAACAAAAACCTCCCAACCTTACTGGGTGAGACTCGCCCTTCTCTGTCCTGCCTATGCTGTGTAAAAGACCTGGAGCAGCATAAAGGGGCCCTAACAATCCCTTATTGAGCAGGATTCCCCTGGTGTACGTGTGATAGGAGACAGCCTTACATTTTCATGGCTGATTGATATGGAGTTAACAGCCAGAAGATGAACTTCACAGATTAAAGACTTCATTACATTCAGTATTAAACAATGATGTTTTTATGTTAAATTTGAATGTAACACCCATTATCTTTCTCCAACAAGCATATTTTCCCTTCACCCAAATGAGAGAATCCAACATAATTATCATCTCTGTCGTATCCTAGTGGTGCCGAGCTCGTAGCACCTTTTCAGTACCAGTTGTTCTGAGATTGCCTAGGATCTTCTGATACTAGAATAAAAACTCCTACTGCCAGGAAAGTTCTGCTGTGCAAAAACATTCTGCTATGCAAAAACATTAGCATAACTGGACAGCAATTTTTAAGGCTGCTGGAAAGCTCTTCTCTCTCCATTGCAGGCAATAGAAGGAAAAAGTACACTGAGAAAAATAGGGGGAAACAAAATTCCTCCCCATATTGTGTTTCTTGCACTCATGTGATTTGCTTCATATTTTGGGCCAACTCTACATGGAAACGTTGCAGCAGTATGTTTTCAGGCAGTAACTACCATGTGTCAATACTCAAATTGTCTTGCATTGCTACTTGAATTAAAATAACTAAACCATTTTCATGTCAACATAATTCTGTTTTGGCAGGAGTTATATTAGTACAGAGCTATGTGGCTGAATCATTATATTGGTACAACTACACTGATTCAGTCAGGCCATGTCTACACTAAGTAGGAATGCATTGTTGGTATACCATACCAGCGAACTCTTAGTGTAGATGCGGCTTATATTGACAAAGCTGTGCTTTTACTGATGCAGCTTATTATGTCATCCCCAAGAAAAACCACATATACCTTTAAAACCGTTTTGCCAGCGTTTTGGTGTCTACCTTAGCTGCTTTTGCCAGCATTTCTATATTGTTCAGGGATCGCACTCTTCACACCCCTGCCTGATGTAACTTTGCCAGCAGAATTCTGTAGATGTAGCTTAAGTCCTTCCACCGGTGTCCCTCACTGCCATCAGTTTACACTTGCACTGACCTGTCTGGTTACCTATCTGCACTTCACTGCTTCAGGCTCATCTGCACCAAATGTCACTTTCTCTTTAAATGACACTTGCAGATGGCCCAGGATCTCTGTTTATAAAGCCCAGAACAAGTTCCTGGGACTGACTTTGTACAGTAACAGTAGGCAAGCAGGCACAGCCTATCATTAATAATCCCTTAAATAAATAATTTTGAAGACTAAAGAGATTGACTGACCGGCTGTATTATTAGATCAGTTGCTGCAGAAACTAATAGAGCAGCTTTCCTGTGAAATAACTTGTCATACATCACTAATGCATGCATATGTAAATTTCAGACTGTGCATTTTGTTTTCACTTTAAGGATTTAGGTGGAAAAAGATGGGAAACACTATTTCTCTTCTTTTTTTTATACATTTCTGTCCTACGTCATAAGAGTTGCCTTATTTTGATCTTGATTAATCTTAATGCCACAAATCAGGAGCATATAAACTACTTTTTAAATAAAATCTATAATAGTAATACTGACAAACTGAACATCAAATAAAAAATAACTGTTAGATGTCAGTATGCAAGAATAGATAAAACTGGAGTAGAAAAATAACACAAGAATAATGGCCTTGTAGGTATTAAAAAAAAAAAAAAAATACTAGGCAGCTTTATAAGGAAAGATTAGGTTTTCATCTCATTTTGTTTTACATACTTACAAATCAAGGGTCTGGTTAGTACTTTTCTAAGAGTCAGTGGAACTACTTGCATGATGAAAGGTGGTAGCCTTCCATGTTTACTGGCTTAATTAACTGTGCCAATTTTTTTTCTTTTAATTGCTCAAAATATTGGTCTATCATAACTGCCAGTTTCTTATTATAAGTATGAAAGGAGAATTGCATGGCAAGCAACAAAGATACAGATTACATCCAGATCTGAAATATACTATCTTTCTCCCTCCCTGCCCCCGTCTTTTATTTGTATCTGGGAAACTGGTACTCAAGAACTTCATTTTTTGCCCCAGAAAATGCAGAAAAAAGTAGTAACATTAAAGAATAAAGGCGAGTAAACTTCTAATATGTTTTTAAAGTTGTGACAGGGTGTGTATACCCTTTCACACCCATTAAGGAGGAGGTTAAGCAGCTGCTTTGGGCCCAGGCAGACCCACCCTGCAAAGCATGCATAGCTTGGAAGAGGTGCTCAGCAGGAGAGTAGAGCAGCGGGCAGTAGAGATGAAATGACCTACACACTGAGCTTCTAGGAAGGAGCTCTGGACTAACTATAGCAACGTGGCCAAAACCTAAGGAAGAGAGCTGGGATTCTCAGAAGGTCTAAGACTTTATCTTTGATTTCCAGTTATGTAATGATTTTTTTTTTTAAACCCATTGGAAAAGAGGGAACTGGTAGGAAGTGATGCAGAGGCGCAGCAGTATAGTACTTTGATAGTGCAGAACTTAGGTGCTTACACTGGGCCCTGGATCGGAACACAGTGGAGAAGGTAGGGCTGGGTTCCTTTACTAATCACTAAAGGGTGCTGAAGGCAGAAATTGACCCCTAATAGGGATAGTTTAGGGGAGAGAAAGCCCTTAGGGTTGAAGGGTCAAGACCCCGAGACCTCAAACCAAGGGGAGATCTGGAGACCCTAGTCCAGTGGTTCTCAAACTTTTGTACTGCACTTGCTATGTTGTTCTTTCACATAGCAAGCTCTGAGTGCAACCCCCCCCCTTATAAATTAAAAATACTTTTTTATATATTTAACACCATTATAAATGCTTGAGGCAAAGCGGGGTTTAGGGTGGAGGCTGACAGCTCGCGAACCCCCATATAATAACCTTGTGACACCCTAAGGGGTCCTGACCTCCAATTTGAGAACCCCTGCCCTACTCTGATGTGGAGGGCTACTCCACTGATGGACTCTAAATACCTGGAAAGGGGCAGACATAAAACATGTGACCTGGTCTAAGGGCTGAGTCACGGAAGGGACAGAGCACTACCGGATTAGAATGGCTGTCAGCAGGGGCACTGGGAAAGATGAGGACTTGCCATGCCCTGCCTAACCACTGGGTGCTGCTTGCAGTGAGTGAGCCCCTTCCAGCAGGGGCTGACAAAATCAGGCAGACTTCAAAATATGTGTTATCCTTTATCCTCTTGTACCTAGGTATAGCCTATATCCTTTTTGTTAATCAGCTGCCCTCCCCTTTACTCAAGTATACATGAAACACTGATTTGTGATACCTGGATGACACACACATTTACATGGTGTTCTTTTTCAGATGCTGATTGTTGACATCACTGTGTGCATGCCCTTTCAGCTGTTTTGGATTCCTTCAAACCTATCCTGTGAATACAGCTGCCATTTATGAGTTCAGTGTCTGCATGATTTAATTATTCAGAAACTCTCCCATTCTCTCCTTTCCCTTTTTTAAAAAAATGTATTTGCACAGTAAAGGATTTTCCAAACAAAACAGCTGTTTGTTTAACCTAATTCAAGGTGCTAGCCTACAATATAGACTAATGTACTGTAAAATGTTCTTGCTTGCATGATGAAAAAAAAAGATATTGCATATGTTTCTATTTCTTAATGACCAAATGGATTTGTCTGTCAAGTTATAAATGCCTGTAATCCTCGGTGACATATCCTTGATTTAAATGGATATGTATTTACAGTGCTGGTATCATAAACAGAGGGCTGAGATGGGATGCTATTCAGAATTCAGTACTCATTCAAAATCAAGGTCAGAACCTTCTTAAGGGGAATGGTTCATATGGTCATGACATAAATTTACTACAGATCTTCACAGTATAAGTAATGATCCCTCTTTTCATCGCCACATGATCTATATAACGAGGGGTAAATAGAATAGTCTAAGTTTTATGCTGAGATCAGTGTATAAGGAGAGCGAACAGTGACCCCAGCATTCACTCTGACACCATGGTACTGTGCCAATATAAGTGTCAGAGATGGGCAAAAACAACAAGGAGTCCTTGTGGCAGAATTGTAATGCTACCACTGGCTAATTAGGTATGCCCCATTTTCAAGCTGTGCCAAAAGTAGCTATGTAAACTGGGCTGGTGGCTTGGCAGCATCCCTGTTAAATAAATTTTGAAACCGACAAGTAGCTAGCAAGGAAGATGCACAACAAGATGCAACTATAACCACATGATTCCCATTAAGGTTTATGGAGCACATGGAACACATGTGCCAGTAAGTTCAGATACATTGAATCCTGCTTAAAGTGTATTGCTAAGTGGCTGCTATATAATATCACTTTATGTTAGGATGGATAGAAATCAATTTTGAAAAAAGATCAGATTTTAATATTAATTTGACATTTTAAAATTTAATTTAGATGTGTGTAGCTTTAAAATTGTGTCAAGAGTAAAATCAAAAGTTACGATTACTATAAACTATTATAGTAATTTAAATAGAACAAGTTTTGTTTGCTGAATCAGTTGTCATGCACTGAATATTTACGTAGTCATCACAGCTGAAATTTACATGGTACAGCAGCCTTCGTGAAAACATTAATTGAAAATTTAATTCAAATTGCCTTGGATGAGAATGTTGCTGCATGCATTGATAACTTGATGAAGGCGCATACAAATGGTAATGACAAGTGGCTACCTATCAGGCTGGAGAAGTTTTATAGTAGGCTGCTCTAGGAATCTGCATTGAATCTCATCTTGTTTAACATCTTCATTAATTATCTGGAAGATGAGATAAACTGTAGGTTAATTAAATCAGCAAATGATTTGAAATAGGACAACAGATATTGAAGAGGGCAGAAATAACGCAGAGACCTGGAGATGTTGGAAGTATTTGTAGGAAATAATATTGGATTCAGCATGGACAAATTCATGTTAATGTACGAAGAGGAAAAATAATCAAAACACAGATACTGAATAGTAGAGGGACCTTAGAAAGAAGTAAAGGTAAGTGACTCATAGAAGTAATAGTGAACAACAAATTAGATATGAGTTTTTAATGTGATATGGCAACAAGAAAATCTTGAAGATGACCTAGGATGCTTTTATGTATTCAGCCCAGTTTGCAAGTACTGTATATATCTTTGTATATGCCTAGATAGCTCCAAGTCAAGCTTTGTTCCAACCACTGTCATGATCACTATCACATCTATTGTATAATAACAAGTAAATTGGACCACAGAGAAACACAATCACTGCCATGATAGGTAGGAGACTTAATAAGTACATGCAAGAATAGCAAGCCTCCACCCTACTGGAACCAGCCAAAAATAAATATCCCGTTACTATTGTTTATTTCAACTATAGACATCAAAACATGGTTTGTCAAAGAACGGGGAGAAAAATTGGTGTTGACTGTAAGCCAGAATAACCACAGAGATGTAGTTATGTGCTGAAGAGTCTTAACCATAAGACCAGAAACTGGAGTAGGACTTGGGAGATGTGAGTTCCATTACCAACTCTGTCCCAGACTTCCCATGTGCCTTTGACTATTCCAATTGATCTTTCTGTGCCTCAGTTCCCCATCTGCCCAACAGGAGTGTAATACCTCAGAGGGATAGCTTCAATTATGGGAGCATGTAAGTGCTTAGGTAGAGTTCAAATACACAGAATCTAAGTCTGCGCTGCAGCCTTGACTCGTGTGTACAATTCTGTGGGAATCGATGGGAGTACTCATGCAGCTTGAGTAAGGGTTATAGAATCATGCCTGCTTCAGCGATCACATCCTACCTTTGCTTTCAAAACTGAGTTTTACTGATTTCAAAAATATGAAGTAGGACTTAAAAATCCTTTGGAATAAGCAAAATTAATGCATGCCTGCTTTCCCTGCCCTAGCATGTGTATCCAATTTCGGTTATATTAAGTAGTTAATAAATGTTTCTCATGTATTCTTATGGTCATGTGTGTTGATTATTTAACATAATTGCAGCTTTGAGACCCCATTCCAAGAAAAATTAATATGTGCAGCAAAGGATTCTTGAAGCTTAAGGTTTTCAAATTAGGCTACTGGTAGATTACTTGCAATTTTGGCCTAAAATCCTTGAGGGCTGTGCAGCGTTTTCAGCTTATCCGTGTGTTGTTATTCTAGAAGCATCTCATAGGTGATGTTGCAGCATCACCTGATTTTAACCTGAAGCAGTGGAGAATTAATGCTAGCAGCTGAAAAATATCAGTGCATTATTTTACTGTTGTATTGATTTCTCACCCATGTTTCAAAAGAATCCATTGGGAAAGAGCAGATTATTTTTAAATCAGGATTACTTCTTCATATCTAGTAAAGAATGCGTATGTAGACTGATCTATACATTATAAATAAAAATTCCCAGTTATCACTTTAAGGGTTAACAGGTTCTTATCTCAAGATCAGGCCCAATATTATTTAAAATTATTATATCATTGGGAACCCCAATATGCACAGGTGCAACACTCACACTATAGGAACTCTTTTAAATTTACAAATAAATAATTTATAATACATTTAGAGTGTGTGGGACTTTGCTAACTCAGTAAGGTAGATGGAGATAATACAGAAAATACATCTGAACATCCATACTCACACCATCCCTTCTAGAACAACTTGACATGTTAGCCATTATCGTGTTCATCACTGTCACCTTCCTTATCTTCACCAGCGGCCATCTCTGGCCCCTCCCAAGGGCTACATCTCTCTTCCCTACTGCCCTGGGATGCCACTTTTATAATATGTTATGCTGGTATTACCATGTCTAATGCATATTCAATCGGGGTTTCTCACCTCTTCCTTATTTGTATTTCCTCCCCTTACCAATGTTAAGGTGTCCATTTTCTATGGGTTTGTGTATTTATGATTTCACCCCATTATCATGTACATCAGTTCGTTGCCATGGCACTCTTGCAATCGGATGTTCCATCCAAAATCTTCCAGAAACTGGTGTCAGCTCATGTTCTGTGGTTGGCTGAAGTCATTCTGGACAGAATTCCCCCCTACACTCTACTTCTAGTTTCCGAAAACTTATGAGTTACCTAAGTTAATCTATACCAAAGTTCGTAGGCCTCTGGTCTCATGCTAACTGCTGAAGCCAATGTCTTACAGGATACAAGCCTGTAGGTCAGAGGTCAGCAACCTTTGGCATGCAGCTCGCCAAGGTAAGCACTCTGGTGGGCTGGGCTGGTTTGTTTACTTGCTGCATCCACAGGTTCGGCCAGTTGCAACTCCCACTGGCTGCAGTTCGCCGCTCCAGGCCAATGGGGGCGGCGGGAAGCAGTGGCCAGCACATCCCTCAGCCCGTGCTGCTTCCCGTCACCCCCATTGGCCTGGAGTGGTGAACTGCAGCCAGTGGGAGCTGCAATCAGCGAACCTGTGGACACAGCAAGTAAACCGGTCCGGCCCGCCAGGGTGCTTACCCTGGCGAGCCGCGTGCCAAAGGTTACTGACCCCTGCTGTAGGTTCTTTGCATTACTGCTGAATATAATAAAGCAGAATATAATGCAAAGCAGTGAATATAATAGAGGTAAGCTGGCTCACTGGGCTACAATTACATGTGTGGCAAGCTAAAGCCTTCAAACTCTACTTCTGTCTGCACTCCCTGGCAGCAGCATCTTATAGTGCAGGATCTATGAAATACAAGTTTTGGAAATGAAATTGAGTGTCACGCACAGTTCCTATAAAGATCAATACCAGGGCTGCTAATGTAACTATTGCTATTCATGAGTTTCATAGTCATGCAAGTTTCAGGTTAATTATAAACGCTTGTTTAATCGCTTTACAATAGAGCATCAGAGTCTCATCTAGGAATTATGCATATAGCTCTCTCACTTTTAAATTAAAGCAAATTCCTACTGTTTTTACAAGAAATTAATTTATGGTAGCATCCTAGGTTGTAGCAACTCGGGATTTGCAAGTCGCCTTTTATATATGGAACAGTCAAGTGATTAATATTTTCAAATGATCACTCACCCACCCAGGTACATGCTTCTGCAGTAGCCTGACTGTCACTGGAAATGGCATAGGAGTACTCTAGTTTGCCTTCTGTTCAATTAGTGTTTTGTGCCTCTGGTTTAGAATACACATTTGCATATTGTTAATATATAGATATATAAGTTGGGCTAAATGAATATATTTTTACTTTTGATTTATAAGAAGGTGACAGATTACTGCAGAAAGCACATACACAACTTAATATAGCAGAGTATTTTTGGGGGGGAAATTCTATCACCACAAGACAAAATTGCATTTCCCTTTAGACAAGAGCCTTAGGGAGAGGCTTTGTATTGTGCTTTAAACACAAATTCTGTCAGACTAGCAAAGGGACTCAGTGTAGGGGCTTAGATTTCAGGCAGCAGTGAGATTAGGCACTACTACTTATTTTGCCTTTGAGTTCCTAGGAACGGAGACTCTCACAGGTGACTCTTCATCCTCGTTATGGGACTTGCAGGCAACTCTAGCGTGCTGCTGATCCATGCTCATGAAGTCAAACTGCAGAAGTACAAGGTCCCTAGATACCTGCTAGCCTGTGAGCTTTGATAAAAAATCTTCTGTCTTTTTTTTTTTCCCTAAGGCTGGTCATTCCAATTTATTACCTCTTTGTCCGCAAGGGACTCCTTTCACCCATTGTCACCCCATTGCTCCGGGGAGTACAATTTATTAGGTGTGGGGGGAGAATGCCCCCAACCCAGTTGTGTGGACCATGATTCAAACGGGGGGTGTGAATCTTTGCTGCTTAGTTGTTGTTTTTTCTTTGACATAAACTTCTTCAGATTGTCTCTTCTCTAAAAGAGCTGGGTCTTATTAATTACACAACAAGCTGCATCCAATCCAGAGATATGGAAAAACCCAGAGTTACCCCCAAACAAAGCTTGCTGCATTTAGCACTATAAAAGGAGACAGTTTTAAGTGCAGGGTCTCCGGAGAACTTTTCATTGCCTATAAAAGCTTGCCTGGCAAGCTGAATGAGTGAGTGCTCAGTGAACAGGTGCTTATATTTGCTGTTAATACATTAAACTTTCCTCCTAACATATTGGTTACCTAGTTTTAACCATGATTTGTTTAGGTGCTGCTTTTGTTTTGCTTTGTTTAGCAAATTTTGTTAATAAATTGTCTGTTTTGGCATCTGACACTTTTATTTGTAGAAGTTCAGTTCAGTCATTGCCACACAGGAACATTTTGGCAAGTCACTGTGAGGTTTGCTTTTGCTGTTTCATGTGCTTGCATATTGCTCTTTACAAGATCAAGTTAGCAATTGAGAATTATAAAGAATTTGACGATAGCATCAGAGATCATACAGATTCAGAAATCAGAAGCAGACCTTTCGAACTAGATTCTCTGCTACTGTAAATTGGCACAGCTCCACTGAAGTCAGTGCCAATTTAGAACTAGCTGAGGTCTGGCCCAGGTGTTAGCAATCATGTCTTGTGACCCACACAGTGCATCTGCATTTTCCTTCCCTCTTTTGATGCATAGATAACAAGGCTAGAAGGGACCACTGTGATCATTTAATCTGAGCTCTGGTATAACACAGGCTGTAGAACTTGCCCAAAATAATTCTTATAGAAACAAAATAATTCCATGTGTCAGATACCCCTATAGCAGGATCAGTCCCTGTTTTGTACATGTTTTGTCTGGTTTTGATGTGGATCCTGTACAGGTTTGCTTGATTCACTATTTGATGTGGTTCAAATGCATCCTACCAAAACCACTTTCATTAGCCAATTCAAGCTCCATATGTTACTGGCTGTTGGATATATTTTTTATGCACACTCTTCCTTTCCTCACACACAGCCACTTGCATACACTTACTCTATTATTTTAAAACCTCCATTGTTGGTTTAAAAAAAAAAAGACTTCTTGCTACTGTATGTTTAAATGAGATGGCAGCATTAAATACGTGAGCTGGCATTTGTGACAAGAGGGTGCAGAACATTTCTTTTTCTATAAAATATTTTCCCCAGATAGATTCAAATCCTATTGTTCAGAAAGGATGACCTTACAAATGGACCAAAGGTTTAAAGCAGAAAGAGGAAAAACTTATCCATTTGGCATGTAGGTATCAAAACCAAGTGTGTTTCCAGTAAACTTAAACTGTGTGGAGGAAGTAGCTTTAAATGAAGTTAATAACTGTGTTGTTGTTTTCTTTTTAAATTTAGCAGACTGTTTTCCTTTCCCTTTTTTTTCCATTCTTTAATCACAATCTAGGAATTTAAACAGCTTTTAATTTTGTAATATTCTGAGTTTGTCCCTGTTTAGGGAAGTCCCAAAGATGTGTAATAATTACTGCCTTGATTCTTTAAAGCTTATCAGAAGCAGACCTCTGCCTAGTTGACATCAGTGAGTCTTTGCACAGAGGTAGAAGAGTGTTCTCACAGGTCAGTTTGTAGAATCCAATAGGAAGCTACAGTGCTTTACTGGCTTGAAGTTACAACTTCATTTCATTGTTGTTGGTTTTTTTCTCATTTATTTTCAGTAGAAGTTCTGATACTTAGCACTTCTCAGGATCAGACCCTTCAATTGTATATGCCATTATTTGCTTGTGTCAGTAAAACATAACCATTTTCAAGAGGCTGGTTTGCAAGACTATACTGACTGGCCTCAGTTCTTGAGGAAACTGGTATCTGATAAGGGAAAAACATGGTTCGTGAAACATGGCATCGAGTGGGTTCTTCAGATGACGTTTAGATTTAGTAAAACCTCTAAAAGGATTGAAAAGCCAGATAGGATTTTAGGTTTGAATGTCAGTGTTTAGATTTGGCTTTCCCAAATGATAACCTTGAGGATACTGGTTTTCTTTATATAGCTGAGAATAAATTTAGTACTGGAAATTGAGAGTTATAGTTAAATGGCTGCATTCACTCAAACTAGTAGTTTTTGGTTTGTCCTTATTGTAAAAACAAATAGGATGTGATTGCTCAAGAGTACAAAGCAGTGTAACTGTAAAGACGAGGACTCTGGCTAATGGCACTTGCTTGAGTGCACAGCTGTAGTGGCTCTGATCCTGTCTCATGGATTAACTCTTTATTTACTGCGTTACTAATTTTCTGGTTATCATCTGTAGTCCCTGTTTCCCTTTTGAATTCTTGAGTCCTCAGTCATAAGATTTTTTTCTACGGTCTATTTTAACACTTTATTTATAAGCAAAACATTTACAACTGCCAGATTTGCCACCCGTCAGTTTTCAGATCCATTTAAACAGGAGTCTGCAAAGCCTAAAACAAAAGCTTTCTTACTCTGCTGTTTTATGCTGTGTAGAGAAGGCCTGAAAAGAGAGTGGTTGTTTTTTAAAAGAGGGCTGACTGGGGATTTGGGTCTCAACTTTTTTTATTTTTTTCCTGGAAGATACTGTGGATGACTGGAGAGCCAGTAGGACTGTGTAACTCACACATATTAAGGAAGCTACACCTGAGTGCATGAGATAGTAATGGACTTCTAAAGCTTAAAACTTTTTAAATTAACCCCTGTTTTACTGACATACAATTGAGTGAAAATATCTTTATCGAAGCTCCTTCAGTTAATGGCTGTGAAAGCTCCCACCACAGTTCTCTAATCTTCCAGATAGACCTCTAGCAAAATTCAGGGAGTCAAGTCTTGATGATATCCCTGAAATGGGAATTTTTTTATTTTATTTTATTTTTTTTAAAAAAAAAAGCCTGAAAAAAGATAGCTCTGCTTCCTTTGTATGAGCTAACGTAAAAACTCAATTCCAGCACCCCAACACGCCCCCTTGACTCATGTGTTGATGGACCTATTCTTTTAGAGTATTTTCTTTTGTCATTGCTGTGATGCTGGCAAACCAGTTCATGCCAAGGTCCCGTTGACCATTGAGAGATGCATAGCGGGGAACCAGTCTGGTTCACCTGTGTCAGTATTGTGAGGATAGATATTAGAGTTGTAAGAGTTTTTGGTGTTTAGACCTTTGTGAATAGCTTGTAGGATGCTGCATGTATTAGTTTCACTTATCTATATGCTATGTTTTAAAGCAATACCAAAGGTTTGTATTGTTGCGAGGAGGGATAGCTCAGTGGTTTGAGCATTGGCTTGCTAAACGCAGGCTTGTGAGTTCAATCCTTAAGGGGGCCATTTAGGGATGCAAGACAAAAATCTGTCTGCGGATTGGTCCTGCTTTGAGCAGGGGGTTGGACTGATGACCTCCTGAGGTCCCTTCCAACCCTGATATTTTATAATTCTATAACCTTCTGTAACCCAGTAACTCATCAAACAGGAAAGAAGCCTTTCTGATGCAAATGCAGGCTTCCTATACAAGATGTTAGGTTCTGCCCAGCCAGAAAGCTTTTGAAACCAAATGCACCATTGTGAGATACCAAAAGAACAAAGACTTTGTTAATTGAACTCCTCTCCCCCTCTGTGGGGAGGAGACCTACACGTGAACTCACCCCATCAGCTTGCACTCTGGGAAGAAGGGGATATAAATCCCTGACAAGGATAAGCTAGGTACCTTTTTGCTGTTTGGGCTCTAAAGGGCCAAGAATCATTAAGAATTGTTTTACTGGGGTTAGCCCTAAAGGACATATGAAGTTTGCTTATCATAGAATTTTCTATTATCTTTTGGAATCTACAAATGTAACTTATTCGTATGTGTTATATTACTGCTTTAATCGTGTAAATAACTCACTTCTTTTTCCTAGTTAGTAAATCTAGTTTATTACAGGACTGGCTACAAGTGTAGTCTTTGAGAGATCTACAGTACAAGTGACCTGGGGAAAGTGACTGGTCCTTTGGGGAACATTACTATGATTTTTGATGCAAGGGACCATCAGTCACAAAGACTAGCTTGCCTGGGTGGCAAAATAGACCAAGTGGACTGACTGACTGACTGACTGTGACTCCATGTTAAGGCTGTTATAGTGTTAGAGGAGTTCACACTTGATACTGGGTTGGTGAAATCTAATTCTAGAACATACAACCAGTTGGGGTTTTTTCCCTGTTTCTTAACAGTCTGCCCTGACTCACACTTGTAAGCTGCTCCAGAAGACATGACAGTTGCATTCCATCATTCATCTCTATTTTTATTATGTAAATATATGTATTACTTCCTTTTCCCCATTGTTCAATGATATTTTGGGTTGCTGTGTAAGAGGTTTTCTTTGTGCAGCTGCAAAATTTCCTCAGAGACCAACAGAAACTATTGCTTATGGAGGTGCCAGTTCAGCACAGGGAAGTTAGCAGTAGGAGTTGCAGATAGTTCAGCGTTTTGGTACTGCTATGATAGTTTATCATCGATGTCTCTGTCTTGATGGGCAAAAATGGTGTATTTTTCAATCATGTTAGCTCCCTCCTAGAGTACACCTGGGCCTGCTAACTACTTCCTTCTAGCTACCATGTGGCCAGCTAATGTGGTTTGAAATATATTGGCTAGTATCTTAATGAGCGTTAGGACTTTGATCATGTTAAGCTAACTCAAGTGAAGTAATGTGGTTGAAAAACAGCCATTGTTACCCACAGAAGTTGCACTGATTTATCTTAAATTGGTTTAGAATCACACCTTAAGTTAAACCAGTACAACTTTCTCATGTAGACAAGCCTGCCTATCCTGTTTGCCCATCCAGACAGTGCCCTGGGAGCATCTGAAAGAAAGGAGTTGGTATATAGCTGGGTCTCAGACTTGCTTTGGGCATGTAGCATTGCTAAGGCACTGTAATTGCAATGATGCTGTGAACTTTAATTTTTCCCTCCCTTCCTCCAAGACTTTACCTATAGAGTCAATAGACACTTTGTTTTCTGCTAATTTTAATGAATGAATATAACTTTTGTAAATAAAAAAGCACAACGCTAATATAGTTCTTTAGAAGACTGCTACTGACTCTTCTTCCGTAGTGCATATTCTCTGAGTACATCTTTCCCCTCTTCCCTACCCCTAACCCCCTGCATTCTCTGCTTTCTGCTCTTCATCCAATTTTCCAACCATGCTGGAGTCTTCCTTTGAGTCTCATGTGTGTTTAATTCTAATGTGGCTCTCCACTGTGGTATTCTGGTAAAATCAAGAATAATGCATCTGCTACATCTCCTCTGTCTATCTTCCTGATATTTCCAGCTGACAGCTTTGCCAGACATTTTAAATATGTTCTTCCTGAGTTCATATTGATTCTCCTAAAGCAGCTTTTACTAATTAAACACTCCTTTTTGGTGTATCTAATAATTTGCTCTAAAACCTCACTGTTAACTTGAGGTCAGACTGTCTAGAATTGCTTACAGTCTTTATCTTTCTCTCTCCTCACCCTCCTTAAATCCCTCACTTCCCATCTCTTCCTTAAATAGAATTTACTCTATTATTTCAGTTCTGGTTGTGATCTCTGTGAACCAGTTAGATTTCCTCTGACTTTTCCATTTCTGTAGAGATGATCTTGCTCCGGGGCCTCATTCTTAACACCATTTTGTTTTGAGAAAGGGTTTCCTGCAGCAGTCTATCGCCTGGTTGAAGTTTGTAATCAGTCTGTTGCTGTGGAAATTATTATGATGCTGCAGGTTCAGCATTCCTGACTTCACTGTTGGATTAGATAAGAAGCAAAAAGGAGCTGTGGGGGAGAGAGAACCCTTGTTTAAGTAGGTCTTTGACGGTTCACAATGTGTCATTTAAGATAAACAAGGAAAGAGGAACTGGATGTCTTTGTTCAGTCTACAAGGATTTTTTTCCTCCAGTACAAAAAAAAAATTTGAATTAAAAAAAAAAATCTATTAAAAAAAGAAGGAATAGATAAAATCTGGGTGGGTGATCTAGTGACATTGACTTGGAACAGCATTTCCGGTGTATTTTCCTAACTTCCCAGAAGTGCAGGATGCATTGCTGTTCAATGGCCTTTATCGTACCAGACTGGTAGCAGTATTCCTGGACTGTGGACAATCAAATCTAGCCTGCCTTACTGGAGAGAAAGAGTTACCTTGACACAAGGCTTTGTGTGGAGAAGAAATGGGAAGAAGAAAATCTGAATGGGGTGTCCTGGAGGGGAGGACCCATAGACCCCCCACTCTTTTTTAGGAAAGAGAAAAAGATTTACATATCAATATTTTTATTACTATCTTCATCACTGGTTCAATTCTAGTAGTAATCTCTATTCTAAAATTTTAAATTTTGAGGAAAATTTCAGTATGTATGACATGTTGTCAGTTTTCACTTCTGGTCTCCTCCCCTATTCCATTCTAGATCTCTCTTGGCATATTATTAGTTCTAGTTGTTTAGAACTGTGCTTCTTTATGTTACCGACATTTCTTGTTACCATAATGTTCAGTTAGCCTTGTTTCCTTGCTCTCCTTTTTTATGCATGTCTCATTATCCTTTGCTGCACTTGTTCTTCTAGCTTTTGTTAGGCAAGTAAAAAGGAAGAGAACTGCTAACAACTTGCCTATCTCACTTCAGATCTAAGAGCACTTGTCTTCTGCAGATTTAAAAAATAAGAGCACATTTCACTCCTGGCCTTTCTACTTCTTAAATACATATAGAAAAATAGTATGTCTGTGACTAGTGTTTAAGGTGGGACTCCTTATGAGGCACTTTGTGTATGGTTATACATTAGTGTCCGGGTCTACTGCAATACACGTGTATGTACATTTTTTTCAATATATGTTGGGATTTTAAACTATTAACTGTAAAACTGGAAACAAACCCAGAATCTTTAATGACTAGAATATACTTCATGCTGATTTACTTTAAACTGACGCCCTTGGTTGCCAAGTTACAAAATGAGGTGTTTTGGCGATGATGAATTAAAATTGGATTTTTGTTTAGGGTTATCTGGCACTTATCGTATCCCCCTTACTGGTGTATGTAAAAGAATTAGTGCTTATTTATTATTGTTCTTGCACTTGTAGGCTTGAGTTGAGGCTGTAGTTGAGGTGACCTCTGGTAAATGTTTTTGCATGGATATAGTTTCTTTTATCGTTTTTAATTATGTTTTTTCTGTAATGCTTTCACCTTGAGAATAAATGTGCTTGATCAGAAAGAGCTGTGTGGTAACTTATGACTGCAGCAATTATGCCGTTCATAGCCTCTGGAGAGAAAGCAAAGCGCCTTTTAGGCAGTCTGGCTTGCTGGGAAGAGCTGTGCAGCCTCGAAAAACTCTCATCAGGAGGGAGGGAGAGAGAGAGAAATGCGGGTCTCTACCCACAAGAGGTGATGGCCGAGGAACCGGGAGCCATCCAGGGACCACAGAGAAGGAACACAGGTGCCATTACCTGGAATTGTGATGACTTAGGTACCGTCTAATTTGCACCTGCAGGATCCACACAAGGGAAGTTACAATGCAGCACAGCACTCTAGTGATTACTGCAATTCATACCCCTGTAATCCAAATTGTGGGGCCAGGTAGACAAGCCTTCTGAGGCCTGGTCTACACTACGCATTTAAATCGATTTAAAGAGCGTTAAATTGATTTAACGCTGTACCCGTCCACACTACAACGCCCTTTATATCGATATAAAGGGCTCTTTAAATCGATTTCTGTACTCCACCCCAACGAGAGGAGTAGTGCTAAATTCGATATTAACATATCGGATTACGGTTAGTGTGGACGGAAATCGACATTATTGGCCTCCGGGCGGTATCCCACAGTGCACCACTGACCGTTCTGGACAGCAATCTGAACTCGGATGCAGCGGGCAGGTACAACAGGAAAAGCCCCGCAACTTTTGAATTACATTTCCTGTTTGCCTAGCGTGGAGCTCTGATCAGCACGGTGGGTGGCGATGCAGTCTCAAATCCAAAAGAGCTCCAGCATGGACCGTACGGGAGATACTAGATCTGATCAACTGTATGGGGAGAAACATCTGTTGTATCAGAGCTCCGTTACAGAACACGAAATGCCAAAGTGTCTGAAAAAAAAACTCCAGGATACACAGCGGTGCGTGACAAGCGTAACGGGAAGCCAGAGACTCAAATGACGCTCATGGATGGAGGGGTACTGAGGACTCCAGCTATCCCACAGTCACAGCGTCTCTGAAAAGATATAGCATTCTTGGCTGAACTCCCAATGTCTGTAGGTTCAAACACAGTGTCTGGCGTGGAATAGCTCCTCAGTTCCCCCCCGCCCACCACCCCCACACGTGAAAGAAAAGGGAAAGAAATCATTTCTTGACTTCTTCAATGTCACCCTATGTGTACTGAATGCTGCTGTGGTAACGCGGATGCTGCAGCAGTGAAGAGCGTATCCACTTCTCTCCCCCTCCCTGGTGGTAGACGGTACAATATGACTGATATCCGTCATCGCCATCAGCCCGTGAGTGCTCTGGCTGGCCTCAGGTGAGGCTGACGGGGGCGCCTGGGGTAAAATGGGAATGACTCCCAGTTTACTCCCAGTAGATGTAACAGAACGGCTGGAACTGCGAAAGGATTGTCAGCTGATATTTTCCGGAGGAGGAATGACTGATTGACATTACCCAAACCACCCGCGACAATCATAATTCAACCCAGAATTCAAGGGCGGGGGGAGACTGCGGGACTATGGGATAGCTACGGAAGAGCTACCTACAATTGCAACGCTTCAGAAATCGACGTTAGCCTCGGACCATGGACGCACAACGCCGAATTACTGTGCCTAGTGTGGCCGCATGAAATCCAATTTATAATATCAGTTTTATAAAACCAATTTTAGCTCATTCAATATTATCCCGTAGTGTAGACATGGCCTGAGTCTAAATTTCTGAAGGGACCTAATAGTTTCTTGCTGATGCAGGGCCCATAAGGAGAAGTGCTGTTACTTGAAGGATTTCATTAGACAATGAAATCCTTCTGTAAGTTTTCACCTTCACTAGCATACTCAGTATTATTTAACCACTGAACTTTACAGGAAAAACTTGTTGCCCTCTTGGCTTTGTTACTTGCAATTATTTCTTGCTACTTTAGTGCCTGCATGTACAGTTTAAAATAAAATTAAAATGTTTAACACTACAAAATATTTATACAGGCAACAGAACTTAATTCCTCTTGCTGTTTTATATAAAAGAATTAGTGCTTATTTATGAATATAGTTGAAGTGAAAATGAGATCATGCTATGTTCCTTCTGCAGCACATGAAGAAATTAGTTGCATTTGGAGCATGAGCAACATGCTTGTCAGTGAGGAGTCTGGCTGAATTCCCATGAACAGGAAGATGAGGGTTGCATCAGATTATCTCAGTGCTTTGGGGAATTGATATGCGGAAATGTGGGGAGAGAGTGGGAGAGCAACAGATTTGTGTAAAATGGGAGAGTGGGAGGGATGGGTCAGGCCCATACTTTGGGGAATGGGAGGGAGAGGATAACAGATTGTAAAGCGGAAGCCTGAATAGTGCTTTAGTGAAAGGGTAGAACCATTGCTAGCACTTTGAGTGCTGTGCTGAACATAGGGCATGGCTGCTGCTATGGTAGTGGCTATTCGGGTGGGGTCAGTTGGGGACTATTGTGGAGAGGGGAAACTATCCTGGAAATAGAGGAACTTGGTAGCACAAGCCGGACAGTGTGTATCTCGCTTCTTATCCATCAAATGCAATATGACACACACCTCTACCCTGATATAACACTGTCCTCAGGAGCCAAAAAATCTTACCATGTTATAGGTGAAAACGTGTTATATCGAACTTGCTTTGATCTGCTGGCGCGCGCAGCCCTTTCCCCCCCGCCCCCCGGAGCACTGCTTTACCGCATTGTATCTGAATTTGTGTTGTATTGGGTCACGTTATATTGGGGTAGATGTGTGGCACATATTTTAAAGGCATAAGAGTGCCTCTAATTTGGATAAATAAATTGTACATCTGAAGGCACTTGCAGGAGTAGTTAGTTTCTGGAATAAGGACAAATTAAGCCACTTCCCCACCAGCAGCGGCTCCAGGCACCAGCGCTCCAAGCACGTGCGTGGGGCCAGAAACCGCGAGGGGCAGCCTGCCGTCCCTGCGAGGGCGGAAGTCAGGCAGCCTTTGGCGGCTTGCCTGCAGAAGGTCCGCGGTCCCACGGATTCGATGGCAATTTGGCGGCGGGTACGCTGAAGCTGCAGGACCGGTGGACCTCCCGCAGGCAAGCCGTCAAATCCGCGGGACCGGGGATCTCCCGCAGGCAAGCCACCGAATTCGCAGGACCGGGGACCTCCCACAGGCAAGCCGCTGAAGGCAGCCTGCCTGCTGTGCTTGGGGCAGCAAAAAAGCTAGAGCCGCCCCTTTCCCCACCTGCCAATAAAATGCACCGTTGTGGCTGTTTCTGAAATTCTGGTGCGGACAAAATTGTTCTGCCTTGGGCCATTGCTTTTTGCCGCTTATGCTGACCTGTTGTCTTCTGCCCAGATACCATGGTGATGGGTGCAGTATAAGCACCTCAATAGTCTGTGCTAATTGCAATGTAAAGATCAGGGGAGCATGGCAGGTATCCTGCAGTGTGCGACAGAACCCATACATATAAATGATATATATGAAATGTGCTTGTACTTGTGCATGCAGTACTGCCAGGTGGCAGCTCTGTAGAATGAACAAACCTCTTTGGAGGACCATGACCTAAAATAAACAATCATAGGTAGGGAAGATCGATAGCAATATACATCTGTGTGTCAGAGATTACCAATGAGCCCTGTATTTTACTGTTAGCATCTTAGTTTGTTCTAACTGCTACATATAACAAAAGTTTTCCAAGGCTAATCATTGTGGTTGTCTGTCATTACAGAAGTGACGCTGAAGGTCCATGTAAGCGATGCCAGCACGCATCAGCCAGTAACTGAAGCCTTCATTGAGATTTTTACCAACCAGATTTCCATTGCCTCTGGAACCTCAGGAGCAGATGGCACTGCCTTCATCAAGTTTCAATATAAGCTGGGCAATCAGCTGATAGTTACTGCTACTAAACATGCTTATGTGCCAAATTCTGCACCATGGAAACCCACAAGATTGCCTGGTAAGAGATGTTTATTTTTGTTCTGAGGTAAGACTTTGCATCTAAAGGAAGTTACAAAATTATGTGTGACTGACTTAATGCTTAGGATTGTAACCCTGTTGGTAAAAAACCTGACTTTTTCAGATGCATCTTGTATGCCACTGTAAGATGCCTCTGAAGAAGTGAGGTTTTTTACCCAGGAAAGCTTATCTCCAAATAAATCTGTTAGTCTTTAAGGTGCCACCAGACTCCTTGTTGTTTTTGTGGATACAGAGTAACACGGCTACCCCCGATACATGACAGTGTGTTCCTGTTATTCTTGGGGAATGTTTTTCTAACATCCTTGATATCGGGATGTTTTGATACTACTTGATATTGGGATGTGCTTTTATGAGTACCCTGTGCACTCCTTAAGAATGTGTATTTCTGTAATAACAGCCCTCTTGACAGATTCTGTAAGCAGCTCCTGCCTCTTGCTCATGGCTTGTCTGCTTTATATTGGTAAAGCTTTGACTATTACTTTAGCTCGGGCCTCATACCAGGCCTCTGATACAAGGGCTTATGCCTATGGTTCTCTTCCTACTACAACTGGGGGCTCTGATGATGGAGACACGGCACCTCCCAGCTCTGCCAGTGCACTCCGACCTTGCTAAATATGCACTCCACAGCTCTGCCAGGGGTCCCAACCCCCTCTCTTTGTATCCCCCACTCCTGCCCCCCAACTCCTTCTCCCTTCCCAAGAAGCATTCACATGTCTAATTTCCCCCCAAAGACTTTGAGTAGTACATCGGTGTTGGGGTGCACTGGCAGAGCTGTGGGATGCCGGAGTGTTGGGGTGCATTGGCCGAGCTGTAGAGCGTGGAGGCTTGGAACTCACATCACTGCCATCTTGACTGCAGAGGGCAAAGAAATATGCATGCTGCCAGGCTTGCCAACATATTGACTCTGGGAGATTCTTGGAACATGAGGTTGCAGAAGTTTGTGGGGGAGCAAAGAGTACACCACGGCATAGGGATTGTTGACTATGGGCTGATTTGGTTCAGTACACAAATTGTGGGACATGATATATTCAACTACCTAAATCACAAATTAACTCCTATCAACAACAGACCTTTTTTTCTCTTGTTCAAAAGACTAGAAAGTTCACTGGTGAAATACTACACTAATGCAGAGTCAAAGATGCTTGGGGGTATGTCGTCCCCTTGCAGAACACTTTGCTCAGCAAAACTCAAACGTCTGAAAACCCAGAAATTCAGAGTTAAGATTTCTCATGCAACCTTAACTCTGACCTCTTTCATCGGTGATCCAGTATGCCCCACTAACACACACAGCTTTACTCTACCAGCCCCACAGTTTGCTCCTCTCTCCGCCCTCTGGCCCAGCATGGCTTGAGAGCCCAAGTTCCAACCTGAGTCACAATGTCAAAGCAATGTCTACACAGCTATTTTTAGACTTGGTCTGAGATGCAGTGTAGACATACCCGGAGAGGTTAAGTGACTTTCCCAAGGTCACACAGCAGGCCTGTGCCTCTTCCAAAATTAGAAGCTGCTTTACTGTTTATCCTTTTTATGTAAACTCCTTTATTTCTACCAATCACTGAAGTCTCAGCTTCTTTAACATTCTTCTATTTCCTCAAGACACAACTACCTATCATTAGTGCATGCATTGCCAATGGGCTCTTATATGTTTTTCATTTTTCTCTTCCCCCTCCTGTTTCTTTTGAATAAAGCATGCCTTTACATGGCATGTTTTCTTCTGATGTTAACTTTGGGAGAGGGCAATCAAATGTAATGCTATTGTTTTGATAAGCCATTGAAATCTGATAAGCAATAGCTTTGTATACACGTTTTATCAAGACTTTTTTTCTAGGCAGCTGAAATAAGAGCACATTTTGGAAAAACAAAGATTTCTTTGGCCCTGGTCCTTCTTCCATGAAGTCAATAGGCAATTTGCCATGGACTTCAGTGGGAGCAGGATCCACCCTTTGTCTTCTTTACCTTGAACTTAATCCCTCTCCTGATTAAATGGCCACAGAAAACATTGCAACTAGATACATGTAATGCAGATTCAGTATGGCCAAGTTGAAAACTTTCTGTACTTTGTCCCTTTTAGAGAACACCATTATTCAGTAGTTTCGGCCCTAAATACTTAGGTTTTATGGAGGATTTTTTAATTACAAAACTGAATATTAAATGTTTGATTTTTTTTTAAATATAAAGAACATTTTTAAATTTAAACATTCATGCTGGTGTTTACAACCCAGACATTGCAGTGCTCTTCTAGTTCATGAGAACCAAAAAGTGAAGTGGACCAAAAATAGAAATGAAATTGATTAGTCCAAGCTTAGTGACATACCAAAAGTGAACAAACAGCATATTTAGGCTCTAATCTTCCATCGAATTCTACACATGCAGAGCCCAGCACCCAAATGGAGCTTAATGTCAGGCAACAGTTTGTGACTTCTCCATTAAGTTCCTAAAACTAACTTAGTAGTAATACCTAGTATATGGGTCAGGCTCTGCTGTGTGCTTTGGCCCACAGACCAGGTATACCATTCCAGGCAAGTATCAGAGGGGTCGCCGTGTTAGTCTGGATCTGTAAAAGCAGCAAAGAGTCCTGTGGCACCGTACAGACTAACAGACGTATTGGAGCATGAGCTTTTGTGGGTGAATACCCACTTCATCGGATGCATGTCACGAAAGCTCATGCTTCAATACGCCTGTTAGTCTATAACATGCCACAGGACTCTTTGCTGTCATTCCAGGCAGCAATCAAGTGTGTCAATCTTGTATTGGGGTGGGGAGGGGAGCTTCACTAATAAAACATAACACTGAAATGCTATGCAGCCACTGATCTAATGATACTGCTATAATAACTTACGGTGAAAGTGTCCGAGGGGGCGGGTATTTTCATAATTTGGGCACAAAGTAACTTGGTCTAAATATCAACAAAAATAATTACCAGAATTTCGCTGCTTAGTTACTACTTCTGCTTAAATTACTAAGCTGGAAGCTGCAGGAGAGAAAAGATTGGGGAGAGGGTTGTGGAGAACTCTGTAAAAAAAATTATTTTATGAACACAGCAAAATTCCCTCTCTAATTAAAGATAAATTTAGACATTGTTTTAACTATTTATACGTGCATAATAGAAGAAACACTACTTGTACTACTTGTATATCATTCATGTTGGTTTTTTGTAATGACTTTGGGAATTACCTTGAGTGTGAAAGGTGCTGTGTAATCAAATATAGCGTATATGTATAATAGATCCCTCTGCCTGATGAGCCAGCTCTTTACACTTCAAAAATTCTATCTTGTTCTAATAGAACTCTCCCAAGAACGCAGTAGGAGGGACTCAGATTACCCAGAGTAAAGGGAAGGTGTTGCCTTTGATGTGTCTTCATTTTGGTTCCCCAGATGTTCCCAAACTACTTGATTTTTATCCTGGGCTCCTAATGTAAAGAACATATTAGAATTTACATCTTGGGAGAAAGAGCTCAGGGCACCTCATTTGTCATGCTGAGAAAAAGCCCAAGGGAAGTTCAGAGGTTATCTATGCACTGTGGCTCAGCATGTGATGGGAAAGACATTGGCAAGTATTCTTGTATTCAATTCTCCAGGGTGCTTGAGTTACGTTGGCTTTCACTCCTACAAATGCAATTACTGGAGTAAGAGCAAACAGTTTTTATAATTGTGTGGCTTTTATACTACCTTCTCTATAGTTCTTCTTTTAATGTGCCTGATGTGTAAATTCACTTGGACATGTAGAATATTAAAAAGGAAGTTCTTCTTCTGAAATAACTGCAATTTGAGTTAGTCAGTTTTATTCTGTGATTTCAACAGTACTCACGTGAGCTAATGAGGAGTTAAGTTTTATTAAGTGGACACGGTCAATGTATTTCTCCTAACTTAAAAATAACATTTTATATTTTAAAAAGTGTTTTGACATCTTGAAACAGAAATCCAATGTATGAACTTTTGGTTACAACAGGGTCTTTATTGGTGCTGGGGTAAAAGAAAATATTAATTCGGAGTAAGATTTTCTAAAGCTCCTAAAATTCAATGGGTCTAGTGCCCCTAAATCACTTAGGGTTTTTTAAAAAAATCTCTTTCTCAGATTATGGTAGCATACAAAATTATTCTAGGCACTTTCCAAGTGCAGATTAAGGCCACGTCTACACTACCGGATAAATTCGAATTTGCTTAAACCGATTTTATAAAACAGATATTATTAAATCGGTTTAGCGCGTCCACACTAGGATCATTAAATCAATTGTGTGCGTCCATGGTCCAAGGCTACCGTCGATTTCAGGAGCGGTGCACTGTGGGTAGCTGTTCCACACTATCCCATAGTTCCCACTTCCGGGTTGAGAGCCCAGTGCCTGATGGGGCAAAAAACATTGTCCCGGGTGGTGCTGGGTACAGCCTCACCCCTCCCTTTGTGAAAGCAGCAGCCAACCATTTCGCGCCTTTTTTCCTGGGTGAAGAGAGCAAACGCCATAGCACAGCAAGCATGGACCTGCTGAGACCATGGACCCTGCTGAGATCAGTAACGCAATCGTGCAAGTTGTAAACACCTCGCGCACTCTCGTGCTGTCTATGCTGAGCCATGAACTGCAAATTCAGGAGAGGGGGAGGAGGAGGAGGAGGAGGCAGCTACGGCAGTGCAGCGACGAGAGCGATGACGACATGGAGACTGAATTCTCCCTAACCGCGGGCCCCTGCATTTTGGAGCTACTGCTGGTAATGGGGCAGCTTCTACCATTGAACGCCGATTTTGGGCACGGGAAACAAGCACAGACTGGTGGGACCGCATAGTTTTGCAGGTGTGGGACGATTCGCAGTGGCTGCAAAACTTTCGCATGCGTAAGAGCACTTTCTTTGAACTTTGTGACTTGCTTTCCCCTGCCTGAAACGCCATAATACTAAGATAAGAGCAGCCCTCACAGTGGAGAAGCGAGTGGCAATAGCCCTCTGGAAGCTTGCAACTCCAGATAGCTACCAGTCAGTCGGGAATCAATTTGGAGTGGGAAAATCTACTGTGGGGGCTGCTGTGATGCAAGTAGCCAAAGCAATCGTTAAGCTGCTGCTACGAAAGTTTGTGACTCTGGGAAACGTGCAGGTCATAGTGGATGGCTTTGCTGCAATGGGATTCCCTAACTGTGGTGGGGCCATAGATGGAACCCATATCCCTATCTTGGCCCCAGAGCACCAGGGTACCAGTATGTGAACCGCAAGGGGTACTTTTCCATGGTGCTGCAAGCACTGGTGGATCACAAGGGACATTTCACCAGCATCCACGTGGGATGGCCAGGAAGGGTTCATGACGCTCGCGTCTTCAGAAGCACAACTCTCTTTAAACGGCTGCAGCAAGGAAATTACTTCCCAGACCAGAAAATAACAGTTGGCGAATGTTGAGATGCCTGTCGTTATCCTGGGTGACCCAGCCTACCCCTTGATGCCATGGCTCATGAAGCCATACACAGGCAGCCTGGACAGTGGTCAGGAGCTGTTTAACTACAGGCTGAGCAAGTGCAGGATGGTGGTAGAGTGTGCATTTGGCCGTTTAAAGGGGCGCTGGAGATCATTACTTATTCGCTCAGACCTCAGCCAAACAAATGTCCCGTTTGCTATTGCTGCTTGCTGTGTGCTCCACAATCTCTGTGAGAGTAAGGGGGAGACCTTTATGGCGGGGTGGGAGGCTGAGGCAAATCACCTGGCTGCTGACTACGAGCAGCCAGACACCAGGGCGATTAGAAGAGCACACCAGGAGCGGTGCGCATCAGAGAAGCCTTGAAAAGTTGTTTCAGTACGGGCCAGGTATGGTGTGACTGCAGTGCTTGTTTCCCCTGACGAACCCTCCCGCCTCTATTGACTGATTCCCTGTAAGCAACCCACCCTTCCCTTTACTTACAGCTTGCTGAAGGAAATAAAGTCAGTATATTTTAAAAATCATTTATTCTGTATTAAAAGTCATTTGTATTGTTTAAAAATCGTGTATTCTTTCTTAAAATTCATTCCCTGTAAGCAACCCACCCTCCCCCTTTGATGTATTCTTTATTAAAAAAAATTATAAAAAGAGGCAGAGAATTATCTAGGTATCCCTGCATGGTGTGGTTTGGGAGGAGGATCGGAGGAAGGAAAAGCCCATTAAGCACATTTCAGCTTAATGTCAGCCTTTTGGTTGGACTGTCCATGGGGGTGGAGTGGCTGGTGCAGAAAGCCTTCCCCCACGCGTTCTAACACGTCTGGGTGAGGGAGATATGGAACGTGGGAGCTTTGAGGGTGGTAAAACATGGGCTGCAGTGGCACTCTGTAACCCCGCTGCTGTTCCTGAACATCCACCATGCGTCTGAGGATCTCAGTTTGATCACGCAGCAGCTCCAGCGTTGCATCACGTTGCCAACCTCATCTTCCTGCCGCACCTCTGATCTTCCTGCCGCCACCTCTCATCTCGAGCGTCTCTCCTATCCTCCCGGTCACTGGCATCTTTCCTGTATTTTGCTATCACTTCCTTCCAATCATTCTGATGACCTCTGTCACTGCGGGTTACTTCCATGATTTCTGAAACATTTCATCTCGAGTTCTCTTTCTCCTCCGCCTTATCTTAGCCAGCCTTCGGGATGGGGTAGCAAGGACAGACAAGTGTGCAGCTGCATGGGGGAGGGAAAACAGGGAGAGAAGTATGTAAAAAGATACATTTTACAGAACAATGCTTGTAGTCTTTCACAGTGAATAAAACTATCCACCTTACATAGCACATGTGATTTCACTACAAGGTCGCATTTTGCATCTTTTAATACTGAGCCTGTGTCTCTGGTGTTCAGAGCACACTGCAGACGCAGGTCCAGGTCCTGGCATCATAATTCAGCTTCCATGCGGCCATGGTAAGGCTTTATGTTTGACTTCTCCAGCGGTTTATATCCACAGTGACCTATGATGCCTTGTTCCTGTTAAGAGGAACCAGCAGACCCCAACCCGCTCTTTCCCCTCCTCCCCCACCGCATGGCTGCTATCACATAAGCTAATTGTTATTCATCTTCCTCCTTCCTTCCCCCCCCCGCCCCCACCACGTGGCTGGGTAGCTAGGAAGATTCCTGCTCGCCAAACGCAGAAAAGCTCCAGCGCCAGCCTTCCTCCCCTCCCCCCCACTCAGCTACGGCAAGGTATGAGTAAGCGGCAGCCCAGTAGGAAAATCGCCATGTTTGCCCCCCTAATAAAAAAATTCCTGAATTTCAACCAGGTTACAATGAATGATATAACTCTGGTGAGAATAACAGCGGAAGATGCAGAACGTATGTTTTCTTGACTGCGAGCAGTGTCCAGGCGCTTACGCAGCTGTGCTTTGTGAAGCAATGATTCCGAATTACTTGATACATGCTGGCGTGGGAAAGTCTCGTACAAGGGGGACCGGATAAGGCCGCCTTGCCCCGAAATCTACTGAAAGGCTTTTGAGTACCTCCAATATCACTCACAGCGAATCCATTAAGTTCCACTTCCGGTTGGGAGCCCAGTGCCTGATGGGGCAAAAACACTTGTCCCGGTGGTGCTGGTACAGCCTCACCCCTCCCTTGTGAAAGCAGCAGCCAACCATTCGCGTCTTTCTCTGGGTGAGAGAGGAAACGCCATAGCACAGCCAAGCATGGACCCTGCTGAGACCATGGACCCTGCTGAGATCACAGTAACGCAATCGTGCAAGTTGAAAACACTCGCGCACGATCGTGCTGTCTATGCTGACCATGAACTGCAGATTCAGGAGAGGGGGGGGAGGAGGAGGAGGGAGGCAGCTACGGCAGTGCAGCGACCGGAGAGCGATGACGACATGGAGATGAATTCTCCCTAACCGCGGGCCCCTGCATTTGGCTACTGCTGGTAATGGGGCAGCTTCTACCATTGAACGCCGATTTTTGCTTGGCACGGGACAAACAGCACAGACTGGTGGACCGATGTTTTTCAGTGTTGGGACGATTCGCAGTGGCTGCAAACTTTCACATGCGTAAGAGCACTTTCTTGAACTTTGTGACTTGCTTTCCCCTGCCTGAAACGCCATAATACTAAGATAGAGCAGCCCTCACAGTGGAGAACGCGAGTGGCAAGCCTCTGGAAGCTTGCATCTACTCTAGCGATCAGATCCAGTACCTCTTGTGTGGTCCAGGCTGGTGCTCTTTTTCTATTCTCAGGAGACTGCATTGTTACCTGTGCTGATGAGCCCTGCGTGGTCACCTGTGCTGATCAGAGCTCCACAGCTCCACGCTGGCCAAACAGGAAATTGAATTCAAAAGTCCACGGGGCTTTTCCTGTTTATCTGGCCAGTGCATCAGAGTTCTGACTGCTGTCCAGAGCGGTCAGTGGTGCTCTGTGGGATACCTCCCGGAGGCCAATAACTTCGATTTCCGTCCACACTACCATCATTCCGATTTAGTAAAATCGATTTTAGGGTTACTCCTGTCGTTTTGATGGAGTTCAGAAATCGATTTAAAGAGCCCTTTAAATCGATTTACAGGGCGGTGTAGTGTGGACGGGTGCAGCGTTAAATCGATTTAACGCTGTTTAAATCGATTTAACGGCGTAGTGTAGACCAGGCCTTAGAGACAACATCTTCATCAAAGAACATACCATCCATGAGGAATTCCTCCTCTTTCCTCCTCCCATCCCTGAGCCACTGGAGCCGATGCAGAGCTGCTTCTTGCTGTTGCTACAGTCGCAGGGTGAAGTATGCTCAAGGACTGCTGTGGTACAGATCTCTTGCTCTGTATGCAGAGAAGAGTTTGCATGCAGGTGCTTAGTGCCCCCCCACATGTAATTCCCCCAAGGAACTCATGTGTGCTAAGGCAGATGAAGCCTTTGTTTTACATGGGGCGAATCACTGCAGCAGACTTTCTGCATCCTATCCATTTTCTATACCACATACTAGAATCACACTGGTTCTGCTGCATATAGTATCTTCTGTACTGGGCTTATGGTGAGTGGGCAGGCTCAGTTCTATAAAAACTTGGGAGTATTTTGCAAATAATAAAAGGTAAGTGTGATGGGTTAGATCACAGAACCCTCTCAGGAGATACCACCTGATGTGCCAAGACTACTTCTACCCCTGCCTTCCCTGCCAGCTCGGGGTCCCAGTACCTTGTCTTGCTGAGCCAGACACGCCTGCTTGCTCCAACAAAGACCCAGAGTCTCATTTCCTTGCCCCAAAGCTGCAGATTTACCTGAAAGCAGCTACCAGAAGTGTTCTTGGCTTTAACTCTCACATTCCCAACTCAAAATGAGGTCTAAACCCAAATAAATCCGTTTTACCCTGTATAAAGCTTATGCAGGTTAACTCCATAAATTGTTCGCCCTCTATAATACTGATAGCAAGAGATGCACAGTTGTTTGCTCCCCCAGGTATTAACACATACTCTGAGTTAATTAATAAGTAAAAAGTGATTTTATTAAATACAGAAAGTGGGATTTAAGTGGTTCCAAATAGTAACAGACAGAACAAAATAAGTCACAAGCAAAATAAAATTAAACGTGCAAATCTATGTCTAATTAAACTGAATACAGATAATCTCACCCTCAGAGATGCTTCAGTAAGTTTTTTTTTTCCTGTCTGGACACCTTCCAGGCCTGGGCACAATTCTTTCCCATGGTACAGCTCTTGTTCCAGCTCAGGTGGTAGCTGGAGGTTTCTTCATGATGGCTCTTCTCCTTTATCCTTTTCCAGCCCTTTATATATCTTTTGCATAAGGCGGGAATCCTTTGTCCCTCTCTGGGTTCCCACCCCCTCCTTCTCAATGGAAAGACACCGAGGTTAAAGATGGATTCCAGTTCAGGTGACATGATCACATGTCACTGCAAGACTTCATTGCCCACTTGCCAGCACACAGGTATACAGGAAGACTTACAGGTAAAACAGCCATCTGCAGACAATTGTCCTGGTTAATGGGAGTCATCAAGATTCCAAACCACCATTAATGGCCCACACTTTGCATAATTACAATAGGTCCTCAGAGTTATATTTTATTTTCTAGTTTCAGATACTTGAGTGGTACATTTGTACAAATAGGATGATCACACTCGGTAGATTATAAGCTTTGTAATGATATCTTACAAGAGACCTTTTGCATGAAGCATATTCCAGTTACATTATATTCACTTATTAGCATATTTTATAAAATCATACAGATTGCAACGTCACAGTAAGCACAAAAGCTTAACTCATGTTGATACAGAATCACCACAAAACTTTGCACTTTTATAGTGCATTTCATCTAAGTACCTCAAAATACTTCATAGTTAAGCCTTACTACACCTTTCTGAGGTAAGTAAAATGATTTTACAGACTAATCAACTTAGGCACAGGTGGATTCTGGGTTTCGCTTAAGATTACTTATTAAGTCATTAGTGGAGCTGGAAATAGAAGGCAAGAGTCCTGACTCCAAATTTTCTGTTTTGTGCTTTACTTCCTCTCAAGTGTGTTCAACTTCACCAGAAGCAGAAAGTGAAATATATTGTTTGGATCAATAACAAATTAGTCTGTCGACCTAGTTACTTGGTTTATAGAACACACCTCAGCAATTTTGTGTATGGAAATATTTGCTTTTCAGTCTTTTTATGGTGTTTTGGACTGACTGTCCTCCTAAGGGTAACAGAGAAAAAAATATGCTTGTATTCAGGAGAATTTTTAACAAGGATGAGAATCTTGGGTTTAGGCATCTTTTAAATAATTTTTTGTTTTTTAAAGAATTCAAATATATCCTACTCAAACCACTTTCCATCCACAGTGTTTTCTTCTCTGAGCCTTGGACTTCTTCCTGAACGATCAGCTACTCTAATGGTCTATGATGACATAGTCCAGATAGTCTCAGGATTTCAAGGTATGCTTGTTTGTAGATTTGTAGAAGTTGGAATTGGAATTTAAACCATATTTAAAAAACAGTGGATGAAATCCTGGCCCCATTGAAGTCGGTTGGCCAGGATTTCAGCCCATGTGCTTAAGAGTTTAAAGCCGGGTCCCTAATCAATATCATGACTTTGTTAAATTATTTTATGGAAAAGTTCACCCGACTACATTGCAGTAGCCTGAGGGTAAACCAGTTTGAACGTCAATGTATACAGGGGCTCTGGTCCATCTCCCTGAATTTCTGCTATTCTTCTGTCTCAGAATTTCCAGCCTTTTTAGTATATTAAATAGAGCTAGAGATGGAAGTTCCAAAATATTTATTGGCTTCTTATTCTGTCATCTAACATCATGGAACCATGTTTAGTTATAAAACTTGTCTGCTATTCAGTCTAATTTGCTTCCTGCTTACTGCTGTAATTACTGTGGTTGAATTTAAAGAATAAAGTATGAGGCATAGAGAGCTCATCACATGACCACAAAAATGCAAACGAATGTAGCAGCAATAACAGTCAGGTGGACATACGGTTGTGACTCCTGAACCTACAGCTGAATAGCAGAATTGAAGGTTAATTCACTCAGCTCTTTCTGTCACTCAAGTACTGTAAATTAGACTCAGGTCTAATTTTATTAGAATGATTTGATTTACTGAAGTTAGTCTGTTAATGAAGCTCTTACAGATGCTTTGATAACCTTTAAATTAAAGCCAGGACCTCTTTCTGCCTGTTATCTTACCTATGCATGCTGATAGAAAACCATGGAGTAGTTTTTCATCTAATTTTTAAATATCCTCTTATCAGAAAATTAATGAGAAACAATGGGTATTACTTTTCTTTAGAATCATAGAATATTAGGGTTGGAAGGGACCTCAGGAGGTCATCTAGTCCAACCCCCTGCTTAAAGCAGGGCCAATTCCCAGACAGATTTTTGCCTCAGATCCCTAAATGGCCCCCTCAAGGATCGAGCTCACAACCCTGGTTTTAAGCAGGCCAGTGCTCAAACCACTGAGCTATCTCTCCTTTAATGTTTTGTAATCCTGTAAAATGGCCATGCCTCGATGGAATATTAATATAATAAGGATTTCCTAACATTTTTTATGGGCAGAAATCCGCCAGACACAGTAGGCTTTTCATAAGTGAGAACTCTGGTGTCGAAGAATCACTAAACAGATTATATAACTGATGGGACACTCTTAAAGAGGGCTGTATAATAACCCAGCTATAGGAGATGCATTCTGCAGTTTGAGAGCTGAGGCTATGAATTTAATAAAAGGCAGAGAAGACGTTGAATCTCAAGAGCCTTCATCAGATAAACCATGAAACAAGGGTTACAGCATTATTCTATTAGCGTGCTTTTGTTAGAGATTCTCATTGTTCTGCAAGTTTGCTAACAAATTTCACAATTCACTGTGCAATCAAAATCTTTTCATGGAAAATTGAGCCTAACAGCTTCCTTGCAACTTTCCTTGCTTTGCCTCTTTGAATAAAGAGAGCTTGGTGAGAAACAGAAATGCAAATAGTACCTGTCACACCCATCTGGCTGCCATCTCCACTTTTTCTTGAATCAGAATGTCTGAAGAAAAGGAAGAGAGGCAGGAGCACAAAGTATCCAAAATGCTATTAACTATGGAAATTGGCTGATACCTAGATGCCCATCTTCTCAGAGCAAAAACCGCTCACAGGACGTATGTGCTCTTCTTAACTTGGGAATTCTTTCATATCCTTGTTTTTCTGTAAAAACCGACAGTGGATATCTGTGTTTCTGTTATGTTGAAACATGAATGAGGAACAACATAAGCATTTGATCAAGAGCTGAGAGGACTCTCCCTAATCCCTACTCAAAACTTTTATAGTTTGATTCTTCTCTCACTTATAGTGAAGTAAAACTGGTGTAGATTCAGTTAGTTCAGAGGAGTTAATCAGCATTTTTGCCAGTGTAAACATTAGAGCTGAATTGGGCTTACTCAAGCCACTGAGATTCTATACAGATTAATTAACTCTACTGCGCACTGATCAAAGGTAGAGAAGAGCCTGCCCAGCGCAAAAGTTACTAGTTGCCATTGAATAATTAATAAGATGAACAACTAAATATGCCTTTGAGAAGTTTGTTTGCAAGTTTGCTTCCAACCTCATTCTCATGCTGAAGGTACAATCCACTGCTGTACTTTGGAAGTAATTGCGCAGATGGAGTTTGCCAAGCATAGGTTCTTTGAGGTTATGCAGAAGAGTGATGCCATCTAAAATGGGCTAAAATACCAGTTTATCAACAAACAGGTTTGAGTACTCAGTTTATGGGAGCTATAGATATCTTGTCTTTCTACTAATACATAAAAGTAACATCAGACATTCTTTCCAATATCTTCCCTATACAGTTGCACTAGGCCAACTGTGCTTCAAATGGTTATTTTGCACACATTGGAACACAAATAGCAGAATGACGCCACGCTGCCTACCTTGATCTGGATTACGGTTTGACCTGGCATTCACACTAAGGACTGCCTTAAATCGTTTCTGAAGAGGGGATAATAGCATGTGGGGATATTATGAACTGGGGCGCAGGGGGGGATGCAGACAGGTGACTCTTATCTGGCAAAATAAGGAATTTTGCCAGCTTAAGGAGCTGTAAGCTCTAACAGCTGACTAAGATGATGGCTATGAAAGCTGACAACCCACTCTTTGTGCCAGTGTGTTACATTAACACTGGCACTTGATCTACAGAGCCTCTTCAAAGATTGGGAAAAACTTGCTCCCATTGCTGGTCCTCTGAGCCACTGGTTGAGGTGCTTTTTTACTTAGAACCAAAAGTGTAGTTCAGTTAATTAGAGACACAAGATTTCACCCTGATACATTTCTCCAATGTAGAGAAGGCCTTAGCAGTATAGCAATATGCATATCTTGCACTAATAATATGTACTGACTCTTTCCATTAAAGAATTTCAAAGCATTTTACTTACAGAATTATGCCTGCATTTGACAGGTACAGATAGGTAAATATTACTATTCTCATTTTACAAATGGGGAAGGGGAGAACAAGGCATAAAGATCTTAGGTGATTTACCAAAGGTCACATAGCCAGTCTGTGATCAAGAACTCAGTTTTTTCAGTCCTATGGTTTAACTACAAGACAAAGTTTGTACCAACTTTATTATCTGTAGTATTTGAAGAAAGTGAGATTCACTTTAAATGTTTTGCCCCTTTGTAAAAATATTTTCAGTAACAAGTTGGCAGCACTCAGCTCTCGCAGGCTGTGCTATATCAAGTTTCCTTAAAAGATAATTTACTACTCTCAATAAATTATTGTGCTAACAGACTCAACAAGAATTACTTTGTTTTTTAAATTCTTAGTTATGTGAATCTTCAGGAATATAGTACTGGTACTTGGCAACTTGATTGATTAATCTTAATTCTATCCATACACGGCAGCCTAAAATCCTGCAATTTTACATCGAACTGTTAAGAGAGAATCCTAATTCTGCTTTCTTTTTCCTTGTTATCCATATGGAAAATATGCACACACAAAGCAGTGCAGGCAGAGATTGTTGAATGTTTGAACAGATCTGTCCCTGAGGTACAGCAACTATTATCATACTGCACAGCACTGGGGAGATAAGTTGTTGTGTTTTTTTGTTTTTTTTTCCCTTGAGTTTATTGAAGTTAATGTCTTCAGTCTGTAATGTTGCTGTTTTCCATTTAGGCCTGGAAACTGGCTAAGAAAGATTTCTTCCTGTTTCAGAAATGTGTTTAATTGCTGTAGTAACCATTTAAGGATAGTATTAGTTTTAAAGAAACTGGTACAATTATTTAAAAAAACATTCCAGTGATCAAAAACTATTTTTTTTTACTCAGTTTTACAGCTTTCCTTGCAAAATTATCAACTTTCAAAATGTTGCTTTAAAAAAAAAAAAGGGTTCAATACAATTGTGTTGGACAAATAAAGCTTTGTGCATGTGATCAGTGTTTACTTCGGAGGCAGATGAAATTAAAGCTAAACTGTTTGGCTCCATCTGTGTACAGATGCTGCAGTCTTTGTTCGGTGGCAAAGCTTGAATTGTGTGAAATTCTGTGTTATGTTGTAACAATAACTCATGTCTGGAAACTAATTAAAGAAAACTGAGAGGTGGGACTAGTCTCCTGGTTACTGGCTTAAGCAATTGCAAAAATAAGGTGCCTGACTTATCTCTCGTACATCAATTATTCTGTGAAGTAACTTGGTTGACTTGAAGTGACATGCTTAAAACTGGTGTAACAGAGTGGTGGAACAAGCTCATTCATATTATGGTTTGGCCATCTTAGAATGGTCATAATTTACAGTCAGAGCAGAGTGGTGTTTGGCTCTTGATCCTGTGTCACTTAGGGAGCATCCTTTGAGTGTTGAAAAATGCTCTTGGGAATAGAGTAGCTTTGCCTTCAACAGCTGTTTTAAATCTCCATTTGCTTGTTGTCTTAAAGCTTGCAGATGGGGGCCTTGCTGTGTGCTGCAAAACAGTGTGAATGGTGAGAATCTTTTGAAAAAGGCTATTGGTTTCCTAAAGTGGATGTTTAAAGGAGACTAAAACGTAAAATACTACGTGGAGTTGCCTTAAATCTTGGTGCACTGGAAAACTTGAAGTTCATCTGTATATGTTCAGAATCAATACATATGAGGGTCTAATAATGGACATGATGGGATAACAATAAAGGTGAAATCTTGAGCACGCAGGCTAAGGAATCTAGTTTTATGTGGGTGATGTCTTAAGGATCTGGGGAAACCAATCTTCCCCAAACCCTGGACAAGTGAATTGGGTTGGTATAGTAACTGTTGGCTCTTACACTCCAGCCCACGGACAAGGAAGAGGTAAAGATCTATATACATTCTTCACCTCATCTGTCCCCTCACCGCAGCCATGTGCAGTGACTGTGGAGGTTTGACATGTACACCCATACTCCCCTCTACCAGCAGTGTCCAGAAGGAGTCCTTATGCAAGGTTTAAGTGGTATGGAGGTGTTTGCACTAGAATCCTAGAAACATAGAGTGAGAAGGGACCTCATGAGGTCATCATGTCCAGCCCCTGTGCTGAGGCAGGACCAAACAAACCTAGAGCATTCCTGAGACGTTTGTCCAATCAGTTCTTAAAAACCTCCAATGACAGGGATTCCACAACCTCCCTTGGAAGCCTGCCCTTATAATTAGAAAGTTTTTCTTAATATCTAACCTAAATCTCCCTTGCTGCATATTAAGCCCATTACTTCTTGTCCTACCTTCAGTAGACATGGAGAGCAACTGATCACCGTCCTCTTTATAACAACCCTTAACATATTTGATGACTGTTATCAGGTGTCTTCCTCCACCCCCAGCCTCTTTTCATAAAACTAAGCATTAGGTCTGTCAATTAATCACAGTTAACTCACGCAATTAACTCAAAAAATTCTTGATTAAAAAAATTAATCGGGATTAATCGCCGTTTTAATCGTACTGTTAAACAATAGAATACCAATTGAAATTTATTAAATATTTTGGATGTTTTTCTACATTTTCGGATATAGTCTGTGTTGTAATTGAAATCAATGTATTTTTTTTATTATAAATATTTGCACTGTAAAATGATAAAAGAAATAATATTTTTCAATTCACCTCATACAAGTAACTTAGTGAAATCTCTTTGTCGTGAAAGTGCAACTTACAAATGTAGATTTTTTTTTGTTACATACTGCACTCAGAAACAAAACAATATAAAACTTCAGAGCCTACAAGTCCACTCAGTCCTCCTACTATTTCAGCGAATCGCTAAGACAAACAAGTTTGTTTACATTTGCAGGAGCTAATGCTGCCCTCTTCTTATTTACAGTGTCACCAGAAAGTGAAAACAGATGTTTGCATAGCACTTTTGTAGGTATTTACTTGCCAGATATGCTAAACATCTGTATGCCCTTCATGTTTCAGCCACCATTCCAGAGGACATGCTGATGATGATGCTCATTAAAAAAATTCTATGTTAATTAAATTTGTGACTGAACTGCTTGGGGGAGAATTGTATGTCCCCGGCTCTATTTTACATGCATTCTGCCATATATATCATTTTATAGCAGTCTCGGATGATGACCCAGCACATGTTGTTCATTTTAAGAACACTTCCATTGCAGTTTTGACAAAATTAAAAGGAGGTAGCAATGTAAGATTTTAAAGATAATTAGAGCACTTGACTGAAGGTTTAAGAATCTGAAGTGCCTTCCAAAATCTGAGCGGGATGAGGTGTGGCGCATGCTTTCAGAATTCTTAAAAGAGGAAAACTCCAATGCAGAAACTACAGAACCCAAACCACCAAAAAAGAAAATCAACCTTCTGCTAGTGGCATCTGACTCAGATAATGAAAATGAACATACGTCTATCCACACTGCTTTGGACTGTTATCGAGCAGAACCCCTCGTTAGCATAGTTGTGTGTTCCCTGGAATGGTGGTTGAAGCATGTAGGGACATATAAATCTTTAGTGCATCTGGCACGCGAATATCTTGCGATGCTGACTACAACAGTGCCATAAGAACGCCTGTTCTCACTTTTAGGTGACATTGTAAACAAGAAGCGGGCAGCATTATCTCCTGCAAATGTAAACAAACTTGTTTGTCTGAGCGATTGGCTGAACAAGAAGTAGGACTGAGTGGATTTGTAGGCTCTAAAATATTACATTGTTTTATTTCTGAATGCAGTTTTTTGTACATAATTCTACATTTGTAAGTTCAACTTTCATGATGAAGAGATTGCACTATACTACTTGTATGACGTGAATTGAAAAATGCAATTTTTGTTTTTGACAGTGCAAATACTTGTAATCAAAAATAAATATAAAGTGAGAACTGTGCACTTTGTATTCTGTGTTGTAATTGAAATCAATATATTTGAAAATTTAGAAAACATCAAAAAATATTTAAATATGTGGTGTTCTATTGTTGTTTAACAGTGCAATTGTGATTAATTTTTTTAATCGCTTGACAGCCCTACTAAACATACCTGAGGTTTTTTAACCTTTTCCCTCATAGGTCAGGGTTTCTAACCCTTTTATTCTTTGAGTGCTTGCTCATGTCCATTCCACATGTTGCCAATTTAGCTACTTTCTCACTAGATCTAGCAACTTTTCGGTTTCCTTAGCAAGAAAATAAGTGTCAAATCTAGTGACTTTCATTTCCAATGACAGTGACATTCAGAGAAAGAAGTCACCAGTATCTATGGTCACAAATCATTCACAAGCAGCTCAATAGTGTTAATAAAATCCATTCCATGCTTCTCTTACTACATTCTGTTGCACACCAAGTCAGTGTCATTACGTCTCAATTGAGGACGTCCTCGGAAGGAATCACATTCCAAGGTTTCCTGGGTTGAGATCACCATAATCTGCAGGCGAGGAAAAGAAGTTTATGGAGGCTAATTAGATACTTTGCTAAAGCCAGGCACACTTTGGAGAGTACAGTACGTTAGCCAGGGCTTGTTTTTACCCAGATGTGTTCTTTCTCACTGCCCTGTAGTAGGTAGCGAACCCTGTGATGCAGGGGAAAATGGCTAATGAAGTAGGCAGCATGGGGGAAGCAGGTTAGCCAGCAAGGAGAGCCACACAAAGGGAAGGTGGGGTGGGATGAGACAGGGCCATGTGCCCCAATGGGGCAGGGGATACTGTGCCTCCAGGGATGAAGCCCTTACTACATGACCAAAGGTGGAGCTAGCTTGATTTTGGTTCGCCTTTACTCCTTCCCCAGGCTTGGTCTGGGGTTAGCTGCCCATCTATTTTCAGAAATCAAACCCTGGAAGCAGAGGGATTGGGAAAGGGTCCGACTAGCAGATTTTTGTTTGCAATCTACTTTCTTGGCTCCCTGTAGCGCTGAGCTCAGGTCAGGCGAATGTCCTCTTCCTCCTGGCTCAGGCTCACCCTTTCACTAACCTGCTGGCTCAAATCCGTAGCTTGCCTGGATGCATATACATATATATATAATTCTCTGGAAATTTTGTTTAGTGACATTTTTGACTCTTTTTTAGAGTACTTAAACAGCTATATCTAGCGACGTTTCAGGGTTTGTCTGGTGACTTCCTGTTATGTAGCATTGGCAACACTTAGTGCATGTGCCCCATGCATGTCGCTGGAAATTTTCCCCTCAGTGGTACCCGTTGGGTCGGCTCTAGCGCCCTCTGGTGCCACGTGCCTATAGCGCAGCGTAAGGGGTCCCGCACCCTTTCCATTCCTTCTTACCACCCATGACGGTTGTTGGAACTATTCCTCTTGCTTCAGCAGGCTATTCTAGTGGCTCTCATTTGTCACTCCATTCCTTCTTTTTCTTCTTCACAGTAGTTATTTCTCAGTTTGGATTTTAGTTAGTAGTTGTAAATAGTTAGTTGGACTCTCACTGCATTAGTGGAGCTTCCTTTGCTTCCGGAGCCGGGCATGCCTGGGTCTCCAAGCTTCAAGCCTTGCGCCTCCTGTGGCAAGGCCATGCCTTTGAGCAACCCACGCTCCAGTTGTCTTTAGTACTTGGGTGAAACTCATATCAAGCATCGCTGTGAGATCTGCCGCCAGTTCAAGCCACGTATGAAGAAAGACCGGGAGGCCAGGTTAAAGTGACTCCTGATGGTGGTGGTCATGCTCAGATCCTTCTCAGATCTGAACCAGTCAGACTTGGCACACAATGCCTCTGCATTGATATGAAGAGCTTTGCTCATCGTAAGAGACTCTTGGCACCATTCCCAGTCACTGGCCGAAGGGGCGGGGAGCATTCCCCCACTCTAAAGAAGGCCAAGCATAGAGAAAGTAGTGGAGTGCAACCTGAGTCTGGCCACTTCTCTTCCCCCACTCGACAGGCTGTGTGGTTGATGCCGTCCTATTTGCAGATTCCATTGAGTCTGGTCCTGGATCAGCCAGTGGTACCGGAGGGGCAGCATAGCACCAGCAAGATAGAGGTGCTGTCCACTCTGGAGGCATTTGTTGCAGCCAGAGACTTGCTGGTGCTGTCAGCACCACCATTGCCGGCAGTCTAAAAGTCAGCATCTTCTGCCAGTGAGCAGATGGGAGCATGTTGCCCTGAGCTCCCATTCATTACTGGGGCCATTGGTACCATCTAGAGGTACCAACCTCTAGCTAGCATCTAGAGGTATCATCTCTGTTAGCATCAATGCAGTATTCCCCACCTTGGCATCGATCCCTGGATCCTCAGCACCAACCCCTGGAATTGATGGGTACCACACCTCTGTGGTCTCTATAGGAAGGCTCAGAGTCAGAGTTGTGCACCCAGTTGAGGAATCTCTACCAATACCCGCCCCGTTAGTCCTACATGATGGGGGATCTTGGTGGGGGGCGGTATCTACAAGTGGGCACTGGCCTATGCAAATGTAATGGTTGTTTTGGAACTTGCAGGGGCTTTCCCCCACTACCAGATCCCCCTCTAGATGCTCTTCCTTGGTGGTGTCTGAGAGAAGGGCTCCTCCATCTGACTGAACAGCCCCTGACCCAAACTCCAGTACCAACCCTGATACCAACATTCAGGACTTAGATCCATGGGATCTGTATGGTGCAGAGGAAGAAGAGGAGGAACCCCTGCTTGTGCAGGCCTCCACCTCCTCCACCCTAGATGAGGAAGTGTCAGGGCCAGGCACGTCACCCCATCGCCCCAAAAGACTTTAAAGCTCATCAGGAGCTGTTGAAGAGGGTGTCCTCAAACCTAGGACTGGAAATGGTGGTAAAAAGAGTCCTCCCACAGCCTAGTAGACATCTTGGCTGCTGTGGCCATGTCAAAGGTGGCTCTCCCTCCTTAGTTAAAGCCCTTTGGCAAACCCCATCCTCTCTGCCCCCCACTTCAAAGAGGACAAAAAGAAGTACTTTGTCCCCACCAAAGGTTACTTGTACTTCCTTCCAGCCCCAGGGTCTCTGCATGTATCAGCAGCCAATGAAAGGGACAGGCAGGCGCTGCAAGGGTTGAACCCCGAGGCAAAAGACTCAAAGAAACTAGATCTCTTTGGTAGAAAAGTTTATTCTATTGGATAGTTTACAGTTTCATATCTCCGACCCACAGGCATTGCTAGGGAGATACGACTTCAACATCTGGGACTCGATGTCAAAATTTAAGGACTCGCTCCCTTAGGAATCCAGGCAGGAGTTCTCTAGAAGAAGGGAAGGTGATAGTCAGGGCTTTCTTGCAAGCTGCCCTGGATGTAGCAGATAGATCTATGGTGGCCATGCTCTTGGCTCCAGTCCTCTGGCCTACTCACAGAGGTCCACCGGTCCCTTCAGAACCTCCTGTTTGAAGGGTCCTTAGTCTCCTCAGAACAAACAGATGTGAAACTCCCCCGGCCTGAAGGACTCCAGAGCCACCCTCAAGTCCCTGGGTCTGTATGCCCCGGTGCCTTTGAGGAAACATTTCAGACCAAACAGCCCACCTGTTTCTCAGCTATGCTGCCCTGTCAGGACCCGCACAAAAGGCAAAGTAGAGTCTTTAGGCACAGGCAACTTCCCCCATCCCCATCAGCATCACTGCCTGCCCTCCCAGACACGGGGGAGAGGTGGGGGCAGGGAGAAAGGACCCCAAACAGAACATTTGATGGGGGTCCAAGGGCATTTACTAGTTCCCACCCTGGATCCTGTCCGCCTATTTTCAAAGCATTTATCCCACTTCAGCTCGGCCTAGTTGCATATCACCACAGATTGTCGGGTATTGAGCATTGTGGAAGAGGGGTTTTCCCTCCAGTTTGTTTCCACCCCACCCTCCCTCCCAATCCCACTTCAGGGACCCTTCTCACAAGCAACTGTAAGTCCAGGAGATGTAATCCCTCCTCCAACTAGGAGCCGTGGAGCTGGTTCCTTAGGACTTAAGAGGGAAGGGGTTTTACTCTCGTTATTTCCTATTATAAAGGCCAAAGGTAGTGTCCAAACCATTTTAGACCTGTGTGACCTCAAAAGCTATCTGAAAAAGCTGAAGTTCTGCATGGTCTCCCTGGCCTCCATCATTTACTCCCTGGATCCCAGGGACTGGTCCACTGCTCTCAGTTTGAGAGATGCCTATTTCCATATCTCCATTTTCCAAGGCTACAGAAGGTTTGTCAAGTTCTTTGTGAACCAGACTCACTGCCAGTTTGCTGTCCTCCTATTCAACCTGTCGGCAGCCCTATGGGTCTTTATGAAATGTCTGGAGGTGGTGGTGGCCTTCCTGAAAAGACGAAGGGTGCAGGTTAACCCGTACCTCGATAACTGGCTGATCAAAGGCCAGCCTGAGGCCCAGATGAAGTCCAGTATCTACCTCATTCAGGCAACCTTTTGAGCACTGGGCCTGCTGATGAACAATCAGAAGTCAACCTTCATCCCCATACACAGGATAGTTTATCATAGTGGTGCTCAGTTTTACAGAGGCCAGGGCTATCCTCACAGAAGCCTGCTTCCAGACGATTGCACACGTCAAGGCCTTCCCTGTCATGATAGCCCGTTTCTGCCTCAGATTTTTAGGTCACATGGCCGTATGCACATATGTAATGCGGCAGGCGAGACTGTGCCTCAGACTCCTTTAAGCCTGGCTGGCCTTGATGTACTCAACAAATCGCCATCATTTGGACTCTGTGCTTACAGTGCCCACTCCAGCCCTCACCTCCTTCGACTGGTGGAGGGATCCTTAGTTGGTGGGCTCAGGTGTTCCCTTTGCCAGGCCCCAGCCCTTGATATTCCTAGTCTTGGAAGCTTCAGAGCTAAGTTGCGGGACTCTCCTAGGACACCTCAGGACTCAAGGCCTGTGGTCCTCAGAAGAGCTCTCTTTTTACATATAGATGTCGGAGAGCTCAGAGCAGTTCATCGAGCATGTCAGGTGTTCTTACCCCACATTGCAAACAAGGACATAAGGGTACTTACAGACCACATGGCAACCATGTTCATTCTCAGGCAGGGAGGGGCTCGTCCTTCCCCCTGTCACGTGGCTATTTGCTTGTGAGAGTTTTGCATAAAGCACTCAAAGCTTCTCACTTTCCGGGGGCCTAGAATGAGCTGGCAGATCACCTCTGCAGGTCTTTTTCCACTTGTAGAGCTGTTTGCAACCAGGCAGAACAGAAAGTGTCGCTAGTTTTGTTCTCTGCACAGCCACAACCCGGGCGGACTCACAGACGCCTTCTGCCTTCTTGCTCCCTTGGACAAAGCACCTGTTGTACGCCTTTCCCCCCAATCCACTCATGCACAAAGTCCTGCTGAAGGTCAGGCTGGAGAGAGTGACGGTTATTCTTATAGTCCCAGCCTGGCCACCTGCTTCCCTGGAAGTCAGCACACTGCTAAACCTGTCAGTAGTGACTCTGATGTCGCTCTTTCCCCTCCCAGACCTGATCTCTCCAGACCATGGTTGAATGCTCCACCCAAACCTCAACACCCTCCACCTGACAGCATGGAAGTTCCTTGGTTAAATCCTGCGGAGCTGGCCGCAAGGTCTTGCTAGGCAGTGGAAAACCATCCACCAGAGCTACATACCTTGCTAAGTGGAAGCGTTTTTCCGTTTGGTCATCACAACATGGCCTCTTACCTACTCGGTCATCTCTTCAGACAGTGCTGGTGTCTCTGCTTCACCTGAAACACCAAGGTCTAGCAATTTCATTTTTAAAGAGGATCTCACAGTTACTTCAGCATTCCACCCCCTGGTGGATGGATGGCTGTTTGTTTTTCTTGCACAAAATGGCCATTCATTTCCTCAAGGGTTTAGAAAGCCTATTGCCCTGTGAGACTTGGACTTATCAAAGCTCATGGGCCCTCCCTTTGAGCCCCTGTCGCATCTTTCCTGAAAGGTAGCTTTTCTAGTAGCAATTACTTTGGCCCGAGGGTCTCAGAGATCAGGGTCCTTACTTCAGAACCCCTGTATACAGTCTTCTTTAAGGACAAGGGACAGCTTTGCCATCCGTCCTGCATTCCTCCTGAAAGTAGCTTTGCAGTTTCACAATAATCAGGCTATTTTCCTGCTGGTTTTCTTCCCAAAATCTCACGTGAATAGAGAGGAGCAGTGCCTCCATACATGCGATGTTGGACTCACCCTAGAGTCCAACATCGATCCACGTTTTGTAGATCCACACAGCTCTTTGTGCTGATAGCAGACAGAATGAAAGGCCTACCTATTTTTGCTCAGAGGATTTCATCCTAGATTATGTCATGCATTTGCATGTGCTATGAGCAGGCAGATGTACCTCCACCAACCATTTGGGCCTCCCATTCCGTGAGGGCACAAGCTTCTTCAGCGGTGTTCCTAGCCCAGGTACTGATCCAAGACATTTGCAGAGTGGCAACCTGGTCATCGGTGCATATATTTTCTTGCCATTATGCCATCATCCAGCAAGCTAGTTTTTCTCGCCAGGTCGCAATCTGCATCTCCATATCTCCAAGCCCGCTTCCTACGGTAATGCTTGGGAGTCACCTAATGGGAATGGACATGTGCAAGCACTCAAAGAAGAAAAATGGTTACTAACCTTTCCGTAACTGCTATTTTTCAAGATATGTTGCGCATGTCCATTCCAGGACCCAGCTTCATACCCCTCTGTCAAAGTTGACCTGCAAGAAGGAACTGAGAGGGTATAGTCAGCCAGACTCCTTATACCACACCATAGGCGTGCAATACCAGAGGACCATAGAGTCGACCTGATGGGCTGAGGGAGAAATTTCTGGCAACTGGCAGCTGTGCATAGGGTGCACACACACCTGACGTGGAATGGACATATGCAGCATATCTCAAAGAACAACAGTTACAGAAAGGTTAGTAACCGCTTTTGTGGGTTTTTTTGCTCTCCTCTAGCTCTCCACACCACTGATGAACTTGAGCCTGAGTGAATATATGATGTTTTAACTAATAAATCATTGGTTAAGCAACTTGACCTTTTTGAGAGATAGGGGTACAAGTTTTTATAAAATCACCCAGTTTCCAGATTCTCTTCTCCAGAAAGAATAGTGATCCGTTGCCTGTAGGACTGCCCAAGGTGAGAAGCATCCCACATCCATCATTTCTTCTGTTAGTTGGCTACAACTACACACGTTAAACTCTCCTTCCCTGGAGGATTGCTTGGGCTTTTTTTGGATAGGAAGGATGAATGGTAGCTTGGGTCACATGTTTATCAGAAATTGAGGGGCATTCCTGATATTGAAGAACTGAGCAGAGTCTAGGGCTTGATGAAGATTCTTCATTTGAATTTTGTCTATTCATTCATTCTCTACACTTTCTGACCAGCATCTTACAGATTAGCATTTCAAATTACAGATTAGCACCTCAAATGGTAGGTATGTAATCTGTTGGCATGTATTTTATTAGCCTTGGCCTTCAATTTTACCCAGGTTGTTTTTAATGAAACTATCCCATATGATATATACTTTGTTTACAAACAGTATAATCCTGTTTTTTCCTTAATTTATATTTAGCAGTATTTTGCACTGTGATTTAAATAATCATTATCTTACTGTACATGTAGTGAGGTGTTGACTGGACCAAGCCATTATAATAAAAGCAAAGTAAAGAATTATGGAATAAATTGGATGGAACTACAGATAGAGTACTAGTTTATTAAACTATTACCTTGAAGACTTTAGGTGAAGTTAACTTTTCTATTTCAAGTGAAATAATAAGAAATTAAGCATAGATAGTAAATTGCAAACTTTTTTTAGATTTTACATGCATTACCTCTATATTTAGTTTGTTTTACCAGCATTCATTGTTGGAGGTGTGCAAGGAAACTTTTTTAAAGTAAGACTAGGAAATATTTTCAACCCCCCCTAAGGTATTAGGTATCTTTATATATTTTACCTAGTAACACTTTGTGACAAAATATCACCTACCGCAAAGTAAATTAAAAAATGCGGTATTATCTTCACCTTCATAGTAGCTCATTGTTACATCTGTCCATCACAGAAAGATTTTAATTTGTAATGGAAATGTTAAATGCACTTTTAAAGAGCTGTTTGATATAAAAATGTACACTCCTAAACAATCCACACTCCTTGGATAATGTCACCTTTAATTTTCACAGGTGCACGGATTCAACCACGAGTTCACTTTCAAAGGAGAGCCCTAAAGTTGCCTGAGAACACCAGCTACAGTGATCTGACAACATTTCTAACTGCAGCCAGTTCACCTTGGGAAGTGGACAGTTTTCCTTATTTACAAGGATTAGATGGAAATGGAACTGGTAATTTTGAATATCTATCTTTGTTTTTGTTCTGAGTTGATCTTTACTGGAATGTAGTTTGGGGGGTTTCAGTTTCTTTTTTCCATCTCTCTGTCATTTTCTCCCTTCCCCTCACAATAGACCTTTTTAATTTAAAAAATATAGGTTCAGATGTGTGATCAAAATACTGTTTCTAAAAAGCAGTAGTCCACACGACAACATTCCTGTGCAACTGACACTAATAGTTCCCCGTGTTGGCAATCTCTGGATAAGAGCCCTGGATTGAATCAGCACGGAGACTGAATGTCCTTCTCACCCCTTATGTATGGTCCCTGCTTGATGAAGTTGGAGGCTCATTGACATTGGTGGGCGAATAGCTTTCTTATGTTGCACCTGTCATTTGAAGACTGGCTTCCTGGCACGTCAGTTTGGGTATCTTTTACAAATGCTACATTTGTCTTCAATTTTAAAAATTGAGAGATGTGGGGAAGGGAAAAGATTTAACCTTTAGATTCTGCAGCATTATTCATCTCTAATTACTCCTGTGCCCTGAAGTCTGCACAATGTCCATATTTTAAGAATTTAATGTTCTGCAGCATTGTGCTGTGCCAACAAAGAGTTGTTTCAACAGTCTTGTTAAATGCGGAGTAATTTTGGATCCTGCTTTGGCCAAAAGTGTTCAGATTCTTTTGAAACAAAGAACAACACTTTGAAGAACTTTTAATAGAAACAGCCTCCAGTGGACTTTGAACTTTGAGTTTTGAGTTATTTTATTTACATTCTTAACATCTTGGGATGGCAGCAGGTGAGGCAATTTAACTCTCTTCTAATTTAGTCTCCTCTGGGTGCGCTTGTTTCTTCTAGTTATTTTAAGTTATTTCAAATATATGCTGAAGTGTGTAAGGTGTGTGTTAGTGAATCTTGTGTATTTCTTCCAAGAGAAAATGGTGTGATCTTCCCCCTCCTCTTTGTTTTCCCTTCTTTCCCCTCTTACAACTGTCTCCTCATTCACAGATGCAGAGGTTTCTTCCCTGCTCTCCTCCTCTAACCCCTTCAGTTGCCTCAGTGATCCTGTCCTGTTCCATCTCTGGATCTCTCTATCACCAATGCTCATCTCCTCCTGTTACTCTTTTGCATATCCTCTCACTCTCCTCTCCTCTCACAATATCAAGCATGCTGTAGTCTCTCCCTTCTTAAACCCACCTTTGACCTCACTTGCCTCTTCAACTACTACCCCATCACCTTTTCCCTTTTAAACTCATTGAACGCGGACTACAATTGCAGTCTGGAGTTCCTCTTCTCCAGTTCCAGCCTAAACCCTCTTCAAATCAACTTCTGCCTCATGCATTACACCAAAAATATTTCCACCAAAGTCTCTAATGACCTCCTCCTAGTCAGAGCCCAGAACCAGTATTCCATCCTCATCTTCCTTGACCTGTCAAGTGCTTTTAACACAGTTGACTATCTTCCTCTTCTCGAAATCTTGTCCTCCCTTGGCTTCCATGTCTCTGTCCTCTCCTGGTTCTTCTTCTACCTCTCATCGCTCCTTCAGTGTGTCCTTGGGATAATCTTCCTCATCACCCCTCCAACTTTCCCTGAGGTCTCCACGGGGCTCTGTCACTGGACCTTTTCTCTTTCTCCTCCACACCTTATCTCGGAGTAATCTCATCCACAAACACACATTCTGCTCCCTTTCCTGTGCTGATGACTGTCAGCTCTCCCTCTCTACTCTGACTTGTCTCTTGTCCAACATAAAATCTCAGTCCTTCTCTATTATGTGGCTTTATGAGTGTCTTCCTGTCAGCTCAGCTCAACATGGCTGCTAACTTCTCCACCTCCAAGTCTCCCCTGCCGCCAGCTCTTTCTCAATCATTGCGCACAACACAACCAGCCTGCCTGTCACTGAGGCCCGTAAACTGAGCATTGTGCTAGACTCAGGCCTCTCTCTATGTCCTTTCATCCAGGCTATGACTAAATCTTGCAGATTCTTTCTGCATAACTTCTCTAAGGTACTGCCTTTCCTATCCATCCCGAGAGCTAAAACTCTCATTCAGGCTCTCACCGACTCATCTGTCGATTAGTGCAACATCCTTCTCTCTGAATTGACAAATGTAGTCTTGACCTACTCATACCCATTCAGAATGGTGCTGCAAAGACCATTTCCTAGCCAGTCACTTGTCATCCCTCTCTTTACATTCATCCTCTGGCTCCCCCTTCTCTATCACATCAAACTTAAGCTGTTTCTCTTCTCTTTCAAGACACTTGATGACCTATCCCCACCCTACCAATCAGCTCTCATTCACTCAGCACATTATAGTAGCCCACTTGTTAAATTTCAAACAAGCATCTTTGTGGTCTCTCCCATGCTGCCCCTCGCACTTGGGAGGAGTTACCCATAAATATCTACAAAGCTACCTCACTAACCTCCTCCACATCCTGTCTCAAAACTCTTCTTTGCCACAATGCCTACAAAAAACTTGACAATGGTTAGGCTTCTGGTGCACTGGGAACACTGCCTGTCATGCTTACCAGTATTGTCTTACTGTTTCCTTGTACCCTTCCAATGGTCTCTCTGCAACCATCTGTTGTCTCTTGTCTTATACTTAGATTGGAAGTTCTGTAAAGCAAAGACTATCTTTTTGTTCTGTCTGTACAGTGCCTAGCATAATAGGATCTTGGTACAATACTAGGACTCTAGGCATGATGATACTACAAACGATTTATTACTGATAATAATAAAAAGGGGGTTGTTGTATGAATACCATTTGCCAGAAATGTAAAGTGCCTGATATAGTCTCCACAGGCCATTAAGTAGCCCCACTGTATGAGAAGACCCTAGTAGAGTAAATTCTTTGGACTCCCTCCTGTGTGTCAAGCTGGGCATGGCTTTATGGGCACACACTTACTCTACCCCCCACCCTATGCCACACACACTTATACTCTCACACATGGACCCTCCATTCAGGGAAACATCTGTGGTTGAGGAGGAGAGACCTGTATTCAGCCATTATTAACCATCATGCAAAAGTATCCATTTCACTTTAAAACTAAAAAAACTGAAAAGAGGTTGGAGGTATGAGAAGAGACTTTTACGTAATTACAGTGCAGGCAAGTTGCCTTCTACTCATACTTCTCCTTCTCATGGAGAAATGTTAGACAGTCAAACCTTCGGCTTAGATAGGCTACTTCGTTATTTACTTTTTCACTTTCCTGAGTATAAACCAATAATTTGCACGAGAGGAAGGGATTCTTGCCGAATAGTTTGCTCTCTTTGTCTGTGTCTCTGCTAAATTTCTCTCTTGTTTAACTACGTGCAGTGAACTCAGGAGCATTGCAATCTGGTCCTCCCATTGTTTAAATGTGTTACACCTGATGGCGAGTGTTTATCCATTGTAACTTTGTAGTAGCTTAACTAGAAACTTTCCCTTTGAATTCAACAGTACTTTCCAAGGAGTTCTAACAATGTACAGTTAGGAGCAATACAGTTAAAACCCAATACATTAATCAGCCTGTTCTAAACATAAAAATATAAAGCACTTTGTATGCAAATAATGATAAGCCTGTTGTGTCTTGGCTTATTGCTTGTATTAGTAGCATATTGTGGCGCACAAGGCTGGTTTCTAAACAAACAGCACAAAAACCTCTGTATTCTACAGTAATGGGCCAAACCCCTGTAGCAGGCAATAATGTTTTCTCAGCATTTGGGGCTATTGCTGTGTAATATTAACTTATTTATAAAGGGTGAATTCAGAGTCACTAAAAGCATGTATTTTCCTCGTAGATTTGAGGTCACCAGGTGTCAAAACATAAGCTGACGTTCATTGCAGTCACTCCTATTTAATCTATGCATATACTTACCAACCCCCCAGCATCTGTTCCACAAGCATTCAGTTAGTTTACCTTCACAACACAACACAGTCAGACGGAAACTTAATTTTTAAATGAAAGTTTAGATTCTGTGGAAGTAGACGTCTTAGGCCTTTTTTATTAGCCAGTGGACTGTAGAAACCTGCCTGCTTTCTTAAAAGTCAGCTCTTCAGCCTAAGACTGCTTGAACACAGTGTCAGAAGGAGTTATGTTGCCTTAAATAGAATGGAGGCAAACAAAGTTCCAGTAGAACGTTCTTTTTTTTCCTCCCAGCTAATTATTGATTTTCCAGTCATAGGCACAAATATAAGCAAAATTCAAAAAAATATTCAAGTAAAATGTATTACATAATTTATTTTCAGATATTAATATTGCATTTTATAATCCTTTAGGTGATAACATGCTTCATTAGTATCAGAGGGGTAGCCGTGTTAGTCTGGATCTGTAAAAGTAGCAAAGAATCCTGTGGCACCTTATAAACTAACAGACGTTTTGGAGCATGAGCTTTCGTGGGTGAATACCCACTTCGTCAGACGCATGTCATGCATGTCATGCATCTGACGAAGTGAGTTTTCACCCACAAAAGCTCATGCTCCAAAACGTCTGTTAGTCTATAAGGTGCCATAGGATTCTTTGATGCTTCATTAGGGATTTGAATATGAAAAAACTGCCCAGGTCATGACCTCCTTCAGCAATTAGAAGTTATTTCTTTGTCAGATGTTGACAACTCATGTCTTCCTGAGGAAGCAATGTATTCTATGCTAACACAGATAACATATGTGGTTATTGTAAATTAAAATGCTCTGATACGGGTTATTGTAAATGTAACTGCTGCTCAGTAAAATGCAGTCTCGATCTTACAGCAAGCTCTCTGCCAAGGGAAAATTTGCATAGTTGTCTCTTGTATTTCAACAAACAGCTAGTGTTAATACAATCTTCTTGACGAAATAATCTGAAGTACTGTGGTACTTCACAATTACTTAGGCTTGGTCTACATTACAGCATTAGGCCAATGTAAAGCAGCTCATGTTGACCTAATTATGTCATTGTATATGCTGCACCCTTGTTCCTGCCGATATAAGTGCCCTACTACACTGACATCATAACTCTGCCTCCATAAGAGACACGGCTTATGTCGGTGTAGTTAGGACAACGCAACGTCTGTGTGGATACTGTAGGTTACTTATAGCGCTGCTGGCTGTCATTCTTGTCAATTTCACGGCTCCATGCTGAAGCATGAAATTGACAAGAAAGTCTGGTGGGTGGAGGGCTCCAGCTACAAGCCGGCTGCCCACAAACTCCCTGCCGGGCCCCTGCCTGGGCTCCCAACTCTCCAGTGGGAGCCCGGGTGCTGCCCTGAGACTCCTGGCTTCCACTGACTCGAGGCTCCTGGGGCTCTCTGCTCCCCGCCAGGAACACAGGAGCCAAGAGCTGGATGGGGAAGGCAGCTGTGCTCGAGGCGAGGAGCCAAGAGCCCCTGCAGCTGCTGTTCTCCCTGTGAGGGGTGGGGAGCAAAGAGCATAGGGAGGCAGTCCTCAGGCCGGGAGCGGGGAGGCAACCCCCGACTGGGGAGCCAGGATCCTTGAGGCAGCTCCCAGGCAGGGATTGAGGAATCAGGAGCCTCATGGCAGCACCCAGACTCCCAGCGGGGAACCAGGAACCCAGGGGCAGAGCTGTGTGTGGAGCTGAGAGTCCAGGCTCTCAGTTCCCCATGCTGCCCTTCTTAAGTCAGTGGAAGCACTCCTGGTGAGGACACGCACCACGAATAGAAGAAGGGCAGTGTGGATAAGAACCACTGCAGTAATGACTGTAGTGGCTGTAAATCGACCTAATATAGGTTGACTGAAGTTTTTAGTGTAAATGTGCCCTTATTAGACTCATAGACTCATAGGTCAGAAGGGACCAATATGATCATCTAGTCTGACCTCCTGCACAAGGCAGGCCACAAAACCCTACCCATACACATTTATAACAACCCTTACAACTTTCACATTCATCCCCATCTTTTCCAATTTAACTAACAGTTCCCCATGCGGAACCGTGTCAAACGCCTTACTGAAATCGAGGTAAATTAGATCTACCGCATTTCCTTTGTCTAAGTAATCCGTCACCTTCTCAAAGAAGGAGATCAGGTTGGTTTGGCACGATCTACCTTTAGTAAATCCATGTTGCAATTCGTCCCAATTACCATTGACCTCAATGTCCTTAACTACTTTCTCCCTTAAAATTTTTTCCAAGACCTTACACACTACAGACGTCAAGCTAACAGGCCTATAATTACCCGGATCACTTTTATTTCCTTCTTTAAAAATAGGAACTACGTTAGCAATTCTCCAGTCGTACGGCACAACCCCGAGTTACCGATCGCTTAAAAATTCTCGCTAACGGGCTCACAATTTCACGCGCCAGTTCCTTTAATATCCTCGGGTGGAGATTGTCCGTCCCTCCGATTTTGTCCCATTAAGCTGTTCAAGTTTGGCCTCTACCTCAGATGCGGTAATATCCACTCCATATCCACATTCCCGTTTGTCATCCTCCATCGTCCCTAAACTCCTCACTAGTCTTATTAAAGACCAAGGCAAAGTACTTATTTAGATATTGGGCCATGCCATGTTATCCTTAACCTCCGTTCCATCCTCAGTGTATAGCGGCCCCACTTCTTCTTTCTTTGTTTTCTTCTTATTTATGTGGCTGTAGACCTTTTACTATTGGTTTTGATTCCCTTCGCAAGGTCCAGTTCTACGCGGCTTTTAGCCTTCCTCACTTTATCCCTACACGTTCTGACCTCAATAAGGTAGCTTCCCTTGCTAATCCCGCCTTTCTTCCACTCCCTGTAAGCTTCTGCTTTTTCCTAATCCCTCTCTTGAGTTGCTTGCTCATCCAGCTTGGCCTACAACTCCGCCCATGGTTTTTTTCCCTTTCTTGGGATGCAGGCTTCCGACAGTTCCGCAGCTGCGACTTAAAGTAATTCCAGGCCTCCTCCGCATCTAAATCCACAAGTTCCTCCGTCCAATCCACTTCCCTAACTAATTCCTTAACTCTTTAAATTAGCCTCGAGAAGTCGAAAACCCTAATCCCAGATCTACGTTTGTTTATCCTTCCATCTAATTTGAATTGAATCAGCTCATGATCACTCGAACCAAGGTTGTCCCTACCACCATTTCTTCTACGAGGTCCTACCTACTCACCAAAACCAAATCTAAAATGGCATCCACTCTCGTAGGTACTTCAACTACTTGATGAAGAAATCCATCCGCTATCACATCCAGAAAAATCTGACCCTATTATTCTTGCAAGCACTCGTCCTCCAGTCTATATCCGGGAAGTTGAAGTCTCCCAAATCACACATTTCCCCTTAGTGTTACTTCATTAAAGACATTAAAGAGGTCTCTATCCGTATCCAATCAGATCCGGCAGTCTGTAGCACACCCCAAGCACTATCTCAGGGGAAGCTCTAGTAGCTTTCTTACCCAGTGTGATTTTACCCAGACAGACTCCGTCTTATCTATTCCATCACTTCTTATTTCATTACAGTTCACCCCATCATTGATGTACAAGGCATCCACCACCTTTGCCTTTCTTCCTGTCTTTTCTAAACAGCACATAGCCTTCAATACCCGTACTCCAGTCATGAGTACTATTCCACCAGGTTTCTGTAT